>NW_004444001.1:9340290-9345866 GCF_000243295.1 Trichechus manatus latirostris | reverse complement strand
TATATATATATATGCTTCACTGATTTTGCTTCTCTAGAGAACGCAGCCTAAGACAGTCCTAGAATATCACTTCTGCCACATTCTTTTGGTCAAAGCAAGTCATAAGGCGAGCCTAGATTCAAAGAGAAGAAAAATAGACTCAACTTCTTGATGGGAGGAGGAGCAGCATGCAAGCACAGGGGTAGGAAGAACTGTGGGCAGCCATATTTGCACACAGTCCACCACAATGGCCCCAACACATGAAACTGATGCAGAATCACCAAGGTCTGCATGGATTCACCCTCCTTGCAGGAGGCTAGTTATGGGAGGAAAAAAGGTGTGCCAGCAGGTTCTCTGGAGAAGTGGGTATTCCAAAGGTCTTTTGAGGGCTGTGGCCAGGGTGGATAGCTCCTTGGGAAAAGGGGGTGTCAGGCTGGGCAGAGCAGAGAAGGGGCACTGTGTATACCAATGGAAACAGTGGCCAGATCAGAGGGGCGGGTATGAGTCCCATACAGGGTGCGTGAGCTGGGAAGGCAGGGCAGGCCCAATAACAGAGAGCAGGGGCACTGGGACTTGATACCTTACCTGGGCCTGGAGAGACCCTTCAGGAAGGCTCCAGGGGAGTGTATAAGCAGTTCTTATGCAATTGGGGGATGCAGCATTTTCATTTTAGCCTTCTTTCCTCTGTGGTCTATTTAAAGACTTTTTCTCTCTTCCAAGGCTGCGTGT
This sequence comes from Trichechus manatus latirostris, assembly GCF_000243295.1. Classification (NCBI taxonomy): domain Eukaryota; kingdom Metazoa; phylum Chordata; class Mammalia; order Sirenia; family Trichechidae; genus Trichechus; species Trichechus manatus. Next base: position 9,345,158 of record NW_004444001.1, on the reverse strand, counting down.
TGCAATCTCTTTCGTGCTTAGGTTTCCGATCTTGCGGACCTCTGTGGCCCTCCCTCGAGACATCTTTTGCTTTGCCTTGCCTTCCCTTGCCTTCCCATGCATGGGGATATCTGGATTTCAGCCCTGGGTTTGGCCACCATCACATCCTCCCCCTGTCCCACTTTTCTTCTGCCTGTTTGTATTCAGTCTAGATGATTCATTTTTATTTGTTGATGTTCTGCCCTAGCCTGGGGCAGCTGTGGTGTGCTACAAAGAGCACTAGAATTGGAGTTGGGAAAGCTGGTTTAAATTCTGGCTTGACCATTTACTGGCTGTGTATAAATCTGGGCAAGTTATTTACCCTCTTTGAGCCTCCTGCCTCTCATCTGCCAAGGAGGATAACGAGCCCCATCTCTAGGGTGGCTAAAAGGAGGAGACGGTGCTTGGCACTGACGAGGAGGCCTCTGTTCCTAATCCCTACCAGCTGAAGCTGAGTTCCCTTCTCCTAGTCAAGCTGTGCTCAATGCCCCCTGCCCAGAAGCCCCTCCATCAACCACTCCCAGCAGTGCCAGCCCTTACCTACCTCTGTGGTCTTGGTATAAAACCTTCTGTCTCCAGGCCTCAGTTTCAACGTCAGTCATTTAACAAATGTTTATTGAGCAACTACTATGTTCCAGGCTCTAAGAGCTAGAGATACGACAACAAACCAAACAAACAAAAACCCCTGCCCTCATGGAGCTTGAGAAGCCTTGGTGGCACAGCGGTTACAGCTGTAGGCTGCTAACCAAAAGGTCGGCAATTCGAACCCACCAGTGGCTCCGCAGGAGAAAGACGTGGCAGTCTGCTTCCGTAAAGATCACAGCCTTGGAAACTCTTTATGAGGCACTTCTACTCTGTCCTATAGGGTCGCTACGAGTCGGATTCAACTCGACAGCAGTGGGTTTGGTTTTTGGTTTCATGGAGCTTGCATTCTGGTGGATGGAGACAAAAGGGAGAGTAAATTTTAGAACTGCACTGTCCAATACAGAAGCCACTAGCCACATGTGGCTATTGAGCACTTGAAATGCAGCCACTCCCAACTGAGATGTGTGATAAGTACAAAACACATGCCAGAATCAAACACTAGGAATGTAAAATCACTTATTAATAATTTTTATATTGATTACACATTCAACTGATATTTTAGATGTGTTGCAGTTAAATAAAATATATTACTAAAATAGTTTTAATTAATTTCATCTGTTTCTACTTTTTCAAATGTGGCTCCTGGAAAATTTTAAATTTCATATGTGGCTCATAGTTTATTTCTGTTGAACATCACTGTTGGAGAATATTTAGAAGATTGGCATGTGCTATGGGAAAAAAAGAATGGACCGTGAAAAGAAAGATCCTGAGTTCAGAGTGAGGGACATCAATTGGTAGACCTCACTGGGAAAGGTGATATTTGATCAAGATTTGCAGGTGAGGGAGCCACATGTGCATGTCTGGGGGAAAGGGTGTTCCAGGGAGAGGGAACAGCCAGTGCAAAGGCCCTGAGGGAGGGGCATGCCCAGTGCATCTGAGGAGCAGAGAGGCCAGTGTGGCTAAAGCCGAGTGACCAAGGGGCATTGGAAGCCATTGAGGTCAGAGAGGTAGAAGCAGCCCAGATGGTGCGGGACCTTTTAAGGCCATTGTACAGACTTTGGCTTTTACTCTGAGTAAAACAGAGTCTTTGGAGGGTATCGAGCCAAGAGATGACATGAGTTGGCTTGTGTTTTAACAGGCTCACTCTGGCTGTCGTGCGAGAATCGACCAGAGAGGTGAAAGGAGACTCCAGAAGGCCAGTTTGGAGGCTCCTGTAAATATACAGGTGCGGACGACAAGGGCATCTGCCTCAGAGTTGGTGTGCGGATTTGATGAGTTAACAGATGTTAAGAGCCAGCACTAAGTGATTGCAAAATGAGCACTTGTTAGAGCAAAGCTCCATGAGGGCAGGGGCTTGCCTCCTGTCTTCCCCAGAGTGTAGACCAAAGTCTGTGCACGCGCCAGGAGAGGCAGAGAACGCCCTCCCTAATCAGCTGCTGAAGTCGCCAAAGAGCCCTTCTTCCCAGCCCCTCTAGACATCTCCCTGGAGGACAGCAACAGCCTCCTACCTGGCCGCCCTGCCTCCTGCCTGCATCCTTTGAAAAGCATAGCTGACTGCAGCACTCCCTACTTAAACCCCTCAGCTGCTGCTCATCTCTGACAGGGCCTAGGCTCTTGGCACCTATTGCAGGCTCCTGGTGAGCTAATCTCTGCCTATCTCTCCAGCCTCAACCCCCTCACCCATTCCTCATCTGAGTTCCACTTCCACGCCTTCACTCACACTATCCCTTCTGCCTGGGATGCCTTCCTCAACCCTTGCACCTGCCCCTCCATGAACTGCTTCTCTTCTCCTACCCATCCTTTATGGGGCAGCTTAGAAGTTATGCCTTGAGAAGACCCCAGACTCCACCACCCCCAACACAACCCCCACCCCCAGCTGGATCGGATGCCCCCATCTTATGTTACGTATTTTTTCCATTTTACCACCTGTCATGGATGCATAGTTCTGTGTCTCCCCACCCACTCACCCCACCAGACCCTTGAAGGGTGGAACTGTGTCTTATTCATAACAGCTTCTGAGCCTAGCACAAAGCCTGGCCCAATAAGCATGGCTTGAAGGAATAAACGATTGGAGGAAGTATACTTGGAAACACTGTTCATAAATGTCAGACACAGCTTCCATCTCACCCAGGACCAGGACAGGAGAGGAGGGATTATGCAGTAAGGTGGGCAGGTCAGAGCTGTGGATCTCTTTCAGTTCAAGGAACCCCAAGACTCACTATGTAAAACTAAGTTAGCCCTGGGGTCACAGCCCCCCACCAGCACACCCTTCCCATTCCCAAGCCTGTTGCAACCTACATGGCCCCACAGCCAAACCCAGCCCTCTTCTGTCCCCTGGGGAGCAAGCTCAGAGACATGGGCAGCAAATTCCTTGACCACTGGACAGGGGCCTGGATCATGTGGTTCCTGAAGGTAGTTTTATTCAAAGGCCCACGGCTCCCTTTTAAGGAGCTGTCCCCTCTCACCACCCATATCCAGAGCCTCCCTTCTATATTAAGGCAGGAGATAGACAGGTTCCTACCAGGTCCAGCCCAGCCGGAAATGGAAAAGACTAACCCCAGCACAATGAGGTGGGTCACCCCATATCCTAAATACCTGGGACCCCTCTCCCAGGCCAAAGACAAATGCCAGATTCCCCAAGGGAGGAGTGAAAGAGGGCGGGAGGAAGGTTGGAACAAGGATTCAATGAGAAGGAGAAACAGGAGGAGATTTGAGATCAGAATTAAAATCTTTAATACAAAACGCTTTTTTTTAAGATATATCTGTATTTCTTGTTGTTGTTTAAAAATAAATATGTACTACGGAATATCTCGAAAAACTGCACTAGAGACAAAGACGAGATGTTAATATCTTTTTCCCCACAATTATTACGGACAAACAGTAGCACCAATAAATAAATGATACAAATATTAAAATTAAAAAAGGAGAGAGATTTAGTATGTAGAATTCTCTATTTTTGTTGTTTTTACATATAAAAAACAGAATAGCGATGTCTATTTTATCAGAATCACATATATACATAAACATATATATATATATATGTATATATATACAAAGTAGCCAAATATATATATAGTATGTAGATGTATATTGAAACCCTATTTCAAAGGAATGTGTGGTGGGGAGCCGGGGAAATGAGAAGGGCAGAGCTGAGTGTTAGCAAAATTAAATACCTGTTCAGGACATGCTAGAAGTGACTGTCGCCGATCAGGGAGAGAGAGATTGGAAACATGAATTTCATACACAAAAACCAGTACAAATAAGAGAGAGCAAAAGAGAGCAAGAGAGAAATACATCTCATAAATAGTTGAAATTAAATATTAACCAAGAATACTGAAAAAAACCCTACTCTTTAATTAAATTAACTGTTTTAATTTCTAATTAAAAAGGGATATTAAATAAGTACCATATATAAAATGCTTTCTGTTTTCTCTGCCTCCATGATGGGCTCGTGGATCCTGTCCTGTCTCTCTCTGTGCCGCGGGAAGGGACGGGTCAGGAGGCCGAGGAGGGTCGACCACTCACACACTCAGCCAGGACTGCCGGGGGGGACAGAACTAGTGGTTTTAATGGTCTGAGGACAACAGGCCCTCCTAGGCTGCACCCCGGGATGGGGAGCAGGGAGACGCCCGAGACAGGAGGCCAAGGCCTTTCCCTCTGAGGATGAGGGTGGGCTCCTAGGAAGAGGGGCTCACACAGGGCTGCCCCTCCTCCCACCAACGTCTCTCTTCTCTTTGTCGAGACATCTGTCAGTGGCCTCCTGGGCATCTCGGATGCAGGTGAGAGATGAGAGTAGGTGAAGGCCGCCCACGTGAAGGCTCCTGAATCTTCCAGGCAGTGGCCTTGAGGGCAAGATGCCCGTGCAAGGTGTAGAGGAGATCCCCAAAGCACAGCAACGTCTTGAGGTTCCCCCAACTCCTGGTCAGAAGCCAGCATCCTCATCCCTGTACCTGTCATCTGTCTTTCTGTCCATTTGACTCAGGGTAGCGGCTTGGACCAGGGCTGGGTTTGTCAGTGTTCCCAAAAGTGGGCCTAATTTGCCCCCATGCCCTGGCCCTGCATGTTTCCAGGCAGGGAAGGGGGCCCTGGCCTCCCAAAGAGGGATTCAAAAGATCATGCCAGTCTCTCTCCCGTCCTCTTCCCTGTCGGGATCTGGGTGGGGACACTCTCTTCCCCACTCAAGTCCACAGCAGTCAAATACATCCAGTGAAGACACCAATAATGTTAGCAATGTTAATTTAAAAAAAGGGAATATATATATTTTA
>NW_004444001.1:9248798-9340113 GCF_000243295.1 Trichechus manatus latirostris | reverse complement strand
GGCGATCCAGTTCCAAGAGGGACCGTGCTTGGTCACCCGCCCGGGAATGCTTCTGCCGGAGTCTTGCCCTCCGGACCCAAAGTGCTCTGCGCAGAGTCTCCTCTTCCTTCATTTCAGGTTTCTGGATTAAGGATTGTTTTGTCAATGGTGAGGGTGGTGCGGCGGCAGCTGCGTGGTTTCTGGGGCGTTCTGTATCAGTCTTTCCAGGTGAGAGGTCTGGTTCCCGAAACCCCGAGGGAGGCTCCCTCCTCTAGCCCAGCTCACCGCCGCGGCTTGTCACATCTGCCAGGGGTGGGAAACAGAGGCTGTGGGTTAGAGCCGGTGAGGAGGCCTGATGGGGCAAGCAGCCCCCCGTTTGTGCAGGGTGCCTGCAGCCCTTTGGCATGTAGGCGCAGACACAACAGGGAAGGTGTGGTGCTGCCTTCGGGGAGCCCCAAGTCTTAGGAATCTGAGCAGCAGCTATCCTCGGGGGCTCCCAATCTGATGGGAAGCCACAGCACATGCCCTTGACCACTTACAATCTAGTTAAGACAACAAGACAAGAACATAAAACATTTTACAAAGCAACAAATCAGCAAGTACCAAAGAGCAATCCCTACTTGACATTTTAGAGTTGAGGGGTGGTCAGAGTTGGATGAAGGATGGAGGCCATAGGCAAAGGCTCCCTGCAGAAGGAGATTTCTGGAGCAGACAGCCGAAGGGGAGGGGCTGCTCTGGGCAAGCGAGGAATGAACATGTGATAGTTCCCAAAGCAGGGGGAGGCGGAGGGGCCTGGGGCCCTAGGAAGGCGAGGGGCACATCTCCCTCCCCGTGCCCTCCCCCTGCCTCCTCTCCCTTGAGTTAGTGGCAGCAGCAGGCCGCAGGTGCCAGGCTGCCTTTCCTTTTTAATACAGTGTTGAATTTAGGGTAGGAAGAGTCAATTTGGTGGCTTGGAGCAGAAGAGCCCTCAAATAACCTTCTCATGGGGCCTCTGCCCCTGGGCTGATTGTCTCTGACCCTCCCCACTGGCAGCAGGAGGCAGGACAGGCCTGTCCTTCAGGAGAGCCTGGGAATGGGGACACTGAGCTTCCAATTGGGGGAACTGAAATTTCCAGATACAGCCAGGTTGGGGATCAGGGGAGTACTCTGGCAGTTAGGTAACTTCAGTTAGCTCCCAGGTCTCTTCGACCATCCCCCATCCCGGACAGCCTCTCTACAGAATAATCACCACAAAAAACCCCAAAAGGTCAAGTCCCTTATCTTCCCTGGTTCCCCCTGGGATGCGGAGACTCCCTCATCCAGCCCTGGAGTCATGCAGACCTCCCTGGCCCTCAGCACTAATACACTTCCAATCTTCACTTAGCACCAAGACAGACCAGCAACACAGGCGTGGTCCCCTGAGCAACCGAAAGCCACAAGAACATTGGCTGGGCAGGGGGTGGGCAGCCACTCTCCAAGGGCTTTGTTAATGCAGTGTCTCAGCTAGCTGAGAGTACCCCGGCCCTGCCTGGGGGTCCCATAAAAGCCCTCTGCCCTAGAGGAAACTTATCCAGGCCCAGAGGACAGGCCAGTCCAGGCATAAAAAGATTGCCAGCCACCCACCCTGGCCTTGTGCTCCTGACCTCAGCCCCTGAACTTGGTCATGTACTCGTTCATGCATGCAACACTGCCTTGGTCCCCACTGTGGACAAAGGACGGTCACAAAGGGGAATACACCAGGCCGGCTGTAAGGAGTTTATAAGCTAATATTAGGACAGTAGGTCTGGCCTCCTGCCCCACCCAACCTGGGGGCATTTAGAAATGTGTGGGGCTGTTTGTCACCACAACTAGCAGAGGATTAAAAGTATCTAGTGTCTTTGGATGCTAAATCTTCTATAACAAATAGGAAGAACTTCTCACCCTAAACCAAGAGCCAGGGCCATTGCCCTCAGGGAGTACCCAGTCTGAGGGGGGAAGCTCGACCTTTACCCCCATGGAGAAACACTGAGGGACTAGGAGCCCAGCCTTGCAGACTGCAGAGGGCTATGGCCAGGCCACTTTGTAAACTGTAGCATTCCACACACCTGGAAGGGCTCCCAGTATTAGTAGCAGAAGTAGTAATCACATTAGGACCAACAGCCACCACAAGTAGTAAGACCACAGGACATAACACACAGCTGGCGTCCACACCACCACATGAAGCCACATCAGCCTATCCACTCAGGCAACCAGGGCAGCCTCTGAACAGGCACCGCCAGGCCAGACCAGCACCCACTGCCTACCACAGGGGACTTGCAAGCAAGAGAAAGTAGCAATCACCAGGCAGGCACCTAGAAGACAAGCAAGCAGCTGGCCCTTCTCAGGCGTGCATGCTCTCTCTCTCTCTCTCTCTCTCTCAATCTCTCAATCTCTCTCTCCATCTCTGCGTGAGGTCCCTCTCTGACTCGATCACTCGTCCTCTAGGAACCAACCTGGTCCTCTGGGAACCAACCTGCAAGTACGTTCGTTTAACTCAAGCTGCCTCGCCTTGCAACGCGAGTCTGTGTTTTTGCAGGAACATTTACACGTCTGCGGATCTTGTACAAACAAATGCTTTCTCCGCTCTGAGCAAGGCCCACAGGGACTGCAAAAAGGCAAAAGGAAAGACATCTAAGCTAGAGCGTCAGCAGAGAAAGAGAAAAAAAAACCACCATGCAACATCCCTTAACACGTCCACAGCTGCACCCCCACCCAGCTCATCGGCCCACACGCCCTTCTGCACCCTGGAAGGATCCAGCACTATAGCAGAAGACAGAGAGAGCGGCGAGAGAGGCAGCACTGGCTAGGAGGCCTGCCCGCAGGAAGAGGTGGGCAAAGACGGGCAGAGATGCAGGGAGAAGGCTGCCAAAAGGGGCAATGCTGTGTCCCATGGATGCTGGGGAGGTCTTGGGCCATGGGGCCCCAACTGCTGCCACCCCCAAAAGAGCATACCTTAACTCTTTACCTGTTGGGGACAGCAATTGGGGGCCACTGAGGTCACCACAGGCAACCTTCTCGCTGCATGAGGCTCATGCTCAGGTCCCTCCAGAAAAGGTGGGCACGATGGGAGGCCAATCCCTGAAGTGGTATGCACAGGCCAGGCCACTGGTGGCCAAGGGCCCAGGGCAGGACCCACCACAGCCTCCAGCCCAGGGAAGAGCTGCCCTGCAGGGAGGGTTCTGTGGTGCCACGGGTTGGGTTGGAATGAGCGGCTCCCCTCCAGAGGCCCCAAATCCATGAGAAGCTGAGGTCCCCAAATGAGGACGGGCCACCATGATGGTGCTTGACCATGCCAACCTCCTCCTTCAGCCAACAACCAGCTGCCTCAAGCTCATTCGCACCCTTTCCTCACACAACATCTGCCTTCCCCATTCCCCTCAGCTTCCAGACAAGTACAGAAGTCTAGAGCAATGGAAACCAGTTGGGTGAGCAGGCACCTGTGCCCGGCACCCATGCCAACATGGGCCCGCCACCAGTACCCAGTGGATGAGAGAAAGTCGGTGCCCAGCCAAGCCAGAGTTCCTTCCCTGAATCCTCCAGGCCCAGTCTACCCACCCTACCCATCCAACCCCAACCCTGGACCAACAAGGCCACCACCACGTCTACCCATTGGTGCCAATTAGTGGAGTGAGAGTGAGAGAGAGAGACCCTGGGGCCTGAAGGGAGGGAGGAAAGAGGCAGGGTTACGGGATTCTACAAGCAGGAGTTTGACTGGGGGCCAGGAAGGCGCCAGGGAATTAGTTAGACAGTAGTGGGCACCAACGTACACGCTCCAGGATTTATACCGGGATTTCTTGCGCTTTCGTTTTTGCCCCTTTCCCTTGCCTCGAACTGATTTTCTGGAAAATAAAAAACAGAGACAGACAGAGAGACAGCGAGGGGGAAGGGAAAAGAAAAGTAGTAGTAGGGAGGACAAGGGTGGGAAAACCAAAACGAACTGTGTAGGACAGTCTCCCTGGAGCATGAGAGAAGGGGGCTCCAGGAGATAGCTCACACACATGCAACCAGTGTCTCCTCCTCCTCCTCACTCTGGCCACCCTGTGGTGGCAAACCTAGCCCCAGGCATGTCTTTAGGTAGGAAGCAAAGACTGGATAGAGGGCATAGGACCAGAGAGCCTCCCTGTTGGTAGCAGGTGCTGGTCATAGGCAGAGGGCCAAGCTCCAAAGGCAGGCTTTTCCCCAGCAACCCTGGACCAGTTTGGCCTAAAGGCCAAGGGGAGACGGGAGGTAGGCCAGAATGTGGGGAGGTCAGAGACCTGACTTGACATTGTGGAAGGGACCATGCTTTGGACACCTTCTGCTTCCACTTTCCAAGTGTAATAGCAAGGAAGTCCCTCCGGGGCCCTGCTTCTGGGAATTATGGTAGCGGGGAGCAGCTACATTGGGTGCTGGCACAAGACCAAGGGCGGCATATGAAAGGTACCAGCCCGCCCAGTCATAACCTGGGCTGGAGAGGCGTGGCTGGGTGTTGTCAGAGCCCCAGGCACGCACTAGGGTGGGGTGGGAGTGGGGGAGGCGTGGGAAGGAGGGGCCTGGACGTCACTTGGCAGAAAGTTCTCTCCCCAGCCTGTCAAATCCTGCTGCACCATCTCACCAGGCTCACTCCCGAGCCCAGGCGAGCCCCCTGCTCTCCCCGTGGGCAAAGCAGGAATTTGGGGAAAAAGTAAGGGGGGAGGCTGTAGCCTGTCCCCCACAAAGGAATGAGCGCGCTCCATACCTGCCAGCCTGAGAGGGAAGGCAACACAGAGTGTTTGCCAACAGGGGGAGAAATGAGGAGGGAGGCAAGAAGGGTCCCAGGAAAGGGGCATGTCTAGCTCCCCCTCAGCAGAAGGAACTCGAAGGGGTCGGGGGGTCTTCACACACAACTTTCTCTGTCTGTCTCTCTGAGCCAGCTCTCCCAAATCATTTCTCTGGTAGCCACAGTGATCTTGGAAGTTAAACACTTACGCAAGGGGTAAGGGGTTGAGGCCTTAGGGGGCCTCAATGTCCCAGAGCATTGGGGGCAGGCAGAGTGATGGGGAAGGATGGGGAGGAGGGAAGGGCATAGGTGCTCTCTCTCAGTCTCTTTTTCACTGTAAGCTCATCCCTGATGCCAGCTGCTCATCTGTCTTGAAGACTCATTGCCCCCAAGCCCTGCCCCGTCCCATGCTGATCTGACCCTCAGTTGCTAAGCATTAGAAAATTGCCTCAGAAAATGACCAACATTCAACTCTCTCTCCTGCTGGTCCCACTCCTGCAGGAGGGCATGCACCAAGAACACATCCCAGCTGGCCAACTGTATCACCACAGGAGCCACACCGTAAGTGGCCGTCTCCTCCGGCACACAAAAGCTGGCCTCTCTGCCACCCCACTCCCTCTCCCCACTGTGGGGGCCCTAGAGCAGGCCGAGGAGCCAGTGCTCACGCTGCCCTCCAACACACCAAAACACCGAATCCTGGCCAAGAATGACCTTGAGACCTGACGGGCATTGTCTCTTCCACAGGAAGCTCCAGGCTGGGTTTTCTCACTCACCCTACAGCCATAATCCTGCAGTTTGCTCCATCCCACTGCTGCCACCACCAGTCCCCAAAAGACCAACTTCCTGACCCAGTGAGGCCATCAGACCCCCAACAGAGGAAGCCAAGAGTCCCAAAACAAGGCAATAGACCAAGGAGACAGAGACGTGCTAAAGTCATGGCCACTTACTTTTCTTGTCTTGCTTTTTCTTTCTTTGGTCTGCAGTGGATGAGGGAAAACAACAAAATAGAGAGAGGAGTTAAGATGGTGATGATAATAATGATAATAATAATTATTGCTGTTAGCTACCGTCGAGTCAGCCCCTGACATGGTGACCCCATGTTACAGAGTAGAACTGCTCCAAAGGGTTTTCTTGGCTGTAATCTTTATGGAAGCAGTTCACCAGGGCTTTCTTCCACAGAGCCACTGAATGGATTCAAACCATCAACCCTTAGATTAGCAGCTGTTCACAAACTTAATGTAATATTTACGATGTACCAGCACTGTTTTAAGCCCTTTACGTATAATAACTCACTTAATCCTTGTAACAATGCTACGAGGTACATACTATTACTGTGCCCACTTTACAGATATAGAAACGGAGGCACATTGAAGCAAACTGCCAAGGTGGAAATGGGCTAGCAAGTGGGACGTGCTTAATCCCAGCACAGAGCAGGCACCTTGCAGCCGTTTGCTTATGCACATGAACCCAGGTCTCCAGCCTCACCTGCATTCACATTTGCTGTGCTGTAGGAAGCTCATCTCTCCTATGTGCTGGCCTTGGTGAGGTCTAATCCGCATAATCTGGGGAGACGGAAGCAGATCACAGAGGTTAGTGACCCAGCCAGCCATACCCGGATTGGACACCCCTGGGGCTCCTGCCACTCAGCACCCAGGGGTTCTATAGAGCAGGGATGAGTTGTGGAGGTAGAGGGAACCAGGGGCTCTGACTGGGAAGAGCCTCAGGCCCACCCCAACTCACTCAACCCTGCTGACCTCCGGGAGCCCCTGCTCCTCTTGAGAGCCGAGGTGGCTACAAGGGTTGGCCAGGCTGGGAATTCGAGTCCTAGTTCTCACCACTCCCCGTCCCCTCCCCTCCTTTCATCTCTGTGAGGCCTCATCCTGACCTCTAGTAGCTACCCAACAGCCACCCTTTCCCTGTGTCTCAGATCTTCCTCCTGCCCTATCAAGGCTGAGAAATGCCCTGTCACCAGGCTGCAACAAAAGACTGGCTCACCAGTTTCCTGAACAGAGCACCCAAGGAGGGAGGGCCCTCAGGGCTCTCTCCAAGAGAGGGAGAGAGGGGCTCCTGTCATAGGTGCTAGCCCCCTCCTGAGCCCAGGGGGCAAAGGCCAAGGAGAAGAAGGTGATCAGGGCTTGCTGGGAACATGGGCAACGGAGGCTTCTTCTCCTCCAAAGAGGGCCCAGAGCAAGATACCCATCCCACCTCTCCAGACCCACTCAGAGGTCGGTGCTAGCCAGATAAGTCCGGCTCCTCCTTTCAAGAGCTTCCCAAGAGAGGACCTGGAACCAGCTGTTCCCAAAGTCTAATGCGCATCCCAGCCCCGTGCCCTCCCCATCCCACTCCCCAAAGGTGCCCACCTGCATAGTGATGTTGAAGTCCTGAGTGGGCACACACTCAAGGGCTTCATCATTGCAGCAGCCCCCGCACCGCATCAGTGGCACACAGGACGGCTTGAAGATGTACTCGATCTCATCGGGGTACTCCTGGAAGATGTCCACCAGGGTCTCAATTGGACGGCAGTAGCTGCGTTGGAAGACGTCCATGAACTTCACCACTGCGCGGGAGGGGATAACATATGAACCCAGAAGGTCACACAGGAGATGGTCAGCCCCTGTCACCACCCAGCTTTGTAAAACCACTCTTCAGGGCTTCTGTGAGAGGTGCCCACTGTCAGAGAAGACCTTCCAAAAATCTAACCTGAGTCCCTCCTGCTGTGGTTGAAGCCCCTTCCTAAGTCTTCCACCACCAACACTCTTTATTTTTATTCCAAAATTCACAGGATGCTGTCAGGTTCCAAAGGGGATAGCCTGCCACATCTGATCACCCCACCTCACCGTGACAGCTAAGCCAACTCCTGGTTCAACCCTGATGCCAGGGGAGAGTATGAGTGTGGGCATACCTGTTGAGGGTGGGAAGGTACTAAGAACCCTGCCAAGTGCTATATGTGATTTCCCTTAAAGGAGGAACTGCCGACTTTGCCAACCTGTTCCCATTTCTCTATAAGCTCCCCACAGCCACTGCTATAGCATTAACCACACCAACAGCCATTTATTGAGAACATATTATGAGCTTTAAGCACTGTGTACAGCATTCCATACACATCATCTCACACAATTCTCCCCACAGGTACTACTAGGTACTGTTGGGACCCTTGCTTTACAAATGGGGAATTGGAGCCTCAGAGAGTGACTTGCCCCAAGGCCACACTGCTAATAAGTGATGGAGTTCAAATCAGCTCAGACATCAAAGTCTTCCATGCCTAGGTCATGCAAAGACAGAGGGGCAGCTTCAGGGGGCATTTTGTCACCTGCCAGACCCCCTCCCTGGACCTGGGCTCAGGAGGTAGTAGGCCTCAGCACAGGGACTGGTCTACCTGGAATCAGCAGGTGGCAGTGGGCAGGCACGCTGCACAGGCCCTGCCAACCACTGATAACCCCGCCCAAAGGGCAAACTGCTTGCATCATGGAAAACACAGCATTGCCACTGCAGCTACAGAGTGTTTCTAGAAACTGATCTGGAGGGAGACCAGGGTAAAGACAGCTTCCCATGCTGGCTGCAGAGCCTGGGGTGTATCAGAGCATGAAGGGGTAATTCTGGGCCACGGGGGCAGGGCCCATGAGAATAAATAAATGCAGAACTCAGGAATGACTTCTCTAAATTGTGGCTTAGCCACTCCCCATACACACCCCCACTACCACCACATAGCAATCCTGTCTCTGCAATGCATTTCCCCAACACAGGAGGAAAGAAAACGAACCCAGAGACCTGGCCTCTTTCCATGTCTTGGTGTGACCTTGGGCCAGTCCCTCCCCTCCCTGGGCCATCCAACTCCTCACCACTCCATAACAGGGTTAGACTGATCACTAAAGTCACTGAAATGGAGGTAGAAATGGGGTAGTTTGTCTTCCACTTCCCAGCCCCAAGAACAGGGGCTCATTTCTCAGCGCAGGTAACACAAAGTTTAGAACTTCACCAAAGCTTCTTAAGTGTCTACCCCATAGACTGCCCAGCCCCAGAGACCGTAGCTGAGTCTCCCCTCTGCTCCTACCTCCGCAGTTTGCTTTCTAGAAGGGAAAAGGAAGATGAGACCAGGGGTGTGTATACGTTAAGATGAATTTGGTTAGAGACAAGGTGCAATGATAAAACACAGGTGTGAAAATAGGAGAACCAAACCAGTCCCTGGCCTTGCCCGAGACCTCTACTTGCCCTACCCAGACGATGAGCACAGAGTCTTAATCCCAAAGAATTAAGGTAAAGAGTCACTGAAAAAGTAAAAGAGACAGGGCTCTGAAGAAGTCATTTTTTTAAGCCAAGTCTATACTGAAGAAGATGACTAAGAATTCTTGAACCGACACTTCATTGTGGTTGAGGACAGAGGTGGCCTGGGATTTGGGGCCACAAGGCTCTACCAAGGAAGGGATGACAGAAAAGTCTGGCCTGGGTGATGGCAGTTGGTAGCTAAAGGTACAAAGACTTGGGTTGGGCATTCCTTCAAAAAACTTCTCCTGGCAACTCCAAGGCCAGTGAAAGGTGGAGGGGTGGGGGTAGAGGAGGGGGCAATATCACCAACACCCTTTGTACACTCAGCCACTGCCTCCAAGGAAAGGTGCCCTTCTTGTGCACAGATCATGTACATACATACACTCCAACATGAGGCTTTTGTGGTTTTCTTTATCACAGACAACCTTTTCTCCTGCAAACAAAGACCATTTGTCTTGCCTCTCCCGGACCAGAGACCACTGGGAAGCTGAGGGGGACAGTGGCACACTGTGGGGGGGCGGGGGGTTGTCTGTCAGTGGCACAGGACATACAAATGCAGGGAAGCCAGGCCAGGACCCAGAAAGGTGCTCCTGGGTGGGGAAGGAGGAGGCAGAACCGGTTGGGCACCACCAGGCTTCAGGTGAAAACACTGCCCCTGGCCCGGACCCCAGGCCACACTGGATTTGGCTCAGGGAAACTGGCCTAGAAGAAGACCCCAAGGGTCTTCTGTCTTCAGGGGGCAGAGCTGGAGGAGTGGGCATCAGGCACCCCTCTCCCAGGCTGAAGCCACATGCAGTGGTGGGGACAGTCAGGGTGTCCCCAGAGAAAAGGGTGGAGCCCACACTTCAAACCACGGCGGAACAAAAGGCAGGCAGCAACGGGGGCTGGGCTGGGGGCGGGGCGTCTGAAAGCTACAGCCAGCCCTCTGCTGGTCCGGGAGGGAAGTTCAGAGCACCCAAACCTACTCCACATGGGCAGGCGAGCGGGGCAGAGGGCTTTCTCCACCTCTGAGGGGTGCAAGGAACCCAGGTGACGCAGTGGTTGAGAGCTCGGCTGCTAACCAAAAAGGTCGGCAGTTCAAATCCACCAGCCACTCCTTGGGAACCCTACGGGGTGGTTCTATTCTGTCCTATAGGGTCACTAGGAGTCAGAATGAACTCGGTGGTAACGGGTTTGGTCTGTTTGTTTTTAAGGGAATGCAAACAGGGGTGGGGGGGTATGGGGGGAGTCTCATTAGGCTGGGCTATGCACCTCCAGCTCACACACAGCCAGCTCTCTCGACAGAAAGGGTCCCCCCCTACCACGCAGAACCCAAAGGTGGGCGTGGCTGGGTAGGAGGTAATGGTACATCCATCCTCCCCTGGGGGCAGAGAAGGGGCACCTCCTAGACACCTGGGATCCTTGAACACTGTTATTCTTTCTGGTCTGTGCTCATAGCTCCCTATCCAAATAAAATTTTACTAGAAGGAGCAGAAGAAAAAGGCAACAAGTTCTGTTTCTAGCAGGGGCCTGAAGAGGGGACAGAGTCAAGAAAGGGTTAACCTCAGGGTATCCACCTCCTTTTCTTGATCTCCACATTCCTATGTCCCCTTCCCTTCCCCACACAGGCCCAAAGACAAGGAATTGGGCTTCCCCACCCGTTCCCTGGGGAAGCAGGGGACCCCATCCAAGAGCCAGGGGAACTCACCTTCATGGGATTTCAGCTCTCCTCCTCCTGCGGTGGGCGCAGCCTGGGACCACTGAGGACACAAGAGCAAGGCATGGGCAGGGGGCAGGGGCACAGAGGCCCAGCCACCAGCCTGTCCTCCCTCCTTGCTTCCCTCCCAGCCACAGCCTCTGGCTTTTCCAAGGCTTCAGAGTCACACAGGGCAACGCCGGGGGCAGGGGGGTTGGGGAACGGGGTGGGAGGCTCCCAGCAGGCACAGAGCATGCCCACCACCTCTGGCCTGATCCAATTCTGAATCCAAGGAAGTTAAAGACTAACCAGATATTGGGGGGTAGGGAGCTCAAAATCTAGGAGAAAAACACCCTTCCCCTTCCCCACAGTTCCTGCTCTTCACTCTCACTGTCCCACTGCTGTGCTGAAAAAAGTGAATCCCCTCAGCCTCCCTGATTGCCTGGTCCAAAGCCATGGGTAAGTACTAAGGTCAAATAGGAGGACAAGTTTGGACTGGGGCAGGAAGGAAGGACTGGGGGCAAGAAAAACAACATGGTGACCTTCTCCTGCTGACATGACAAATACCAGGGTGAGCTGGTGCTGGGGAGGGAGTGGGGTGCAGAGGACCGAAGGGCATCAACCACCCTCCCCCACCCAAACTCTTCCAGTCCTCAGGAACAGTGTATACCCACAGGTTGCCTAGAGGGTAAAAACCTGGGAGGAAACCCTGGGGGTAACGGGGAGCTCCATTCTCTCCCCCTTGCACAAATTTCCCCAGAGCCCGACTGTATTTCAAACTTCCCCAACTTCCCACTCCCACCTTGTTCCCAGTTTCTTCTCCCTCTCAGAGTGAGAGGGTCCCAACCCCCTCTCACCTGGGCACCTTCCTTAAACGCAACCAGGGAAACCTTTTATGCCTTTCCACTGCCCAGCCCCTAGGGGGCCTCCTGCCCTACCTATGCCTGAGGCCTCCCCCACCTCTCTCCACCCCCACCGGATCATTCCTCCCCTCCCCAGAAGCTGTGAAGGTCAACAAGCCCAGCCATGTGAAGCTGACAGCACCAAGCAGGCAAAGGCTTCTTCCAGCGCTTCCACAGGGTCTCCAGTTCTCACTAACTCCCCACCCCACCTGCTCCTCTTGTGGAGCAAATCCCAGGCAGCAGGCCTGCACTCTAGCACCCTGAACTCCAGACCCCAAAGAGAGGGAGTCCCACTTGTCTGTCTCTCTCCTTCTCACATACCCCAATGCACCCCAGAACCCCAGCCTTGCCCCCAGGGCCAAGGCCAGAAGAAGCCCCTCTCAAAAGAAGGTAACAGTTCCCAGGTTCCCAGCTAGCCAGCCTCCTACTACAGCTCCCTCAAGGAACCCCCTCTGACCTCTGCCTCTCACCCATCCCACAACACCCCCTTGGCTTCCCCCTGCCAACTTCTCCCTACACTCTCTACTCCTCCTGAGCTCCAACGAGGAAAGAGGACAGAAACTTCACACACACCCACATCCCCCCCCCCCAAGGCCAGGGGGCACTACGAGGGGTGGTTCTGGGCGGGGAGGGGCCAGGTGCCCTTCTCTGGGGGCCTCTGAAGGTCACTCTGTGGCCAGGCGGCCACTCCTCCTCCTCCCCGCCACCCGGAGGCCTGAAGCCAAGGCCTTTGTGCCAGGGCCTGAGGAACTCCGGGTGGCAACAGAGACCCTTGCCCATTTCCTTCCTTCTGCCTTCTCTCCAAAGGGACTCTGTGGCTGAAGGAGGGTGTAAGGGAAGAGAGGAAAGGGGCCCCTTGGGTAGCTCTGAGAAGCAAGTTGGGTGGGCAAGTTTGGAGTTCCAAAAACCACCTGCTCCAGCTCCAGCTCCAATGTCCCACTTCACCAAGACAAAGTAGGTGTGGAAGGCTCTCGGGGTAGGCGGCAGTCCTCTTTTCCTCCTGGGCTACCACAAGGATTTGAGGGAGGGGGTGCCCAAGGCTGTGGAAGGCCAAGATTGCCTTTCACAAGAGGTGGAGATGGGGAGCAGGAGCCCCTTCGGAAGGTTCAAGCAGGGCTATGGCCAAACGGCTGGTTTGTCAGTGTAATGTGGAATAGTGACACTCCTTAAACCTTCCCTTTGGCCACCCCCAAAAAGGCTAGGCGAAGCTCCACTCGGAAGTGTGGGGGAGGGGAGAGAAGTAGACTGTCACCAGGTCGCGACTTTAGGTATAGTCTTGACAAAGCACCGCCCTGAGTGGGCTCCAGTCCCCGGCTTCTGACAGTGTTCGTCCTTTCCCCAGACTCTGGGGCAGGAGAGGGGCGGGATAGGGGCTTCTAGGGGGAGGGGGGAGGAGAGTAAAAAATAAAGGATGGCAAGGGTTTCTCTCCACTCTAGGGAGGAAATGGGGAAAGGGAGCAGGGGCGTCCGGGAATTCCTCCTGGCCTAGGAGGGGAGAAGGGGCTGGGACTGCGGGTAGGGGTAGTTCCCCGGGTCCACGGGCTGGGGCTACCTCGAGAGGTCACCTTCCCGCGTAGGGCCGGCGGGGGGAGGGGCGCCGCTCGCCGCCCGGGTCTCCCTGCTCGGGCCGCCGCGGCTCGGGGAACACGCGGCCGGCCAAGCCCGGGCTGATGTAATCGGCTCCGCGCCGCGCGCGCCCGGCCGGGCGGGGGAGGGCGGGCACCGAGCGGGACGCGAGCGAGGACGGGCGGGGGTGGCGCGGCGCAGGTGGCCCGGCGTGGTGGTGGTGGTGAGGTCCCCGCTGCGACCCATCCCAAAACTTTTCCCAAACTCGCGGCGAGGGCTTAAGAGGCCAAGTAGCAGTGACAGCGAACCCCCTCTCTCGCCTGCGCCCTCCCCCCTCCACGCTCTCTGCCCTCTTTAGTCCAAGGTCCGAGCACCCTCTCCCGGCAGGGCTCCGGCTCCCGCCCCCGCTGCCCGGACTTCCAGTTCGTCGGGGACCAGCAGCTGGGAGCAAACTTCAGCCGCCGGCGGCAGCACAAGCCCAGCCCCCTCCGCCTCCTCCCGCCCTCGGCTGGTCGGCCCAGATCGTACGTGCGTTGACTCTGGTGGGTGGGCAGGGCCCGCGTGGGCGGCGAGACTCTATCCTGGTGCCCTCCCACCTAGCTCGCGCCCCCCTACACGTACGACGATCGAGGGGGATGCCGCGCTCCTGGTGCCCATGGACCCATGTGGGGCACGGATCCTGCACGCGCGCGCTCGCACGCACGTCCCCAGTCGGGAGAGGCACTCGCAGCGGCCCGCGGCGCCAGGCAGGCACAGCCGCTTACCTTGGCATGGTGGAGGTAGAGCAGCAAAGCAAGGCTCCAATGCACCCAAGAGAGCAGAAAGTTCATGGTTTCGGAGGCCCGGCCCGGGCCGGAGCGGCTTGCGCTCCCTCTCCTGCTTGGGCGGCGGGGCGGCCCGCTCTCCTCGGCGCCTCGGCGGGCTCCTCTTCCTCCCGGAGCCAAGGCCCTGGCAGGGGCCTGGGGAGCGTGCGTGGCTGGGGCACTGTCTGCGCACACGGCCGCCTCACCCGTCCATGAGCCCGGCTTCCGAGTGCCGAGCCGCCGCGGCCCCCTCTCCTCCTCCTCTTCCTTCTCCTCTTCCTCCTCCCCCTCCTCCGGCTGCGGCTCCTCCCGGCCCGAGCTAGCACTTCTCCCGGCTCCGCTCGGCTCGGCTCCCCTGGCGCGGACCACGGCTCCTCCGGAGCGAGAACAGCCCAGAAGTTGGACGAAAAGTTTCAGTGCATCACCGCGAACCCCGACCCCCTCCACCCCGCCTCCCGGCGCGGGCTCCGGCTCCTGCCCGCGGCTCGCAGCCGCGTCCACCGTCCGCCGCCGGCCGGAGAGGAGGTGGGCGCTGGGGCGGGGGGCGGTGTCTGTCTGTCTGTCCGTCAGCGCGGCTGGTCGGATGCGGGATCTGGAGGGGGAGGGCTCACGCCGCGCTCCGGCGGTCACCCCCAAAAGCAGGTCACTCACTTTGCCCCTGTCCCTCTCGTTGCTCGCTTGCTCGTGCGCTCTGACCCCGTCTCTCTGTCTTTTTCGACTTCTCTCTGGCGCTCTTGCTACCTCTGTTCTGTCTCCGCTGGTTTCCAAAATCCAAAGTGATTTGGCGGAGTAGAGGAGCAACCCCCCAAACCGCCGGCCAGATTTAAGTGGGGAATGGGAAGCAAAAATAAATTAAAACGGGAAAGAACACAGTTTTTAAAATGTTTAAGAAAAAAGCAAAGGGGGTAAACCCCAGGTAAACGAATATCAAATTCCAATGCGGAGGCCCCTGCTCGGTGACCTCGCGGGTCCGTCCGCTTCGCAGCCGCGTCTCCCGACAGAACGCCGCTACTGCCGCCTCGCAGCCCTGCGGCCCCAACCCTCTGAGCTCCTCGCCGCTACCAGCCGACTAAAAAAAAAAAAAAGCCTGGCTCCGCCCTCGGGTCCCCGCCCCGGCCCGCCCCGGAGGGCGGAGACAGATCCAGCCTCGCCCCCTCGCCTCCAGCCCCTCCGGCCCCAGGCGCTAGAAACGAACTGCCGAGGCTCGCCCTTCCCCCGGGGACACCAAGCGAAGCCAGGGTTACCCGCCCACCCCAGTGAAGGGAAAGCGCGATCTCCCACCAAAGTTCACAGCCTGAAAATTACCCATCCGCCCCCTAGAACTCTGCCCAAAGACACATACTCCCGCGGGGTATTCGGGAGGAGGGAGCAAAAAAGTGAGGTTATGTGCGGACAGGGCCAGACATCTATCTCCTTCTCTCTTAGCTGGGAACACTGGAGTGGGGACAGACAGGGGCCAATGGGGAGAGCGACACAGATCTAATTGAAGTCCTAGAGTGACCCCTGGTCTTCTCTCCCCTCCAACACCCTCATCCCCTATACACACACACACACTCACATTGACACTCACACCCGTTCTGTCACGCAGACGCAGCACTCCCAAGTTCACCCAGCTAGCTGCGAGTGCTTCCCTGTGGTGGCCGAGCGCCCCCTAGTGACTACTGTCTGAACACCCCAGCTCTGGCTCAAGAGGGTCTTGGGAAGAAGGTGGGGGGAGTTTACTGCTGACAGCCCTGCATTTCTGACCTCCCAAACAGTGACATTCCTCGAATGGTCCCATGCATCGAGAGCCTGGTGCTGGGCGCAGGGGGGACCATGTGCCTACAGACCTCAGAGTGAGCTGTGGTCAACCCGCTGGGATGACTGGGGTCCTTCTAGAAGTGTCAGGGAGGCTTCCCTGGAAGAAGAAATTGGCCCCATGTTTGTTGAACTGAGAGCAAGAAGACGTGTCTATCCAGGGTTAGCCAGTGGCCCCATGGGAGAAGAGGACCTGATGGAACCCACGTATGCACTGTGGAGTCTGGCGGAGCCCAAAGGGAGAGGCAGCTGGGCAGACAGAGGCCCTTGTTCCTGCTGCCCCCTCTTCCCAGATGTTGCCAGGAAACTGAGGCCAGGGGCCTGGTGGGGGCAGATGGAAGAAGGGCCTGAGTGATGATTCAAACCTACCCACCAACACTAAGGGACGTCTGTAGGCCAGCTGCCCACAGCTCCCACCAGGCTGGGGGCCAAGGCTTCTGTCTATCGGCCCCAGCCCAGGCTCTCAGCTAACCTTCTGAACAGAATTGAAGGTTCTCCTTAGCCCCCTTATTCCCCCAAGATCTCTTGGCTGCTTCCACCAGCTCAAATCCTCTCCCCGTCTTTCCCTTACTTTGTTACCTTCTCCCAAATCCTCCTTCTTCTCCAACCCCCCAACTCCCCATGCTTTCTTCCTTAAGTGCTCTCCAAGGCCCCTCATCCCACTCTTGCATGTAGGGACCGGCCTGGGAAAATTCCTGGTTGGGCTTTAGCTCAGTTGCTCCCAGGCCCCCCCAGGGAATAAAGAGGGGCTCTGATACCTGTGGGAAGAGTGGGACCAACCAGGCTCGTTATTCAGCCAGATTTAGCCAGGGCCTGGGCTGGGGCTGATGTAGTCCCCTTGAAGGGAACTAGGCTGAGAATAGGAATGTAGCAATTTCCCTGAATTTGACTAAAATGATCCAAGGAGGTTACTCAGCCAGCCTCCTGCCTCAGCATAAGCTTACCCCCTTGGTACTCCAATTCTACAGGAGTGCTATTCTGAGGCCCCTGTGATGAATGGGACCGGCTCCCACTCACCCCATCCCACCCTTTCAATCATGTATGCCTCCAATCCCATCTCATCAGCTGGCAGGCCCCCAACAGCTGGGGACAAGGTCTTTTCACAGCTAGTGAATGTATGTTTCCTGGCTTAGGGTCCCCCCCACCCCCTAGGCAGGCCTCCTCACCCAGCCAGGGTGCCACACTTTCAAGGCGTCAAGTGGAGGTGGAAGGGAAACCACTAACTTCCTCCTTGTGCAATTGGGTCTACCTCTAGCACCGCTAAGCACAAGGTGTGAGCACCTTGGAAGGGGTCCCCCTCCCTCATCTGGGGCAGGCCTAGCCCAAGGCAGAGGCTTCACGCACAGAGGGCCCCCTCTGGCCCCCTCACCTGCATCCTTTCTCATCTTCTCATCTAAGCCTTCCTCAATCCCTAGAGACACAATGGGCTTGAAGAGGAGGGTCTTAGTAAGGATGCTGAAATTGGAAGGAGGCTGGAGGAGTTCCAAGGAGGGGCGAAAGGGAAGGAAAATGCCAGCCGTCAACTAACACTTCATAGCCCTGGGGTTCTCCTTCACCTGAACCAACCATCCCCCATGGTTGTAATCAGCAAGGTTTGTTACAACAACCAATTTGAGGTTCCCTCCGTAGGGCCTGCCCAGGGAACCAGGGCAGTGAGGGAGCAGACTTCCCAGAATATAGGAGTAGGACTGCAACCTGGCCTGAGGAATTTTTGAGCACCCTTCACTAGTGAGGATGAGCCTTCTACCTCCAGTCTTCAGAAAGCTTGGGAACACAACCTGGGGTGACTCAGAGAAGACTTTGGCTCAAGATCCTATCCCCCGAAGTGCTGTCACCAGCCTTCACAATAACATGCTATGGCGGACCCAGCCAAGGCCCACATTGTCACCAAATTGAAATCCCTACTCACGTGGACCTTCAAAGAAGGGAACAAGAAATACGCAGAACAAGAAATGCAACACAACAATCATAAAAGGGGAAAATTCAGAATAAATTTCCAAATTCTCATGGAGTCTAGACTTTCTGGAGCCCTGGAAGGTGGATGAACCCCTGAAACTATTGCCTTGAGATAATCTTTAAATCTTAAACCAAAAATATCTCTTAAAATCATCTTAAAAGCAAACAATACTTTAGCTTAACTCGTAAAAAAGTCTGCCTTGAGCATCATGCTCTTTGAAGAGCTATCTATATAGGATCAAAGTGATTACAGCAACTGGAAAGATTAGATAGGAACCTTAGGGGGCCATGAATTTATGTTAGTGGAGGAGGAACAACTCAAGAAAGGAGAATGAGAATGGTTGCCCAACTCAAACAACGTAATCAACGTCACTAAACTGTACAGGTAGAAACTGTTGAATTGGTGTATATTTCGCTGTGTTTATTCTCAACAATAACAACAAAATAAATAAAATTTAGGAGAAAAAAGCAACAACAGTAAGACCATATTGTGTCTCAGTAGCACCCTCTCTTCCCATGAGTTTAATCTCATTCAACAACTTTAATTCCCCTTATCCACCCTTCCAGGTCACTGTAGGGTAGGGAGTGTCAGGGAAGACTGTCCCCCCAGAAAATCCCTCAAAGGCCCAGAGAGGGGACAGAAATGCCCAAGGTCACCCAGCAATGTGTGTGTGTGGGTGGATGGAACAGAGAACAGTCGAGAGCCCAGACAAGTCCTTCTGAGTCCCTCTCAAGGGACAACCTCAGCCCCCAATTAGAAGGCTCCATCTCAGGACTGGGGTGGCTCTGAAGGCAGTTCACAAGGAGCCAAGGAGGAAGGGGAAGACATTTAGCTGCCTCAAAGGGCAAGGTGTTCCAGGTGAACGGGGAAGGGGAGAGAGGGGCAGGGTGGGTGGAAAAGAGCGTGAAAGGCAGCCAGGAGCCAGCAGTGGCCCCAAACAAAGGAAGCAGTGATCGGGCCCTAGGCACAATAGTTGTACTTTGTCCTGACGTCCTGTCACCTCTGATGTTGAGGGAGGCTGTCACCTGTGTGGATGTGTGGGCAGTTAATCTCGAAGCCCGTGGATGAAGGGATAGAACCCCTCCTGAAGAGGGAGAGAAGGGGAGGAGAGGGTTGCCGGCTCTTGCTGTTGTCTAGACATTTCTCCAAGTAGTTTCACTGTGATAGAAGGAAGGTCTTCTCCCTCACCCCATCCCTGATCCCCAGAGGCCTAGCATGACACTGATCCCAGGAAGGGCAGGAATACACGCTTGTTGAATTGAAGGGGAGAGAATTGGGTTCTCTCCCTCCCCCCACCCCCCCACCCCCGCCTTTCTCTAGGTCTTTGCAACAAAGTGTTAGAAAAACAAAGAGAAAGCAAGGAAGAAGGGCCTCTTTTCCAGTGTCAATATCACAGCCCCATCTGGAGGTTTGACTTTGGGTAATGATGGCCGATTGATAAAGAGGTGGCAACTAAAGTCTCAGAGCTGCATCCTCCCTCTCAACCTGGGCCCTGCCTGAGAGCTGAACTTCTATCCAATTTGTGAATATTTCCCATAGCCCACCAGGTACCGGGCACTGGGGCTGATGTTATAAGAGATACAGGGACACTTAAGTAGACAGTGGAGAGTGTAGGGACTTAGGAGCCAAATGGACCCAAGTCATACTACTGGCTCTGCCACTCTGTAACTGTGTGACCTTAGGCGGGTCACTCAAGCTCTCTGAGCCTCAGTTTCCCTCATCTGTAAAAGAGGAGTGAAAAAACCTCCCTTAGAAAGTTGTTGCACACAGATAAATGTACACAGATCTACATCAGAGCAAGATGGGAAGTAGGCCCTGGGAGAGGCAAAAAGTGTTACAAAGGTTCAAAGGCAGAGCAGACATACTGGCTGGAATGGGTATCAGGAAGGGCATCCTGCAGGAGGTGGCACAGGATGCTCAAGCAATTATTAAACTTAGCTTACAAGCCCCGCTTTAGGCTGGGCCCTGGGGCTACAACAATATGGAAGGGGCTCCCTGCCTGGAGGGGAACTGAAAGAGTAAACTAAAAATGGGAATTATCTGGGGGCATGGGTGGGGGGAGCCTGGGAAGGCTTCCTTGAAGAGGTGACACATGACATGAGTCTTCATAGAAGAGTAGAAGTTTAGACAGCTGAGTGGAGGGGGCTAGAGAGCAGGCCATCGTCCCAGGCAGAAGAATCGAGGTCTGGAGGATTCTGATGGCTCGCCTTAGCCCACCCCTTGATCCTCTGGGTGATACAGACATTGAGGTTAGGCAGGGCAGGGGATTAGGGCTTCTTTGGAAACATTCCTAGCCAAAGCCCATAGGGACAATGCCGTTCCCTCAGGGAGTGAGCCCTGCACTGGCTTCCCCTCCTTCTGGGACAGCATGTCTGTGCCACAGAATTTAAACAAACAAGCAGATGCCAGAGGTAGGTCCAGCTTGAATGCTAAACACCACTGTTGTTTTCCTCCAGGGACAAGGGGAGGAGAGCAAAGGACACCAGACTGTGACAAGTACAGGACCACTCGGCTGGGGCAGGACACAAAGCAGAAAGACCTTTTCTCCAGCTTTACCGCTTCTCCCTCCCTGGCTCCATTAGGTGCCCAGAGCCGTCCTGTCTCCATGTTAAAGACATACGGAGACCTGGTAACAGCACTGGGCAAAAAAGTTCCATGTGCTGTATGCTGCGTGACTTGGTCAAGTCATTTTCCTTTTCTGGATCTCAGGTTCCCCCTAAATAAAAGCATGAGGTTAAGGTCCCAGGGTGGTGCAAGTGGTTTGCACTCAGCTACTAACCTAAAGGTTGGCAGTTTGAACGCATCCAGTAATGCCATGGAAGAAAGACCTGGTGATCTGCTTTCCTAAAGATTACAGCCAACTAGATAACTGGGATCTTTTAAAATTAAACACTTATGCTTATCGAAAGACTTTACCAAAAGAGTGGAAAGAGAACCTACAGACTGGCAAAGCATTTTTGGCTATGACAAATCCAACAAAAGTCTAATCTCTAAAATCTATAGGAAAATCCAACACCTCTACAACAAACAGACAAATAATCTAATTAAAAAATGGGCAAAGGATCGGCTACCACCAATGACTGCCCTGACAGGGAACACAACAGAGAGTCCCTGATGGAGCAGGAGAAAGGTGGGGTGCAGAACTCAAACTCTAGTAAAAAGACTAGACTTAATGATCTGACTGAGACTGGAGGAACCCGGGAAAGCGTGGCCCCCGGACTCTCTATCAGGCCAGAACTAAAATAATTTCTGAGGCCAACTCTTCAGACAAAGATTGGACTGGACTGCGGAACATAAAATGAGACTTGTGAAGAGTGTGCTTCTTAGCGCAAGTAGATACATGAGACTAAACGGGCAGCTTCTGTCCAGAGGTGAGATGAGAAGGCAGAGAGGGTTAGGAGCTGGTTGAATGGACATGGGAAATCAGGGGTGGAAAGGAGTGTGCTGTCACAGTATAGGGAGAGCAATTAGGGTCCCTTAACAATGTATGCATAAATTTTTGTATAAGAGACTAACTTAAAATGTAAACTTTCACCTAAACTACAACAATAAAAAATCTAAAAAAAAAAAATGGGCAAATGATATGAACAGACACTTTACCAAAGAAGACATTCAAGCAGCTAACAGACATATGAGGAAATGCTCATGATCACTAGCCATTAGAGAAATGCAAATTAAAGCCACAATGAGATACCATCTCACCCTGGTATTAATGGCACAAATCAAAAACACAGAAAATAGCAAATGTTAGAGAGGCTGCGGGGAGGTTGGAACTCTTATGCACTACGGTGGGAATGCAAAATGGTACAACCATTTTGGAAAACAATATGGCACTTCCTTAGAAAGCTAGAAATAGAAATACTGTACGATCCAACAATCCCTCTCCTAGGAATATATCCTAGAGAAATAAGAGCCGTCATACAAATAGACATATGCACACCCAGGTTCATTGCAGCATTGTTTACAATAGCACAAAGATGGAAACAACCTAAATGCCTATCAACAGATGAATGGATAAACAAACTATGGTATATGCACACAATGGAGTACTATATAACGGTAAAGAACAATGATGAATCTGTGAAGCATCTCACAACATGGATGAGTCTGGAGGACATTATGCTGAGTGAAATAAGTCAATCACAAAAGGACAAATATTGTGTAAGATCATTACTATAAAAACTCATGAAAAGGCTTACGCACAAAAAGAAACAATCTTTGATGGTTACAAGGGGGGGAGGGGGGTGTTGGAAAAACACTAAATAGCAATAGATAAGTGGTAATTCTGGTGAAGGGTAAGACAGTACACAATACTGGGGAATCCAGCATAACTTATACAAGGCAACGTCATGGAAACTCCATAGACACATCCAAACTCGCTGAGGGAATGAATTACTGGGCTGTGGGGACCATGGTCTCAGGGAACATCTGGCTCTGTTGGCATAACATAGTTTTTAAAGAGAATGTTCTACATTCTACTTTGGTGAGTAGCATATGGGGTCTTAAAAGCCTGTGAGCAGCCATCTAAGATACTCCACTGGTCTCACCCCTTCGGGAGCAAGGGAGAATGAAGAAAACTAAAGACACAATGGAAAGATTAGTCCAAAGGACTAATGGACCACAACTACCAGGGCCTCCACCAGACTGAGTCCAGTACAACTAGATGGTGCCCAGCTACTACCAACAACTGCTCTGACAGGAATCACAATAGATGGTCCCGGACAGAGCTGGAGAAAACTGTAGAACAAAATTCTATCTCACAAAACAAGACCAGACTTCCTGGCCTGACAGGGACTGGAGAAACCCCAAGAGTACAGCCCCCGGATACCCTCTTAGCTCAGTAATGAAGTCACTCCTGAGGTTCACACTTCAGCCAAACATTAGACAGGTCCATAAAACAAATCGAGAGGCACACCAGCCCAGGGGCAAGGACTAGAAGGCAAGAGGGGACAGGAAACTGGTAATAGGGAAAAAGGGTAAGAAGAGGAGAGTGTTGACATGTTGTGGGGTTGGTAACCAATGTCACAAAACAATATGTGCATTAACTGTTTAATGAGAAACTAGTTTGTTCTATAAACCTTCATTTAAAGTACAATAAAAAAATTTTTTTTTAAAGAAGATTACAGCCAAGAAAACCCTATGGAGCAGTTCTACTCTCTAATACAAGGGGACACCATGAGTAGTAAGTGACTCGACCACAATTTTGGTTTTTTATTTTTTACATTCCTTAAACTCTAAAGCCCTGTAAGGCTGTAACAGCACCATCAAACACTCCAACTGAGATCACTGATACCAAATGTTACTTCTTCCAGGTGTTTGTGTGTGTGTGTTTTGTTGTTATTGTTGTTGTTGAGAATATACACAGCAAAATGTACATCAATTCAATAGTTTCTACATGTACAATTCAGTGACATTGATTACCTTCTTCCAGTTGTGCAACCATTTTCATCCTTCTTTTCTGAGTTGTTCCTCCTCTATTAACATAAATTCACTGCCCCCTAAGGTTCCTATCTAATCTTTCAAGTTGCTATTATCACATTGATCCCATACAGACAGTTTTTCAAAGAGCATGATGCTCAAAGCAGACATTTTTTACTAGTTAAGCTAAAGTGTTGTTCAGTTTTAAGATGACTTTAGGGGATATTTTTGGTTATATTTAAAGATTATCTCAGGGCAGTAGTTTCAGGGGTTCATCTACCCTCCATGGCTCCACAAAGTCTGGGTTCCATGAGAATTTGAAATTCTGTTCTGTATTTTCCCCATTTTTATGAGGATTCTTCTATAGAATCTTTGATCAAAGTGTTCAGTAACGATAGCCAGGCACCATCCAGTTCTCCTGGTCTCACATCGAAGGAGGCAGTTGTTCATGGAGGCAATTAGCCATAGGTTCCATGTCCTCTTCCTATACCTGACTCTCTTTCTTCCTCTGTTGCTCCAGGTGAGAAGAAATCAATTGTCATGCCTTTGATGTCAGCTTGCAAGCTTTTAAGACCCTAGGCACTACAGAATGAAAAGAAGCACTAAACATGGTATTAGGCCGATTACTGGAATGTCCCATGAAACCACGGGGTGGGGGGTCTGTGTATCTTGAAAGACTCCTAGAGAGGACAACGCTTAACTAAAAGAAATCCAGCACTAATAGTGAAATCTGGGCACAGCGTCAAGAACTGGAGGGAAGATGTGGTTCCAGGGAACCCCCCCAAGCCCCAGCAGGGAGAGAATTTCTTTCTCTGTTACCTGGTGGCCAGAACCTCTGCCGTTTCTGAAAAGACACTTCACTTAGTGAATCCTCACTGTGAAAAGCTCCTGCCCTACCCACTCCCCTGCACCCCATAGCATGCAGTCGAAAAAGCAGAACAGGCTGGGTTCAAATCTTGGTTCACCACTTCCAAACTGAGAGATTTGGGACAAGTCAATTAATCTGTCTGAGCCTCAGTTTGCTCATCTGTAAAATGAGAGTTCTGGCACTTACCTTGGAGTCCTTGAGTGGCACAAACAGTTAAGCGCTCAATTACTAACCATAGAGATTGGCAGTTCAAAGCCACCCAGTGACACCTCAGAAGAAAGACCTGGCCATCTGCTTCTGAAAGGTCTCAGCCTCAAAAACCCTATGGAGCACAGTTCTACTCTGTAACACGTGGGGTTGCCATGAGTCAAAATCAACTATGGCAACTGGTTTGGGGTTTTTTGGTTTTTGTGTTTTTTTTTTGTTTGTTTGTTTGGTTGGTTGGTTGGTACTTACCTCCAGAGCTGTAGGGGAGATATATAGAGATAGGGAATGGAAGCAAAACTCCTGGCCTAGAGTAGATGCCTCATCCCTTCCCTTTTTCCCATTCCTACCCCCATGAGTGAGCAAACTCTTTAGAGAATGCAAACCCACTATCATCAGGCTAAAGTCAAACACAACGGAATAGGGAAATGGCTTCACCCCAACCCCCAGCCAAAAAAATCACGAAATGCACGCCAAAGATGACTAGGGTTGGGGAGATATATTGGTTTGGTTCCTGCTTTAGCCTTTCTTTGGAATGACTCTGTCTGTCACCAGGTTGTCACTGAGTTGGCTGCCACGTGGAATCACATTGGGGAATCCCAAGGGAAAAAAAAGAGGCAGGAACCCAAAGCATCCCCCATCCCTCCGGCAAGATAGGCCCCTTCCCCCCTCCCGTAGCAACTCCCTGGGCCTGGGCCGGAAGGTTGGTCCATGACCCCAGCCCCCCAGGATGGTTCACTAAGATAAAACCAGTTAATGATTGGCCCTCTGACAGGGGTCACCCTCACCATCCTGCCTGCCTTCCCAGACCCAGAAACTCAGGCTGGGGTGTGGGGAATGGAGGAGACAGAAAGACAAAAGCAGGTTCCCCTCAGCTTCGAGGATCATCCTGGCTAACATCCTCTAGAAAATCAACAAACAAGACAACTCGTCCAGGGTACTCAGGGTTCCTCAGAAGTGGGGGCCAGGGAAAGGGGGATGTGGGTGGGTAGACAAAGAACACCCAGCTTTCTCTGCCTCATTTATTGGATTTTTTTTTTTTTTTACACTTTTTTTCCTTTGCATTTCATTTGAAGAAAAGGCTCCATTGCTAAAGAAGAAGTTTGAAAACTCTTCACTGGCTTGATGAGCAGAATGAAGGCCAGACTTGTCTGAGGCAGGAGCTAAACTCAACTCTCTGGACTCACAGCCAAGGGCTCTTTCTACCATTCCAACAACCACTGAGTCACTTCTTCAGGGCCTAGCCCCGAGACAGGCACCACGGGGATACATAAGGCCTCTACCCTCAAGAGCTGACTGGCTGGCTGGGGAGCCAGGCAGTGCCAGGGAGGAGATGCTGGCACTAGGTGCCACGTGCATCTGGAGCAGGTCAGCTGCTAGACATGGGCTCTGTGGTTGGCACCTCCTTCGCATCCAGAGGGGCTCAGCCCTACCTCAATCCAGGCCATGCCCTGCAGAGGGCACAGCCAGTGTGATCTATGCCCCGATCCTGCCCAGCTCCCTCCAGATCACAGCTAGAATCCCTGGGAGAGATGAGGCAAGGTACACTCAGTGTTGCTGTGCCTGCTGCCAGCTTCCTTACATCCCAAGACCAGGCACCCCAGCTGAGGGTGATGGCCAAAGCAGTTAACATCTATTCCGACTTGGGTATAGTTCACACAGGAGCTGACCTTTTGCCATGCCAAGCACAAACTCCTCATCGTCTGGATTATGGGGATGTCCACGGGATCCAGGAAGGAACTGGGTAATCAGAGAGGCAGGGGGTCCTCAGGTGCTGGAACTACAGCTATTTACCAATCTTTTTGGAAATATTTTAGTATATTAACAATCGATGACCGTGCCAGTGCGTACCAGCTGACTGTCTGCCCTGCACTACTCCAGGTTGGAACGCGCAGTTCCAGGTGAGAATGTCTGGGGCCCTCGTCTTCATGTCTCCTCCTTGCTTGGGAAGGGTAGGCTAGGACTCCCCTTACTCTCCATACATAAGTGTAGCCCACACCCAATGCAGCAGGTACCTCACCATCCCTTGATCCAAGAGGCCAGGCCTCAGGCATGTAGCTCATGGATTCCAACCACAGTCGAGAAAATGGTGAACAGGGCCCACCCCAGCCTGGCCTGGAATTCCAACCCCACAGTGCCCAGACAGTTATGGGTAATCAGAGCATTTTCCTTTCTCTTCCTTCACTCTCTTTCCTTGGGTGTCACCATCCTTCACACCTTCCTCTCTGTCCCTCCTTTCTATCTGGCCCCACTGTCTCAGGGGACCTCCTGGACCAGGCTTGTACCGAATGTCCCTCTGTGCCTGTGAGAAGCCTCAGCTTCTCTGAGCCTCCAGGATAGGTGGACAGGCCTGTCATTGGGGGAGTAGCTAGGGGAAAAGATATTCTTCACGTCTCGCCAATTTCCACTGGCCCTCTAAGGCTAGGGAAGAAGTTGCAGAAGGGACATTTCTGAGGGGATGGGACACACTCCTGCCCATCTGAGTGTCAGGATAGTTGATGTGGCATCTCTAGAGAGAGCAAGGAGTACAGTGAGGGGCACCAAATCCCTCCCTCAAACTCCTGGCAGGTCCCAAGGTTTTATAGAAGGCAGAGGTAGGCATGGTGAGCCTGCCTGTCGACAGCCTCTGCCTATAGCCCAGGGGCAAGGCTGCGTAACCCCCTCCTGTCACTCATCTACCAATCTCTTGCCTTTCCGTCTTTCCTCAAATCTCCAGGCTAAAGACCACTGAAACCAACAAACCCCATGTACACGCAGACACAGACACACACACACACACACACACCGATACCACTGCCAACATCCACAACAGGGCCACACAGAGAAGAGAGGAGTGTTCCCAGAAATCCAGTTGTTTCAGACAAGCCGACCTGGGTCACAGCGTCTTCCCCATGTCAGCGGCCAAGAAGCTGGGCATCCCCTGTGCACTCCCCTCCCCATATCGCCACAGGAGTGAAAGCCTCTCATAAAACAGT
Organism: Trichechus manatus latirostris; assembly: GCF_000243295.1. NCBI lineage: Eukaryota > Metazoa > Chordata > Mammalia > Sirenia > Trichechidae > Trichechus > Trichechus manatus. The sequence continues at coordinate 9,312,971 of NW_004444001.1, read as the reverse complement.
GTCTCTGAAGTGCTGCCATGGAGCGCTGCTGCTTCCGGAGCAGCTCCTCAGATATCCACATGCCACACGTGGAGTCATGGGATGAAGGGCAGGACACCCAAGTTTAAAACCAGGAACTCCCCCTGCCTTGCTGTGTGACCTGGAGCAAGGCACTGTCCAACTCTAGCCTCAGTGTCCTCCTCTATAAAGTGAAAGTGTTGGGCTGTATGATTTCTAAGGCCCTGTTGGGGCTACCAGCCCATGATTGTACAGATGAGGAATAAGCAATAATGATAAGCGCTTTGGACACTTGGCCTGTGGCCTGGCAAACTACAAGGATGGAGAGAAAAACAGGGAGCACCATTCTGGGACCACTGTTTACAGATGCTGTAAAGATTACTGGGGTATGTGTGGCAGGGAGGCAGAGAAAACAAAGCTCTTCAGTCCGTTGTCTGACCAATTGCCCGAGTTTGCCTGTTGCCACCAACCAGAACAGCAGGGATTGGAGCATGAAAGATTTAAGTTAGATAAGCAGAGGTCCAAAATCTCTTGTTCTCTGTGAGGGAGGGGGAAGTTATGGGATAATAGCTGCAAAATGTTTAATTAGAGACTTTTAAGCCCATTTATGGTCTGGATGAAATACCAGGGAGTGGGGGAGAGGAAGAGGAGAGAAAGTAGGAGAGGACAAGACAGGACGTCAGTTACTGGGCCCCTACTTTGGGAGAGGCAGTGGGTGGGATGTCCCTGCTTCCAAGCTGGGAGCTGAAGTATGGGAAGGAATTTGTCAGGTGTGGTGGGGCCGAGAGCAGAGCAGCAAGGGAATGGAATGAAAAGGCTGTCAAGTGGCACAGCAAGTGTTTGTGGGAAATGGAGAAAAAGACCCTTCCCTGGTGGGAGGGGACGAGAGGAAGCCTCAGCCTGGGCCTGTCTGCCCTGGCCCCCTAATCCCACTCCAGGCACAAGAGAATTTTTTTGGAGCATGGCCTCGTACCTCTGCAGTGAAATCAGCTCCATCAGTGAACCCCAGAGCCAGAGAAGTAGAGATGACATGCATCTACCTTGGACCCCAAGTACTGGAAGGGCTGGAGTGTCTACAGGGCAGAGACTGCGGGGAGCAAGGGGTTCCTTCTCCCCAAGACTGCTAGGGATGCTCAGACCGCTCCTGCTCTTTCTTTGATGCAACACCTGTCTTCACCTGGGGCAGCAAGAGAAGCTCTAGAGAAAGGGCCTATCCTTGCTCTACTCCTGGCCCGGCACTTGGGCAGATGGGTTCATACTGCAACTCCTTCCATAGCCCTTCCTTTTCTGTCCCACCCCAAGAATATGTGGATCTCCTAGGGGAACTGAGGCTGAAATCGCAAAGGGAGGAAGTCTCTTTCCTTCTATCCACGTTCCTTTTTGCTGCAATGAGGACCAGGTAAGGTGAAGGATGAGCAAAAGAATGGGGCCTAGCCCCCTAAATACTTCAGTCAAGTAATGGATAATTTAAAATGAGGAGTGTACCTGAAGGGAGCTGGTTGAGCAGAAGTGCTCTTATGCAAATGAATTTATGCATATGTATCTTGAGGAGAAGGAGCCCTGGTCTGCAGTTCAAACCCACCAGCTGCTTCACTGGGGAAAGCTGTGGCAGACTTTTTCTGTAAAGATTACAGCCTTGGAAATCCTATGGGACAGTTCTACTCTGTCCTATAGTGTTGCTATGAGTCAGAATCAACTCGACAACAAGCTTTTATTATGAGGAGGCTGGGTCTGCCCCACCCACTCCCCTCTGGAGGCCCAGGTACCTGCCCCCAATCTTCCAGCCCAGAAAAGTTTATTAAGTTATGCTGCAACCTGTCAACTCTTCCCGTCATCCTGCATGAGCACCCCCTCCCAGGCTGTCTCCACATCGCCACCCTCCCCTTCTCTGTTTATACTTCCCAGCCAGGAGTTGAAGATTTCTCCCGCCATCTTCCCAGGTTCTCTCAAACAAACCCTCTGGACAGCCACCTTGGGACTCACTCCTCACTGCTACAGGCTCCTCAACCCTCCTCCCTTCCTGGCCCAAACCTCCTCCAAGAATTCCTGGCTCTCTGAAAACAGGGCCACAGTTGTACCCATTCCCGCCAGGGCTGGCCTCCTCAAAGCTGCCCAAGGGGAAGGTGAGAAGTAGAGAGGGGCTGTCCAACCAGGCTGACTCTGCACAAGCTAAGGAGCTACTCCTCAGGCCCACGGGAGGGAGGATCCTCCACACCCAGACAGAGATGGGGGCCTTGAATCCCCTTCTGCCTGAGCCAACGGGGCAAGCTTGCTGGGTGCCTTCCAGCAGCGGGCTCCAGATGAAGCAGTTTCCTGACTGTGGCCACCTTCCAGACATTCTCTGGAAGCCCGAGGCCCTCTCCTCAATCGAGACCCCCTCCCCTGCACTTCACCTGGTGCCACCCCAAGCCTCTAGAGGGCGCGGGAGAGCAGTGCTGGACTTACCAGCCCCTGGGGCATACGCAGGTGGCTCTTTGTACAGGTCTCTGGAACCAACCAGCTGTCCCTGGGAGCAGGGCACTATGCTGGAGGCTGTCCAAACAGACTCGCCCCTCTGGGGCAGGATAGTATCGGAGGGGAGGTGCTTGGTAGATGCAAGGGCAAGAGAGGTAGGCTGGGCTGTGGGGAATCCTGACGAATGATGGATTTGGCAGTGGACCACGATCTGAGACTGCAGCTTTGCCCTGCTGTTCATTCAGGGACAGAAAGGAGAGCAGTGACCTGGGCCCCTGGAACTTCTGCCTGACCTTGAAAGAGGGCGGGGACTTCTTCGCCCACAAAGAAACCCCCCTCCCCTCCCCAGTGAAGGACCCGAATGAGGGTGAGACAAGTGAGGTAGCTGGGGCACAAAATTTAAGGAGGCGCTCACTCTTAAGGGTCGTGCAAGTGCAGGGTCAGCCCTGAAAGTGAGTGCCGCCTTAAATATTGCACCCATATCACCTCACTGGCCTCAACTTAGTCCCAGCCCGGCCCCTTGGACTGCCTGTCTTGGGAGCTAAAACCAAAAGAATATTTAAGGCAGAGGTGGAGCGAGGAGGGGAGCTGCTTTTTTCACACGGAACCTCTCAGAAGAAACAATTAACACCTAACTCAACTAGAGGGGAAGGGAGAAAAGTTTGAGGAGAGAGACAACTATATCCGGAGTCCCTGTGTGTGTATCTATGTGTCTGTTTCTTTCCGTGTCAGTGTATATATCTGTGCATTCAGATTGTGAGTTTGCCTATTTCTAGCTATGCATCCTTGGACTGGTTACTTAGCCCCTCTGAGTCTCAGTTTCCTTGAGAAAATGTAATAGGATCGACTGCATAGGGTTGTTGTGAGGATTGAATGAGATAATATATGGAAAGGACGTAGCACAACTACCTGTCTTGCACACAGTAGGAGCTAAATAAATGGTGGTTCCTATTTCCTTTATTGGAGTCCCCGGGTGGCACAAACAGTTAACACACTCAACTGCTAACCAAAAGGTTGGAGGTTCGAACCCACCCAGAGGCAGAAGAAGGACCTGATGATCTACTTCTGAAAAATCGGCCATTGAAAACCCTATGGAGCACAGTCCTACTCTAACATACATGGGGTCGCCATGAGTCAGAATCAACTCAACGACAACTGGGTTTTTTATTCCCATTGCTATTAATATTATTATTACCTTGTGTTCCCAGCTTATTCTGAAGACTTACTTCCCTCTGCTTCCCTACACATACAGGTTTTCTGACAGCTCCAAACACACATTACTTATTTCTTTATCCTGGTCTGTGCACCACAAGCTCTGGGACAAGAAGCCTTCCTGGACTACTTCTGTTCAATGATCTCCCCAAAATTCCTACAGCATGAGCTGTCTACAACCCTTGCTGTTGTTGCATGCTATCTAGTTGGTTCCAACTCATAGCAACCCCATGTGACAGAGGAGAACTGCCCCATAAGGATTTTTTTTTTTTTTTTTTTTTTCCTTTTTGGCTGTAATCTTTACGGAAGAAGATCGCCAGGTCTTTCTCCCACGGAGTCCCTGGGTGGGTTCAAACGGACAACCTTCCGGTTAGCAGCCCAGTGCTTAACCATTTGCACCACCAGGGCTCCTTACAACTCTTGTACCAGTTTCAAATTGTTGTCCAGTGTATTTAAATTTGTGAGGGACTGTGTGTGTGTGTGTGTGTGTGTGTGTGTGTGTGTGTGGGTGGTATGTGTTGTCTCTCTCCAAGTACACTCACAGAGAGGAAGGACCTTATTTTTCACTGATTTCTATCCCCGCATCTCAGCCTGAGGATTAATACAGTGGATGCACTCTTAGACATCCAACAACTCTTTGTAAATGATGCTGATAATAATGGTAAATACTGCCTTTGATTGCATCCCTGCTGTGTGCCTTACATTATTTCATTAACCCCCACAATAACACTATGAAATAGATTACAATTCTCTCCCTTTACAGATAAGAAAACTAACAGAGAGTTTAAGTAACTTGCCCAAGGTCACACAGCAAATAGCTGACAGAGCTAGGATTTAAACTCAAGTCTATCTGGCTCCAAAGCCTGAACTTCTTAACTACTATGGTTTGAATGAAAGAATAAATCACCAGCAAACCAGGATTTCCTTTCGTGCTCAAAGAAGGAAGAAACAATAAAGCAAGCCGATATCAGAACTTCAGTCAAATGCTTTCAGGGTTTCAAGTCAGAGTCCGTTGGCTGTCAAATCCCACTGCACACCATCTAGAGTGAGTCCAGAGCCTCAGTCATTGCAGAAAAGAGCCACCCACCTCACTAGGGAGGGTTTAGAACATTTTTCAGCAAATGGGGTTGAACAAAAACCCTCATCCCAGGGTGAATGAGGAAAATCACTTACCCCGATCCTTCCATCCCCAAAATGTTCCAGTCAATCTGGGCTCTATTTTAACTGTCTACAGGATCAACTTTCATTTTCTCTCCCTCTGTTGATTAGCAATTTAGCAACTTTTTGACAAACTTATGGACAACATTGGTCAGATGGCAAACATTACATGGAGTAAACACGAGAAAACCAGGGATTTTCACATATACATCCACCAATCCCTCTTATAATCAGATTTCACTGCAGGGAATTTATCCCTTCAGGACTCCATCCTTCTTTGCCACCTTCTTTTTGTCACCCTGGGGCTAACCTGACTTGAACTCTCTACTCCACTGCTTCTTAGGACTGTAACTTGAAACGGTTCCTTCTTCTCTGTGTGCCTCAGTTTCCTCATCTGGAAAATGGAAACGATTAGACTACTGGCTTTGCAGGCTACCCTAAGGATTTAATGAGGCAATCATTAAAGTGCGTGAAGCACAGTGGCTGGCTTGGACTGAGAGCATAATAAATGCTTGGGGCTATTGGTAGTGCTATCTATATGACCTCACTCTGACTATAGAGAAATTGCTTTTCCCCCGTGTCTGCTAGGGTACATGTCCCTCAGAATCAGCTCTCTGCACTCTTTCCTGCCCCTCCAGTCACACCCAAGCCCCACAGAGACCCAGAACCATAGAAAAACTCCATGAATGATCTCTTTCCTTACAGAGAAGGTAAAAACCCTTTGCAACCTGAATGGCTTGCCCCAAATCACATACCTGTTTGCTTCCAGATTACCTGCAAAATCCTCTACCTCCACAAAATGAGCCTACACATCCAGGCCAACAAAATCAAATTTGCTGAAAACATTTGTGGACTTTCCTTCTTTTTTGTAAGCTGACCTCAGACTTCATTGTGTGCCAAACCAGGAAATCAATCTCATAATTTTGTGCCACACCTTGTTTTGGACAAAAAAGAAAAAAAGGTGTTATTACTCCCTCCTCCATTTGCTCACTCTCCTAGGTCACAAGTCTTGGCACTAAACAACTTTTGGCTATTTCCACATACTATTTAGTTTCCAAGGATGAAGTCTTGACACCATTGAGGAATATTTTTTAATGCACTAAAGGCTCTGAAGGCAGCTCATCTGTTTGTTTGTTGGCTCATAAATTTAGTAGATATTTCTTGATAGTTTCTTAAATGCCAGGCACTGTGTTTGGGCTGGAAATACAACAGTAACAGATGGACAGGATTCCTCCCCTCTTGGAATCAATTCTTGTAGTATGATTACATGGAAGATTGATTGGTAGTAATAAATGGTTTTAATAATGGATTTAAAGGATTTTCAGGAAAAGATAGCTGCTGAACACCTGCATCTACTTTTACTCTGTCCGAAAATTTTACCAAAAATAAAACGTAAAGGCTTTAAAAAATTTTTTTCTTTCATTTTGCTTTTGTTTTTTTAAGGCATAAACCCACAAGAACAGGGAGAATGGGAGAGAGGAGGTAACAGCAACAAAATTCTGGAAGATAGAAAGCAGGTGGAAGAGAGGTAAAGAACACCAAAGAGGCAGTGGAGAAACCAGGTTGTTGTTGTCAGGTACAGTCGAGTTGATTTTCAGCTCACAGTGACCCTATGGGACACAGCATATTTGCCCCATAGGGATTTCTAGGCTGTGGCACAGCAGTTAAGAGCTCAGCTGCTAACCAAAAGGTAGGCAGTTCGAATCCACCAGCTGCTCCTTCAAAACCCTACAGGACAATTCTACTCTGTCCTATAAGGTTGCTATGAGTCGGAATCGACTCAACAGCAACAGGGTAATCTTTACGAGAGCAGATTGCCAAGTCTCTCCCACAAAGCTGCTGGATGCGTTCGAACAGCCAACCTTTCCGTTAGTAGCCGACTCTTAACCATTTCACCACTAGGGCTTCTTTGGGGAAAGCCATAACCATCTAATTTATACCCCAGAATCCTCAGAAGGCTCAGGAATTGATGACACTGGTTACCTCTGGAAGTGGAGGTAAAGGGGGCTGAACAGATAAAGAGGACTGGTGAAGAGTGTTTTTAAGAAGCAGTCAGATCCTCAGATCCCCTGCCCTACCCCCTCCCCATAGCCAGGCAAAAGGCTAAAGATTTATTCCCTGGCGAGGGTAAAACAGCACGTCTGGACCAGAAGGAGTCCCTGGGTGGTACAAACAACACGCTTGGCTGCTAACCAAAATGTTGGAGGTTTGAGTCCACAAAAACATGCCTTGGAAAGAAGGTCTGGCAATCTACTTCTGAAAAATCAGCCATTGAAAATCCTATGCAGCACAGTTCTACTCTGACACCCATTGGGTCACTATGAGTTGGAATAGACTCAATGGCAACCAGTTAACTGGTCTGGCCCAGAGGACCTGGGGATACTGGAAGGCAGGTGTATCTTATTGAAAATGTTCATATAGTGGATGCTGAAACCCTAGCCCTCTTCCCTACTGGATTCTCAGACACTGGTCTTTGTCCTCCAGGCAAGAAACTGGAGGATGCTTCTCTGTGAAATCTGACCAACGAGAAAGGAGGAAAAAACCCAAAGATATTAACACCAGAGGCTTCAAAATGAAACAGCCCAGCCAGATCACCCTAGTGTGAGGATCACAGATGACAGGACACACACACACATAAACTCAGAGTTTCCACCAGTTTTTCAAATTTCCACACTTAAAAGTAAGCAAACAAGCAAGGATTATGAGACATCGGAGGAAAGTTTCGAAAACCAAAGACAGAAACCAAAACAAACAGACAAAAAGAAGATGACTTGGAGGAACCCAAAACTATGTAATGGGATAAAAGCTGTCTTAGGCTGGGTTCTCTAGAGAAGCAAAACCAGTTAAAGTGTCTATATAGAGAGATTTTTATAAAGGAAATGGCTCATGTGGTTGTAGAGACTGGAACGTCCCAAATCCGTGGGTCAGGCTGGAGGCTTCTCCTGATTCATGTAGCCACAGGGGCTGGCGAACCCAAGATTGGCAGTTCAGAGAGCAGGGCTCTTGCTCACAGGCTGCTAAGACTGACGAATCCCTAGATCAGCAGGCAAGACAGCAGGTAAGCTGCTAGCTCAAGTCCCAAGAACTGGAAGTCAGACAAACAGGAGCCAGCTGCAGGATCCCGTATGAGCAAAAGCCCCCGAGCCTTGCCAGAATGTCCACTTATATTCAATGCAGACCGCACACCCAAGGAAATTCCCTTTCACATTATATCAAATCTCATCATGGAAGTGATCACATCATCACACGATTGCCAAATTACATCATAACTGTCAAACCACTGAGAATCATGGCCCAGCCAAGTTGACACACAACCCTAATGATCACAAAAGCTTAAAAATAATGACACATTATCATTATATCCTGAGAATAATCATAAAAAAAATACAAAAATGAAACACAAACAGTATTTTCAAAAACATACAGAGAACAAGAGAGAGGTCTTGAAAAATTGAACATGTGATACCAAAAATAAAAAATGCAATAGAAGTTTGGAAGACAAAGCTGAGTCAATCTCCATAAAGTAGAGGGAAAAGAACAAAAGGGTGGAAAAATATGAATGACTATAAAATAAATTAGAGGATCAGTCCAGGTAGTGCAACATCCAAATAATAGGAGTAACAGAAACAGAGAAAACTAAGAGAAGGATCTCATCAATGACATAATTCAAGAAAAGTTCCCAGAACTGAAGGACTCCTGAGAGCCTAGTGCAATGGATAAAAATAAATATAATAGTAATCACTTCTAACTACAATTCTAAGTGCTTTACACATATTAACTTATTCAGAATGCACAATAAACCTCACTTTACAGATGAGGAAACTAAGGCACTGAGCCCATGCCCAAGCTTATAAATGACAGAGCCAGGATTTAAGCCCAGGCAGGCTAATTTGAGAGATCCTGCACTTAACCACCATCTACATGATGTCTCAAAAATAGAGTCACATCTGACACAGCGTCATGAAATTTGAGAACACTGGGGTCAAAGACAGGATCCTACAAGTTTCCCGAGAGAAGTAAGGGAAAAAAAAAAAAGTTACATATTAAGGGTCAGCAAGCAGAATGGCTTGGGAGTTCTCAACAGCAAACCAGAAGCTAGAGGACAAAGAAGAAATTCCTTCAAAAGGAGAGTAATTTCCAGCCTAGAATTCCTTACCCAGCCAAACTTGCAAAAATGTATGAGGATAGAAAAAAGACATTTTCAGACCTACTGGATTTCAAAAACTTCACCTCCCATGCACTCTTCCCTAAGGAGTTACCAGAGGGTTTTCTCTACCAAGACAAGAAAGTAAACCAGAAGAGAAGACATGAGATCCAGGAAACCCAACACAGGATAAAAGCAAAACGGGGGATCCCCAGGATGAAGGAAGACCCCAGGATACAGCTGTTCACCAGGCTTGGAGAGCAGCCAGTCTAGATAAGGGCAGGTCCGAGCACTCCAGAAGACTTCCATAACAAGATGAAACTGATAGAACATCTGATGTATCTCAATGTCTTGAGAGGAGATAAGACAACTAGCAAAGAGTTTACTTCTGCGTTATTAATAAGTATATAGAAAATTAAGGAAACAGAAAAGCCAAACAATTATTAATTCCAGGGGGGAAAAAGACTTATACAGGAGAGGAAAAGTAATAATTCACTGTATGACTCAGCAATACAAAACATGTATGTAATAATAATATGATGTAATTATTATTATAATGTAAATGTTTTATATTGCTGAGCCATATAGTGAATTATTGCTATTATGAATATAATAGTCATAATACTATAAATACTGAATACTGATCTAACCAAAGTAAATATAATTATACTGGGAGAACAGGGGATGGGACAAGTACACACACGTGCAGAGAGCCAGGGAAGAATAAATACTTAAAGAAAAAGGAAAAATCATGGATTAAGGGATTAAAAATTATACTGTAAATATAACTGACGTAAATTAAACGTTGTTTTTTTAAAACAGCTTTATTGAGCTACAACTGACATAAAACATTGTTAGTTGCCATCTTGTTGGCTCCAGCTCAAGGCAATCATATGTATAATGAAATAAAACGTTGGTCCGCCCTGAGCCGTCTTCATGATTGTTGGTATTTTCTTTGTACATATTTAAAGTGTACAATTTGATAAATTTTGACATATTATATATCCATGAGGCCATCATCACAATCAAGATAGTGAACACAGCTACTACACTCAAAAGTTTCCAGGTGCTCTGTGATCCCCACCTCTCGCCTTCCTCACACCTTCCTCCTTCCCCCCAGGCAACCACTGATCTGCTTTCTGTCACTATGATTAGTTTATATTTTCTAGAGTTTTGTATAAACTGAAACATACAAAATGTGTTTTTTACGTGGCGTCTTTCACTCAACATAACTTTTTATATTCATCTATGTTGTTTCTTGTGTCAATAGTTCATTGCTTTTTATTAATTAGTAATATTCCTTTGTATAGACATACAATAGTTTGTTTATAGATTTCACCTGTTGATGGATTTTTGAGTTGTTCCCGATTTGGGGCTATTTCAAATAAACCTGCTATGAACATTTGTGTATAGGTCTTTTACACAGAGATGTGCTTTCACTCCTCTTGGGTAAATACCTAGAAATAAAATGCCTTACAGGGTTTCCGAGGCTGTAAATCTTTACAGAAGCAGACAGCCACATCTTTTTTCCATGGAGGAGCTGGTGGGTTCCAACTGCCGACCAATTGGTTAGCAGCCAGGCCCTTAACCACTGCACCACCAGGGCTTCTTCGATGAAATGGCTGGTAGGTGTATATTTAACTTTGTAAGAAACTGCCAAACTATTTTCCGAGGTGGTTGTACCATTTAACATTCCCACCAGCAGTGTACAAGAGTTCCAGTTACTCTACATCCTTACCAAATGACCCAAACTTTTTAGTTTTACTCATTCTAATAGGGCTGTAGTGGTATCTCACTGTGGTTTTAATTTGCATTTCTCTAATGACTAATGATGTTAAACATCTTTTCATGTGTTTATTTTCCAAATGTATATCTTTGGTGAAGTATCTGTTCAAATATGTAGCCCATTTTTTAATTGGGTTGTTTCCTTTCTTATTTTTGAGTTTTGAGTGTTCTTTATATATCCCAGATACAAGTCCTTTATCAGATATATGATTTGCAAATATTTTCTCCCAATCTGTGGCTCATCTTTCATTCTCTTACTAGTGTCTTTCAAAGAGCTGAAATTTTTAATTTTGATGAAGTTGAATTTATCAATCTACTCTTTTATGTATCATACTTCTGATATTGTATCTAGGAAATCTTTGCCTGACACAAAGATTTTTTCCTATGTTTTCTTCTAGAAGTTTATACTTTTAGGTTTTACATTTATGCCTATGATCCATTTTGAATTGTTATGTATGGTGTGAGATGTGAGATATGAGAACAAGTTCTTTTTTGCAGGCATGGATAATCAATTGCTCCAGCACTAGTTGTTGACAAGAGTATCCTTTCTCTACTGCACCGCCTTTGCACCTTTGTCGGAAATCAGTTGGCCATACGTGCGTGGGTCTATTTGTAGACCCTATTCGGTTCCATTGATCCATTTATCTACTTTTTATGTCAATATCGCACTGTTTTGATTATTGTAGCTTTACAGCTTTATAGTCAGTCTTAAGATCAGGCAGTGTGAGTCCTCCTACTTCGTTCTTCTTTTTCAAAGGTGTTTAACTATTCTAAGTCCTTTGCATTTCCATATGAATTTTAGAGTCAGTTTGTCAATTTCTGCAAAAAGGCTGCTGGGATTTTGATTGGGGTTGTATTGAATCTACAGATCAATTTGGGAAGAATTGACACTTTAATAATATTGAGTCTTCTGACTCATGTACAGATTTGGCTTATCTGTTGTCTGATTTACCTTTAAGCATTCTATATTTTTGATGCTATTGTAAAAGTATTGTTTTTAAATTTTAATTTACAATTGTTTATTGCTAATATATAGAGATACAATTGATTTTTGTATACTGATCTTGAATCCTGAAACCTTACTAAATTCATTTATTCGTTCTACTACCTTCTTTTGGGAGAAAGATGTGGCAGTCTGTTTGCGTAAAGATTGCAAACCAAACCATTGTCATCGAGTCAATTCCAACTCGCAGCAATCCTATAGGACAGAGTAGAACTGCCCATAGTGTTTCTAAAGAGCGGCTGGTGGATTCAAACTGTTGACATTTTGGGTAGCAGTCAAATGCTTAACCACTGTGCCACCACCCTAAGGGGCAGTTTTACTCTATCCTATCAGGTCTCTATGAGTCAGAATCAACTCAATGGCAACAGGATTTTTTAGTAGCTTCTCTAACAATTCCATCAGATTTTCTACATGGCTGATCGTATATCTGCAAATGAAGATAATTTTACTTGAATGTCTTTTATTTCTTTTTCTTGCCTTATTACAGTGGTTAGAACCTCTGGTACAATGTTGAGTAGAAATAGTGAGAGTGAACATACTAGTTTAATGTCTAATCAGGGGAAAACATTCAATCTTTCACCATTAAATAGGATGCTAATTGTAGGTTTTTTATTGTGGTGAGAAAGTTCCCTTCTATTCTTGGTTTGCCAAAAGTTTTTAACAGGAAAGGATGTGGGATTTTATCAGATGTTTTTTCTGCATCTACTGAGACGATCGTATATTTTTATCCTCTAGAGCTTCCAGATAAGAACCCAGTCCAGCCAACATCTTGATTCCAGCCTTGTGATACTCTGAGCAGAGAACTCAACCATGCCATGCCAGGCTTCTGACCTACAGAACTGGGAGCTAATAATAGCTGTTGTTTTAAGCTGCTAAATTTGTGGACACTTGTTACACAGCAATAGAAAACTAATATACTCAGGGTCGTGGAAAGCCACAAATACAGATAACCTTTTCTTATGAGTTTGACTTTAATGTCACTCCAGCTAGATTGTAAGCTCTCTGAAGGTATAAACCTGACAGTCTATGTGTCTTCTCCACTAGACTGTGCCAGGTATCTAGTGGACACCAGGAAATATTCCACAAATTGGTAAAAAGTTTTGATCAAAGCAAAGCTATTTGGAAAAATAGTGGCCTCTTATACTGGCCACTTTGAAGGACTGCTGATATTTGCATGAGTTTTTGTGCGCTCTTTAAGAAAAAGCTGTTGTTAGGTGCCATTGAGTCAATTTCCACTCATAGTGACCCCATGTGATAGAGTAGAACTGTGACCACTTGCGATAGAGTAGAACTGCCCCATAGGGTTTCCTAGGCTGTAATCCTTATGGAAGCAGATTGCCATATCTTTATCTGGTGGAGTGACTGGGTGGGTTTGAACTGCCAACCTTTCAGTTAGCAGGCAAGCGCTTAACCATTATGCTAGCAGGGTTCCTAAGAAAAAGCTACTCTTCTGAGGCACAGCCAAGATAGTGCTATAGACAGAAGCACCAAGCCATCCCTTTACAGCAAAGACCAAAAAAAACTAAGTAAAACAGATAGAAATATCAATCCTGGAACCCTAAGCATCAAATGAAGGGACAAAGAAATCAACCAGAAACCGAATGGAATAAGAAATGGACAAGGAACCAAGAATGAGGAGAGCTACAGAGTGGAAGTCTCCTACCAGCTAACGCTGCATGGACTCACCATCTTGGACCTCAGGCACCAAGAATGGTGAACAGGGAGTATGGGAAGGCAACTTCACAGAGCTCCTAACAGGAGACAGAGCACCCTGTAACCAGTGATACACACTTTCCCACTTCTCCATCCCCTTCCCTCTACGTGTCCTCTGCCGCTTTCCAACAGACCATGGTATCTTGCCTGGAGAGACAGCAGCACCTTGCTGCCCAGATTCGCCCCACTCCCACCAGCTGGCTCTTTCAGTGCCATTTGTTGTTGTTTTGGCTTTTCTGGCTTTTTTGCTTGTTTCTTCTCTCTAGACAGCCACTGACACATGGTCTGCCCAGGTCTGTGACACCCCACCAGCAGTCTCCCTCAGTGCCTTTTTTTTCTTTTTTTTTTTCAGTTTCTTCTCTCTCTCTCCTATCCACCTAGCTGCATGTACCATCTTCGCCCCTTCTTGATGGGCTGTGCCACATCACTTGGTTAGAGAGCCACTGGCACACAGCCTCCCCTGGTCCCCACTGTCCCCACTAGCAGGCTCCTTCAGCGTATTTATTTTTTCTTTTCTTTTTTTGTTTGTTTGTTTTTGCTTTTTTTATTGTTGTTGTTGTTTCTTCTCTATCACTCCCTTCCTTCCTTTTCTTTCTCCTATCGACCTAGCCCTGTGCTCCACATCCCCCTTCTCGACAGGCTGTGTTTTACCACCCAGCTAGACAGCCTCTGGAACATGGCCTCGCCAGGTCTGCACCACCTCGCAGGTAGGCTCCCTCAGAGCCATATTTTTTATTTTTCCTTATCTTTCCCCTTCTCCCTTTTCCTTTTCCCTCCCATCTAGGCCCTGTGCTGCCTCCATCCCTTCTTGATAGGCCATGCCACACTGCTTACCGAGAGAGACATCAGTTTGCCACCACCCCAATTCTGCCCCACCCCCAGTGGCCAGCTACCCAGAACCATATTTTTGTTGTTGTTGCTGTTTTTGTCTTTGTTTTGTTTTGCTTTGCTTTTTCTTTCTTCTCTCTCCGTCTCTTCTTTTCTTTCCTTCCTCCATCCCACCTAGCCCCATGCACTGTCCACACCCCTTCTCAACAGGCTGAGCTGCACCACTTGGCTAGAGAACAACTGGCACACAGACTTGCTGGGTCTGCCCTGCCCCTACCCAGTGAATTCTACCACGCTGTAATTTATTCACTTTTTCTTTTTATTTTTTGTCTTTTTTCTTTCATTTTCTTTCTTTCTTTCTTTTTTGCTTCTGTTTCTTTCTCTTCTTTGTATCACTCATTTAGCTCCACACATCACTGCCTCTCCCTTCTCTCCTGCCTATCTGCATCATACATCAAGCGCCACACCCACAAGCGACACAGGTGTGAGCCACTGAAGCCTGCCCTGCACTGGCCCCTGGCCCCACCCTGTTGGCCCCAGTACATGTCACAAATGATGCATCCTCACCTCTCCCCCTCTGCTGGACCTGCCCTGCTGCACCATAGCTAAGTGACTGGCCCTGCCCACCTGAAAAAGGTGGTGAGAAGTTTTGCGCCCACAGACAAGCAAGCAACAAAGCACGCTCAGCCTGCCTGCCCAGACATAACCAAATAAAACAAAAAAGCAGGACAAAACAAACAAATCTACAATCAATAAACAAAGACAATAATTCCTGAATGTCCCAAAGACAGCAGACAATATCAAAACATACAAAAAAAGCAGGACCGGATGGCTCCAGAAAGCATCCAAAATAAAATACTAGATGATGTTCCGGTAGAAGAAAAGACACTAGAACTACCTGATAGGGAATTCAAAACACTAATATTCAGGGCTATTCAAGAGATGAAGGAAAACGCAGACAAAAATAAGGAAAAAATAGACAAAATCATGGAAAAGACAGACAAAACAATGGAATAATTCAGGAAAATAATACAGGAACAAAATGTCAAAATAAACAAACAACTAGAAATCATAGAAAAACAGCAATTAGAAATCCAAAAGATAAACAACAAGATTTCAGAAATGGACAGTGCAATAGAAGGTTTTAGGAGCAAATCTGAAACAATGAAAAACAGGAACAGTAAAATTAAAGACAAATCCTTGGACACTGCTTTGTTTGAGGAAAAATTAGAGAAAAGAGTGAAGAAAAATGAAGAAGCCCTGAGAACAATGTGGGACAAAATCAAAAGCAAAAATTTGCGTGTAATCAGAGTTCCAGAACAAGCAGAGAAAATGGGAAATACAGAGAGGATCAGTGAAGATTTGCTGACAGAAAACTTCCCTAATATCATGAAAGATGAAAAGCTGACCATCCAAGAAGCTCAGTGAACCCCATATAGGATAGACCCCAAAAGAAAGTCACCAAAACATATCATACTCACACTCGCTAAAACCAAAGACAAAGAAAGAATCCTGAGAGTAGCTCAAAAAAACAAAAAGTCACATACAAAGGGGTAACAATAAGACTAAGCTCTGATTACTCGGCAAAAACCACGCAGGCAAGAAGGCAATGGGATGACATATATAAAACCTTGAAAGAAAAAAATTGCCAACTGACAATAATATATCCTGCAAAACTCTGCTCAATTTTGATGGTAAAATTAGGACATTTCCAGATAAACAGAAATTAAGGAAATATGTAAAACTCAAACCAAATTTACAGGAATTAGTAAAGGGAGTTGTCATGGATTGAACTGTGTCCCCCAAAAATATTTATATCAATTTGGCTAGGCCATGATTCCCAGTATTGCGTGATTGTCCACCATTTTGTCATCTGATGTGTTTTTCCTATATGTTGTAAATCCTATCTCTATGATATTAATGAGATGGGATCAGTGGCAATTATGTTAACGAGGCAGGACTCAATCTACAAGATTAGATTGCATCTTAAGCCAATCTCTTCTGAGATATAAAAGAGAGAAACGAGCAGAGAGACATGGGGGACCTCATACCACCAATAAAGAAGCACCAGGAGCATAGTGCACCCTTTGGACCAGGGGTCCCTGCAATAAGAAGCTCTTTGACCAGGGGAAGATTGATGACAAGGACCTTCCTCTAGAGCCTACAGGGAGGGAAAGCTTTCCCCTGGAGCTGGTGCCCTGAATTCAGACTTTTAGCCTACTAGACTGTGAGAGAATAAATTTTTCTTTGTTGAAGCCATCCACTTGTGGTATTTCTGTTATAGCAGCACTAGATAACTAAGACAAGAGTCCTTCAGTTAGAGAACCAACAACATCAGACAACAACCTGAATCTAGGATGCAAGACATCATCAGCCAGATACCAACCTAGGTAATGAACTTTCAAGGATAAAACGAAACTAAAATATTTACAACAGGGAACCAGAGAGGTCAACCTGTAAATGACAACAACTTCAGAATGATAAAAGAGGGAATAAACTGTATAGGTGTTGTCTTAGGCTGGGTTCTCTAGAGAAGCAAAACCAGTAAAGTGTATAAATATATATATATAGAGAGAGAGAGATTATACGAAGGAAAGAGCTCACGTGGTAGTAGAGGCTAGAACGTTCCAAGTCCGTGGATCAGGGTAGAGGCCTCTCCCAAGTCACACAGCTGCAGAAGCTGGCAAGCCCAAGATCAGCAGGTCGGAGAGCAGGGCTCCCGCTCACAGGCTGTGCAGATCAACAATCCCAGGTTTGGCAGATAAGCTGACATCTCAAGTCCCAAGAACGGGAGATGAGACGACAGGAAGCAGCCACAGGATCCAGAGAGAGCAAAAAGCCAGAACGTCTGCTTACATCCAGATTCTGGCCACACCACCAAGGAGAATCCCTTTCATCTGATTGGCTACTCACAGTATATTCAATCATGGGAGCGATTATATTAAAACACTGAGAATCATGGCCCAGCCAAGTTGACACACAATCTTAACCATCACAGGTGTAGAACTTTCAAGTGGAGAGGAAGTCAAGGCAATATCAAGTAATAAAAGACTGGTTTAATCTTAGGAAGATAGGGGTAAATTCCAAGGTAATCACAAAGAAAGTTAACAAACCTACTCCTCAAAATAAGGAAGAAAAACATTGAGTCTCAGTAAACACAAAATCTACAAAAATGAAAGACATGAAAAAAAATCCACAAACAAAAGGAACTCAGCACAGGAGTGTAAGACAAACAAATAAAATTTCAGCACCACAAAAAAAAACACTACAAAATGACAGCAATAAACTCACACATATCAATAATCCCACTGAACATAAATGGCTTACATGTACCCATAAAGAGACAGAGAATGAAAGAATGGATTAAAAAAAAAAAAAAAAAGACCCATCAATATGCTGTCTACAAGAGACACACCTTAGAAACAAAGGCATAAATATATTAAAAATCAAAGGATGGAAAAAATGTATCAAGCAAACAGCAACCAAAAAAGAGCAGGAGTGGCAATACTAATCTCAGATAAAATAGACTTTAAAACAAAATCCACCATAAAAGACAAGGAAGGACATTATATAATGATTAAAGGGACAATCCACCATGAGAACCAAAACAAAACAAAAAAAAAAACCCATTGCCACTGAATCAATTCCAATTCATAGCGACCCTATAGGACAGAGAAGAACTACCCCATAGGGTTTCCAAGGAGAAACTGGTGGATTCAAACTGCCAACCTTTTGGCTAGCAGCTGAACTCTTAACCACTACACCACCAGGGTTTCCACCATGAGGACATAACCATAAGAAATATCTACGCACCCAATAACAGGGCTCCAAAATACATAAAACAAACTCTAACAGCACTGAAAAGAGAAACTGACAGTTCCACAATAATAGTAGGAGACTTCAACACACCACTCTTGGTAAAGGACAGAACATCTAGAAAGAAATTCAACAAAGATACAGAAGATCTAAAGGCCACAATCAGCCAACTTGACCTCATAGACATATATAGAACACGCCACCCAACAGCAGCAAAGTACACATTCTTTTCCAACACTCGTGGAACATTCTCCAGAACAGACCAAATCTTAGGCCACAAAGCAACCCTCAACAAAATCCTTCACATTGAGATAATACAAAGAATCTTCTCTGATCACAACACCATAAAAGTAGAAATTAATAACAGGAAGAACAAGGAAAAGAAAAAGCTGCACTTTTAATATGCATGGCTTGCTTCCAATCCTGCCCTCTTCTGGAGGGAATGACTGCTCTTCAAATGCAACATGTTGAAGCAGAACTCACCTTCCACCCAAAACCAGCTCCACCAGACTTCCTCTTCTGCTGCCAATAATATCACTATCTCCCAGCAACCCAAGCTCTGAACTTTAGACTCATTTCCTCCCTCTCCCATTCTCTCTGCAGTCAGACAGTCCTGGAGATGCATCTTCCGAAATGCTTCTCCACAAGTTCCAGCCTTTGTATTCCCACCACCAGCAGCCTAATCATGACCTCTTCAGTTCGCACCTGTGTGGTGGCATAGGGGTCCCAAAGAGCCTCACCATCCCTTCCCTTGGGAATCCTGGCCAGCAATGCACCCCACCCCAGTTACTCCTTTATCAATATCAGCTGTCAGATCTTTTGTTCGGCTAAAGATGTTCCATTCCCAGGAGTATTTGCAATTTAACAAGGAGACAGCATTAAAGGAAACAAGTGTTAATGGTGGGGTTTCAAGTATCAGATGGTGGGCAGAATGAGATGTGTTGGGCAGGGATGTAGAGATTTGCTCCTGCATCCAAAAACACACCCCACCCATGAGGCATGACTGATGTTACTAAAAGAGTGGCATTGAACACATGTACCTTCCCCCACCCCTCAGCTGGGGACAGAACAAGAAGTCCTCGCAGTGGGCAGGATCCAGAGTAGACTGCAGGAAGGAATCCCCAGTTAGATGATGGAGAGGAAATTTGAGAGCTGTCCAATGCCCTGGACATCTTAACAGGATAAAAGAAAGGCTCCTGCCTGTCCTCCCCACTTCAAACCCTTCTCCCACACCCCAAGGTTCAGGCTGTGTTGGGGTCACTCAGTCTAGAAGCACAAGGAAGGGTGCTATGGCCTTGGTCATTTGTATGCCCTCATCCATAACACCAGCCCTGGAGAGAATGGACCCCCTTGCACAGGTTCAGCTCACCCCCAGGAGTGGGTGATGGGGGAGGAGAGGCAGCTTCTAGATCCAGCAGTTTCTACTCCGTTTGTCCTACTCTCTTACTGAAGCCCAGAGGAGAGGACCCCTTAGTTCAGTGCAACACTTCCCTTTTCGTAATTGTAGTCTGGGCTTCTTGGGCACAGGGAGTGGGAAGACTGTGGTGGGGGGAGGGTGTGGAGAAGGAGTAAGGGAGGAAGACGTGCACAGCTGGGGGGGCTGGCCCTCTGGCATCCTGGGGGAGTCTTCCTCCTTAATTGCTTGAGTTCTACAGCTGTCATCGCTAATGAGAAATTAA
This sequence comes from Trichechus manatus latirostris, assembly GCF_000243295.1. Lineage (NCBI taxonomy): Eukaryota > Metazoa > Chordata > Mammalia > Sirenia > Trichechidae > Trichechus > Trichechus manatus. The sequence continues at coordinate 9,293,182 of NW_004444001.1, read as the reverse complement.
AAAGCGCCCTGACCCTTGCCCCCGTGGCTCCCAAGTGCTCTCTCAGCACGTTGCCCTGGAAGGAGCACCCAGCGACACGCTGCAGAGACTCAGGGACGCCTCACGCTGACTGGAGGCTGGGGGGTGGGGGTGTTGGCCCCAGCTTCTCCACTCTCCCCGTTACCATCAGGCTCTGGTTTTCTGGACAGCCCTGATTTTATATACCCTGCCTGAGAATCCCCACAGCTCTTCTGGGACTTGTCAGACCTCAGGCTCAGATTTGGGATTTGGGAGCTAGAGTCCCTACAACTGCAGATTGAAGATCTACACTCATTTATTTGCCCTGGGCCCCCGTGGAGAGCATCAAAGAGGGGATGGGTCAGAAACCACAGCAAGAAGAATCTGGGTTTTCCCAGGGGAGAACTTCCTGGCAGGCTCTCACACGGCACCCAGAGCAGACTTCTCCGCTCTGTAAGGTAAAGGAGATTCTGCATAGCATCAGCCACAGGAGTCTGCATGACAGGGCCCTGCTGGCCTTGCCAACCTCCTCTCTCCCCAGTCCCAGCTGGAACTCCAGGCCAGATACCGACTGCCTTGCTTTCAGAATGGACAAATCTGAGGACATCAGCATAACTCCTCCCCACCACCCACCCATCCTGTCCTCCCCTAAAGACCACTGAAGGTTCACAGGCAAAATACTGCATCCTCATGTGTTCACTTCCCATTTTTCGTACGTGCTCCCTCGCAGTTCTGCAGAGTATGGTGCTTCACATTAACTGGCAGTATCATGCACCCAGATAATGGGCGATTTCCCCTGAGATGATCCCTGTTCTCTCACTTTAAATAATACCACAATGAACATCTTTGCTTACATAATCGAATGAATAATATTCCTGAGTACATTGGCTGTTATTTTTTTCAAATTTGTGTAGACACTGCAGAGATTAATAATAATTTTATCTCAAATGATTCCTAATTTCACCATAGTTTGTTGCCTGCACAAGCAATACTTGTTCTACAATCACTGCCTTTGGGAGTTCTGACTTTCTTAGTATTAAAATAGGGGTTTCAAGCTCAACCAGTTATTACTGAGTCAACTCTGACTCATGACGACCCTACGTATGTCAGAGCAGAACTGAGCACCACAGGCTTTTCAGCGGCTGATTTTTCAGAAATAGATTGCCAGGCCTTTTTTCTGAGGTGCCTCTGGATGGACTTTAACCTCCTCCAACCTTTTGGTTAGCAGCTGAGTGTGTTAACCTATTGACCTTACCAAACAGGGACTTCTTTCAAGCTCAAAATGATTGGAACTCTCTACATGAAGACAACAGCCAGCTGTTGCCTGCATGCAGTCCCCTAATCACTAATTAGTATTTTGTCATGGCAAATCTTACATAATGCCATCTTTACATAAGTCAGGATCCTTTCAAATGAGAAGATAAATGAAGCTGGTAATAGCAATGTAAATACACGAGAGATCACGGAAACCTGCCTCCTGAGGGTGCCACCAGCTCTCCTCATCTGTGACCAGGGGTTACTTTGGAGCAAAGGAAGGAGCATGACACACATTTACACCCTGCCGGAACTCTGTCCAAGGCTGCTGGAAAACCTTGACTCAGGCTGAGTTGACATAAGTCAGCCTTATGTAAGTCTATGCCCATAATGACTTGAGAAGGTACGAGGGAAATGTAAATAGCAGGGACTATGGGTGTGCATTTAATTTGGGGTACCTGGTATTGCAAGACTGCTGTAAAAATAATTTAAGCAGACTCAAAATTAAGCCTGGGCAGAACGCCTACTATGTACCCGGCCCTGTGGGGGGGTTGTCGGATAATTAAGCGATGTTATGAGACGGTCCTTGTCTTAATGAAGCTTATAATCAAGTTGTGGAAAAGAACTCTAGATCCCGCTGAAGCAGGTTGCCATCTACCTCCCACTCAGATGGACCTGGGGTTCAGGCCACACTTTGCTCACTCATAATACCCCTCCCCCTCCCTGCACAAGCCCCACTGCCCCCTAGCCAAGCCCTCCCCTCACACTGTCCCCAGCTTGTCCCCACAAAGAAGTAACCCTCTTGGTGTTTGGGGCATTCCTTTGCATCTCACTGATATTTACAGCTGTGACAAGTAAAAACTCACCCCCGTCCTGTGTCCCCCTCTCCCACTTCCCTTCCTTGCTCCCCAATGCCTTTGGGGGACTCCAGTGTTCACGACTTCTCCAGCCCTGCTCCGCAAACCTAACGCAGGAGAGCGCAGAGTAAGGGTGGGGAGACTGGGGGCAGGCAGGACGGACACCACCATCTGCATGTTCTCAGCAATCAGTCCTCCCTAACACCCATCCCAGAGCCCGGACTGGGGTGGGGGATGGACTGCTGAGTCAGGATATTCCTCTCATTCCCTCCCTTCTCCCTGCCAGCCCAAATGCCACAGACCCTGCCTCTGAGTGACTGCCCTCGGTGGAGTGGCTGCCCCTGCCCCCCTGACCTTCAGCCCAAGATCAGGCCTCCTCCCAAAACCCCCGTGGGGGAGGCTGCAGAGAGGAGATCGTGCTGCGCTGCTCACTGTCCTGTGAGGCCTTCCTAGGAGGAAGGGGTGGGTGCCACGCCACCTCCAGTACTACCCCTCCCTCATCCCTGGCTCTCTCTCCTTCACCCAGCCTCAATCAGAGAATCTGCTGTCACTGATCAGGAAAAGACAGCAAGGGTGGTGGACAGGCAGGTGCAGACCTTCACTCACACCCCCTCCACACACACACACACACTCACGCACATACATGCAGCGAACTGGACACACATGGGGCACAGTCACCACTTTAGTGCAACAGCTAGAGGGTTTTGGGGGTGCAGAGGCAAGCCTAGAGGAAAGACTTCCCCGAGAGAGACTTCCAATCACAAGGAGCCCCCACTCTGAAGGGAGAGCCTACCCTGTCCTCAGCAAGTTCCTAGTCTGACATGGGGGAGCCCCCAAAGAATGGTGGACAAGGGAGGGAAGAGGCTGTTCTCTTGTATACACAGTAACATAAAAAGCAAGTTCAAGGGCAGAGCTATGTAGTGAGCCCTAGAAGGCGTAAAGTAAGAAGCGTGGGAATAATCAGCAGGTGAACTTGTCTAAACAGGAAAGGAAGGCTTCCTGGAGGAAGAGAGCTTGAACATAGAACCTTCCTGGAGGCTCAGAGGTGGGCAAAACAGAGGGCAAGGCAAGTGGGATAGTCCAGGACTGAAGCAAGACCTTCAAAGAGCATTGGACAGGTAGTAGGCGTCCCAGGCTCCATCCCCGGCTATGACGTGGCTTTCCTGGGTGACAGCAGGCACTGTCCTTCTCCTCTCATGCCACAGACCCCTCTTCAGCATGACGTGGGTCTTGGCCGCAGGACTCCTGGGGTGACTCCTAGCAGTCGCATAGGGCTCCATGCTTGGTCTGGTGCTTGGTTTAATGTTCTGTTCTGCTGTTATTATCTTGAAATTCTTAAAAATTTTTGAACAAGGGATCTGCATTTTCATTTTGCAATGGGCCCTGCAAATTATGCAGCCAGTCCTGCCTCCCAACTCAGAAGGTTTATTTTCTTTCCTGTATCTTCTCCACTGGAGAAGCCCTCCTCCTGAGGGGCTTGGCTGCCCCATCCCTGCCAGCCCCCACGCTAGGTGCTGCCTCTGTGCAGCAGGAAACCGCCCGCACTGAGGCTGTGGCTAGAACCCCAGCTCCAGAGCACTCAGGCCCCCAGCCTGACCCTTGGCAGCCCCCAGCGGCCCACTCAGCCCACAAATGGCCTCATCCCTCGGAGGGCCCAGCAGGACCGTTTCACAACTGTGTGCGCTCAATGGAGCCTGTTCTTGGAAAGCTTGGGACAGGATAGCTCAGTCATGGGTATGGGAGAGGCCTTGGCCCCTGGGGTCTGCATGGGAACACTAAACAACCATGGGCCTGCTTGTGCAGGAGAGGCAGTGAGGACAGGTTTAGCCAGTACTCTGTGGCTCGGTGTGGGGAGACAAGGGTCCCCCAAGTGCTGACTTGGGAAGAACTGACACAGCCTTCCTCACCTCAGGAAGGACTCCGTAATCTGATGGGGGTGCATGATTGTTCTCCACTGGAGGAGGCTGGGATTCAGGGCAGGAGGAACATGGTGTGGGGGGAGGACGTTATATCCCAGCAGGCTGAGAGGTCTTGGAGGGCAGGGCCTGGGTCTCACTCACCTTTGTGCTCCAGAGCCTGTCATAGTGCCAGGCCCACCATGAGCACACCACATGCGTTTGGGAGGTGAGACACTCAGCCTTCAAGTCAGGGGCGGCAGTATCCCAGTGCCAGGGGATCTGTCCTTCCACAGAAGGTAGCTGGTCTTCTGAGATGGGGCACAAGTGCAAGAAAGAAGCCCAAACCACAGGAGGGTCCAATTTACAGGGTCTGCACTATGTCCTGGAGTCCCTAGGTGGTGCAAATGGTTAAGTGCTCAGCTACTAACCAAAAGGTTAGTGGTTTAAGTTCACACAGAAGCACCTCAGAAGAAAGGCCTGGCGATCTACTTCCAAAAAATCGGCCATTGAAAACCCTATGGAGCTTAGTTATATTCTGACACACACAGGGTTACCATGAGTAGGAATCGACTTGATGGCAACCGGTTGCCATTGGTCACACTATGTCTTGAGCGCACTAAGATACAGGAACAGAATCTGGGTGGGGTAGGCATTCTCTGGGAAGGCTTCCTGGGGAAGTGGTTTGAAAAGGCTTTTTTTTTTTTTTTTAATAGACTTTAGTTTTTAGAACAGTTTCAGATTTGCTCTCCATGTGCCCCCGCCTTTCCCCCTTGTGCATTGTTTCTCCAAGTATTAACATCTTGCATCCCTGTGGTACATTTGTTACAATTGATGAACCAATACTGATACATTATGATTAACTAAGGAGCCCTGGTGGCAGAGCGGTTCAACGCTCCGCTGCTAACTGAAAGGCTGGCGGTTCAAACCCACCAGCCACTCCGTGGGAGAAAGATGTGGCACTCTGCTTCCGTAAAGATTACAGCCTTGGAAACCCTATGGGGGTTTCTACTCTGTCCTACGGTGTCATTATGAGTCAGGATCGACTCGACAGCAATGGATTTTTTTACGATTAACTGAAGTCCATAGTTTACATTAGGGTTCACTCTTGGTGTTGTTCAGTTCTGTGGTTTTGACAAATGCATAATGTCATGTGTCCACCATGACAGTATCATACAGAATAGTTTTGGCTGCTCTAAAAATGCCCTGTGCTCCACTTAGTCATGCCTGAAACGTCTTTTGAAAGAAGGGGAAAGAATGTGGCTTTGCACAGAACAGGGCTGACAGTGTCCTAGGCAAAAGGAAAAGCCTCCACAAAGGCCCAGACATGCCTGGGAAATGCAGACCCCCTCCCAGGGTGTGGGTGAGATGGGGGTGGTGAAAGAGGGTGAGGAGCTGCTGCCTCTCTCCGCTGATACGCTGATCTGTGGAGAGGAACCCCCAGATAGGTGTCAGGGCCAGTCCCCCTTTGATGTCCTGATCTGAATAGCTGAGGCCTGGATGCTCCTAACAGGGGGCCTACAAGGGGGCTGCTGAAGGAGGGGGCTTTGCACGGTGACTGTCATGGCACAGGTGCTCAATAAATATCTTAATGAATTTATTCACTGAATGATTGATTGATAGGGGTAATAAGTCAGGGCCCACAGGTTGCTGAAAGGATGGCAAATTTAGCCTTTGGGCTCAGCACCCTACTGATGACTTTGTGGGGGTTATAGGTACACTGTAGATTTCACATACGGAATAGTTTGCTCTAAGCCGCCTCCTCGGCTTTCCTGCCTCCTCTGCCTGTAGCCACTTGTGTTCTCAGAGACCTTAGCCTCTAGAACAAGTTAAAAAAAATAAGATTAAAAAAAAATAGTTGCTGCTGAGTCAATTCCAACTCATGGCAACCCCACATGTATCATAGTAGAACTGTGCTCTGTAGGGTTTTCAATGGCTGATGTTTCAGAAGTAGATTGCCAGGCCTTTTTTCTGAGGTGCCTCTGGCTGGACTCAAATCTCCAATATCAGATTAAAAAAAGCAAAAAGGATGTTCTCTAAGGATGTTCGTGTACCTATAAGAACAACAGCAATAATAGCAGCTAACATTTAATGATCATTGACTAACGATCATTTACTAGCAGGCCCTGTGCTGATTACCTTACACTGCTTCACCTCTGAACAGCCCTTCTAAGTAAACACTGTTAGATGCAACAAGAATGCGTGTCCAAGAGAAATGTTGATAGAAATGTTTTTAACGTTATTTTGATTCTAGGACACACACATTTCACAGTTTAGCATTTCTGAAATCTGAAAGGGCCTTGCAATCAATAACAAAAAGGCACTGGGTCAGAGTTTAATTAGCATTGTTCTTTCTTCCTAGTAGGAGCCTCTGGGTGTCGCAAATCATTAAGCACTGGTTGGTGGTTTGAACCTACCCCGTAGATAACTTGGAAGAAAGTGCTGGTGATCTACTTCCAGAAAGTCATAGCCTTGGAAACCCTATGGAGCCGTTCTACTCTGCACGCATGAGGTTGCCGTAAGTTTGGGGGTTTTTTTGTTTTTGTTTTTTCCTTCTTTGTGGTGTGTACATTAATGGTGCATCTTGATCTGGATGAAATGCAGTTGGTTATGTATGTGTTCTATGCAACTGACCACCAGCCCTTTTCAATCAATAGTTGATGGCACACAGTGGAAGGCTCTGTTTCCAGGTCTGTCTTCTGGAGGGTGCAGCCTGGGAGCTGCCTGAGGACAGGGCTGTCTTTCCTCCCCAGAGCTCCCAGCAGCCTCTGGCCCAACACCCCCAGCTTGGGAGGCCTGGTAGACATGGTGGGTGGGGGGCAGGCACAGAGAACCTTGGGCCTCCCAACAAAGCCCTTTTTATGCAGCACAGAAGGCAGAGGCCTAGAGAAGCTGCTCTCCCCAGCCCCAGAAAGGAATGGAGGTAAAAGGGAAGGAACAGGATTGCTCCACACAGCACCAGGAACCTCTGGGCCAATGGAAACAATGAAGGCCAGCACTCGGCCGTGGGACCAGAAGCCAACTGCAAGCGCATAGCAAACGCTTGCCCTTGCCTCTTCTAGCACTTGTTACGCTTACCTGCCAAACTGTGTTCCCCTTGCCTTTTCCTTCTGCCCTCCTGCTAGCCCCACAAGAGGAGGCAAGAGGGAGCCAAGAAGCGATCAGCCCTACTGTAGAGCTGTGGAAACTGAGGCCCAAGGGCTCCTGCCTGGCTCCTGGGCCCTCCCTGCTGCTCCCTTCCAGCAGAGGCGCTCGAGCTCGGGGCTCAGGCTTTTGCTCTAGGCACCCCTCAGCGGGGGATCTCCAGGATGGCAAGGGGTGAGGGGAAGGGAGAAGTGTCTCTTGCCAGGGACTCTCCTGCTTGGTCGGAACTTTGCCGCCACCTCCTCCTCTTTTCCCGGGACTCCTCGCCTTGGAGGTTCACTTCTCCCTCCTTCAATTCCCAGAAGCCCCATCCCGACATCCTGGCTCCCAGTTGCCCATTGACCACTCTGTCATGTGCGCAAGCCCAGCTTGGCCCTGGGGGTGCAGGGGAAGGAGACAGAAACCATCACTGTCCCCTCCCTGCCAGACCTGGAGGTGGAGGGCTGTGACTCTGCAGCGGGGCTAGCGGGCAGATTAGGGTCTTTAATGAGGACCAGGGACTTAAGGGGTTAGGGCATGGAGCTTTCATCCCAGCCTGCTGGGGGAGAGGGCACCAAGGTCCCATGCTGGACTTCCAGGCCCACTCTCTCAGCACCTCCTCCCCACTCCCCTGCCTTTCAGAGGCCCACCAATGAAGGGATCCAGCTGGCGTGCGGGTAGGAAGCCAAAATAATGGCTGCTCCTCCCTTCCGTGGCCCACCAGGACACCACAGCCAAGGCCTGCCACAACCACATGCGCTCAGATCCCCACTCATCACTGTGGGCATTAAAGACTGAGCCTGTCCATCCTGACAGTCTTAGACCACGCACCCCTGCAGACCGCAGATGGCTTTCAAGGCATCTTCCCTTTTCTCCTGGCCTCCTGGCTGTGGAGCCCTGGACACGGTCAGAGGCCTCTGGTGGAGGGGAGGACAGAGGTGTGCAGGCACAGGGACCCTGACTGCTGCCTGGGGTGTCACTGAGCCCAGCCCTACCTACCCCTAACGGAAGACGTGCAGGTGGAGACGGTGAAGGAGGAGGGTGCCAGGGTTCAGGGCAGGAACTGAGGACTCAGGCCCCAAGACTGAAGCTGGAACTTGGGAATTGGGGCTGGGACAGCTGGGACCTGAGTAGATAATGACTCCAGGTTTCTCAGGGAGAAACTTGGCTCCAAGGAATGAGCAGGCAAGACCCACTTACACGGGCAGGACCCCAGGGAGAGAATCTTAAGCTCCAGACTCTCAGAGATGAGAGGAGCCTTGGAGATTAGTACATACCACTCTTTATCTTACAACCTAGGAGACTTAGACCCAGAGAGGGAAAGGGATCCCACAGGGAGATAGGAGTGAGCCAGGAGCAAACCCAGAGCTCCTAATTTCCAGCCTAGTGCAACTACCCCATAATAATACCAGGTAACTTACTATTTGCAGGCAGTATGCTAATAACAGTGTAGGTCTTAACTCATAATCCTCTTTACATCCCTAAACGTTTGTTGTTGCTAGGTGCCGTCCAGTCGATTCTGACTCATAGCTACCCTATAGGACAGAGCAGAACTGCCGCATAGGGTTTCCTAGGCTGAAATCTTTACTGAATCAGATCACCAGGTCTTTTCTCCCGCGGAGCAGATGGTGAGTTTGAACTGCCAGCCTTTGAGTTAGCAGCCGAGTGCTTCACCATTGTGCCATCAGGGCTCCTAAAGGTAGGAACAGGTATTATCTCCCATTTTGCAGATGAGGAAACCGAGGCCCACAGAGGCCAAGTAACTTGCCTAGGCCAACAGCAAGTACATTGCATAGCTGGGAGTCACACCTAGGGAGCTAGCTCTAGAGCCTGTAAGCATAAAGTCTGGTTCTCAGTTGTCTCCCCAGTTCACATCTTAGCTATGAGGCCTGAATCCTGAGGTTGGAGCTGAGTGTCTCTAGGAGTGCAGGAGCTGGATGGTAAAAATTTCAGGACAGAGACCAGCTCTGCAGCTGCACTGTGTCAGATGTCTGAGCTCAGCATAGAGAGCCTCCAAAGCCAAGAGATGGCCCTGCCTCAGGTCCCCAGCAACTCCCCACCCAGCTTGGGTTCAGAGCTGGTCCCCATCCTGCCAAGGCTGTCTCGACCCCCATCTGGAGGACCCAGGGCAGGCAGGGAGAACTGGCTCCACTATGTCCAGCCTACTCACTGCTCCCCAAGTGCCTGCTCAGCAGGCTCACATTGTAGGTAGAGCCGCGCCTGGGCTGGCCAACTGAGCCTGGGCTCTGCTGGACCCTAACCCCTCCACCCGTCTCCAGCCCTCCCCATCATGACACAAGGAGACACCAGGGAGTCGGAAGGAAGTGACTCCACAAGCCCAGAGTCACTCTGTGAGCACTAACCTAGGCCACATCTTTTCATCATTGTATCTCCAGCCCTCGGCACATGCCTGTCTCCCAAAGACACTCAGTATCTGCTGAATGAACAGGTGAGAAACACGAAGAGCAATGAGGCATAGACCCGCCCTCCAAGACGTGACAATCTGATGGCAGAATCACTTATGTAGACCACTAACTATAACACAAGGCAGATAAAATACAGTAGGAGCTCAATGGAGGAAGAAATGAATTCCAGCAGGGTACTTGGGGAAGGCTTCACGGAGGGGGCAGCATTTGAACTAGGTAATAGTGACAATAATAATGATGATGATGGTAATGGTTTATACTTATTGGACAATTATTGTTGTAATTGTCACACTTCTCAGTGCTTTTCATGCATTAAACATTTATTCTTCATATTACCACCTGAAGAAGATACTAATATACCCATTTTCCGGATGAGGAAACTGAGGCTCAGACAAGATGACGTGCCCAAAGTCACACAGCTGTAATAAATAAGCAGAGCCATGGTTTCAGCCCAATTCTGACTCAAAGGGATGGGAGGGCATTTTACTTTCATCCATTTGACGAGCAAACATTTGACAAGTATTTACTGAGCCTCTGCTTTGTGCCACACAGTCAGTGATTAATTGTCTGCAGAACCATCCTGTAGTGGAAATTCAGCAGGACCATAAATAACCTTCACCTAAGGCAGGAAGTGATTTGGGTCATTATAAAAGATTCACAGATAGAGTGGAGGGAGTGCAAGGTGAGGGTGAGGGAGGTTTCCTGAGGGAGGTGGCCTTTGAAGGATGGGAAGGATTTGAAGGAGGGCATTCCATGCCGAGGGAACAGATTAAGCAAAGGCACAGAGGCAGGAATGGGAGGAGCCTATACAGGGAACAGAGAAAGGAACAATATGGTCAGACAGGAAGATTGCAAACTGGCACACTGGACCACATCCGGCCCTCAGACGTGTTCAGTCTAGCCCACCTGCACTGGCCTGCACAGCGTCCTTTAAAAAGGTGCACCCCATCTCCACAGCCAGAAGGTAAACAATGAGGCTGGGGGCAGGGGCAGCCTTTGAAGTCTTAAATTCCAGAAATGCAACAACCATTGAGAAGCTGAGTAGCACTTGCCTCACCCCAACCTAGCCCACTTGCCTTGTCCTCAGGTACCTGTCTGGCCCTGCAGGCATTTGAGTTTGAGGACCTGGACTAGAGCCCAGGGCACAAAGGGAAGCAGTGGTGGATAATCATGGGAAGGTGCCTTGAGATCTGAGCACCAACGCCTTGAACACTGACCTGCAGAATATGGGCTTTATGTTGGCAATAGCTTTGTAATTACAACCTCTCCACCACCAGCAGTTGGGAAAGGTAAGAAGAGTGTGTGTGTACGTGCGCGTGCAGGCATGAATGCACATAAGTGTGCGTGCATGCCCACACGTGCACGCACGCACACACGCGCGCGCGCACACACACACACACACTGAAGCTAGGGACATACTTCGTTGGTGTCAACTGAAACCTGCGTGCATCAAGAGAAATCTTTACACACTTTGTTATGGCCCCAGCCCTGGTCCCATCCCTGCTGCCCTCATGCCCAGCCAGCAGCTGCCCAGGGGTGACCACACCAGCCCTCCTTCTTCTTTGTTCAGAAGAGAGTGCTGGAGCCAGTTCCCCTGCCTGAAGTTGCACCCTGGCCCCAGGAGCTCCCCAACCCCCAGTGCCAAGCTAGTTGGCTAGAGTGAGAATTCTGGACAGGATTTAGGGCTGGAATTTCCCTCTGGGTGGGCAGGGCCGATCAGGTGAGCCTGGTTCCAGAGCTGGGGGCGGGGCTGAGTGGAAAAATTTGGTCTGTCCCTGCCCCTTTCCCCAGTGACTCAGGCCCACAGTGGCGGTGAGTCTGGGGAGGGGATGAGACAGGAACCCACAGAGAAATTTTCCCTTGTCTCTCTGGCTCTGCTCCTGCCCAGCTCCCCTCCCCCATTGTACACACGCCCTGTTGACTGCTTCAGTGCGGCCAGTACCTTCCAGGCCAGGGGCAAGGTGGCAGTCCACCAGAATTTGGGTCTTCCCCACTTCCAGGCAGCCAGGGGGGACACCAGAAGTTGTCCCTGATGAAGGCCATATTGGTGTGGAAGTAGGGTTACCAGGTTTAGCAAATAAAAATATAGGACCCCCGTTGTCCCATGCAATATTTGAGACATAATTATACTAAAAAGTTATTTTTGTTTATTCTCTCATCTTTATGCTGTGTCCTAGAGCCAGGGACTTTGAAATTCAGACTTACCTGGGCATCCTATATTTCATCTGGCAACCCTATGTAGAGTGTAGGGATGAGCTTAAGGAATACCCAAAGCACCCCCATCAATGAGCACACCCATTGTTCAAGATGTTCCCCTGCACCCACCCCTCGTGTCTCGCTGCTAGGTCCTACTACATCCCCTTCAGCATCAGGGCCTTTCTCTGGCCTTCTAAGTCCTCAGGCACCAGGCTCTTTCTTCAATGGAGGTGTCTCCATGGGAACCACAATCCCCATGCCAGACAGGGAGCCAGCAAGGATGAGCTGGGGAAATTTTCTGGGATTGTCTATGTCTGAAAACCCCGACTCCTTACAGCATCCAGCTTCAAGCTAGAAGGTTTGTGAGGTCTGAGGGGGTTTCACATCTCCAGGGGGCTTAGACATTCCTGGCTTCCACCCTCTTCTGAGTTCCTACCTTGTCTTCCACTCACCAATGTCTGGTAGAAACAGTGTTTCTCTTTCCTCCTCTCCTTCCTGATCCCATATCCCTCCCCAAACACACTTGTCTGTGACTTATTCCCCATCACTGAAAGATTCAAGCCCAGGCCAGGGGCTTTTGTCCAGGCAACGGGAAATCAGACAAAGATTGGATTCCATCAGCCATCCCTTCATTCACCAAACTGACACCTCTCACAGGCAGACCAACTAAGTCCTTGCCCTCACTGTACTCACTGTCTGATGGGAGACAGGCTACATTCCCCTGGCAGCTACGGAGGGGCAGAGAGAGATGAGGAAAGGACAAAGGGAAGTCATATGAGGTTTTACAAGGCAGATGCACCTGGCCAGTCACTGGGTTTCGGGTGTGGCTGTGAGGTTTCTCCTCCTCTTTCTCAGGTTTGAATTGGGCCTCCGTCTGCCCCGGCCTGTGCAGGCTGGCTGGGTCTGACTGTAAGCTCCCCAAGGGCAGGGCCCACAACTGGCTGCTGCGTCAGATGCTTCCTGGAGATGGAAGTGTTTTGACTCAGGATCAGTTTACAATTGTCTTTTTGGCAGCAGCTGCCTCAGGCCTTGGGGTGAGGGGTGGGTACGTACTGAGAGGACCACCTTGTCCCAGAGACCCACCCTTTCCTTCCTGGAGATTCCCCACATCCACTTTCAGGAGAGAGGGCAGGGCAGGGACCCATTGTGCAGGCAGAGAAGCCAAGTCCCAGTGACTCACCCAAAGTCTTGCAGCCATGGGGGTAGGCTGAAGCCAGGAGAAGAACCCAAGGGTCCTAGAGCACACTCCATGGTACCCCAGCTTCCCACCCACACCCACCTACAGCCTGGTCTAATGCTGGCCAAGAGGGAGCACATTAGCGTTCTTCTTACCTTTCACTCTTTCAAGTAAAGTGATCAGAAGTCACAGGGAAGGGAGGTGTTCCTCTGACCTCTGGACCTCTCCCCGCCCAGTCTAGGTCCTGACCCTTGGAGGAGCTGGGGCAGGGCAATGTCATAGTCTGGGTCACCACACACCTGGGTTCTGAGCACGCCCTTCCCCATTTGGGAGCCCAGCTTCCAACCCCACAGGGTCCTGTCTAGGTCATTGCCTCACACGCCCTCCTTCTTGGGCCTTGGGCCTGCTCCTAACAATCAGATGTTGGCAGAATCAAAAACTGGGCCTCCGGCCATCTCCAGGCTGGATGGTCCAGTGGGCAAAGCACCGGAAGCAGAAGCAATCTGGCCACTGCCCGTACGGGGGTCTCCCCACACAAGAGCCTCTGCTCTCTTAGTGGACAGCAGGGTTATGTTGTTGAACACAGAGCCTCCCTGAACTTGCTGGAAGATCCTCCTTCCCTCGCCTCACCCCAGCCACCTCCACCAGCAAACCTGGGCACCTCCAGACAGGACCTCATGGGTAGAACAAGGAGTGGGAGAGAAGAGACAGATCCAAGCAGGCCCCCAATGTCGGAGCAGGAAGAGAGTCTGGAGATCCTCCTGCCAGTCCCTCAGTGGAGAAACTGAGGCTGTGGGATAAGGGAAAGAAAAATGGGCATCCAAAGCTCTGGGTTCTAGTCCTGGTCCAGCCACTACGTGACCTGGGCAAGACTCTTCTGCTCTGTGCTCTGGGGTCTCTCCAGCCTTGCTGGTTCAGGGTTCTGTTTGAAGCATCTTGCCTGGGGAACACAGACCTAGCCTCCATATAGAGTTGTTCTGGCTGCAGTGAGTCTCCTATGGACAGCTCTCCTGACTTCCCTTCCAGGCCCCCAACCCTGCAGGTCCTGGGGACCTCATGGCAGATGAGGAGGGGTGAGTGGGTATCAGCCCAGGGAGAGGCAGCAAGGAAGGGAAACTGAGTGTGTACCTGGCCTGCCCCAGCCTGTCCCCTGCATCCGGGAAAGGGTAAGAGTGACTGTCAGCTCGGGGAGGGGGCAAGAGGGGCAGGCTGGGGAGGGGCAGGGAACCCCCGTCTGGACTTGTCGGGGCAGCAGCTGGGTGCAGCTGTTTCTGGCTGATGAAAGGGCCCTGATTGATACAGCAGAGATGACTGATGCTAACCCCCATATCCAGGCTCTTCCCCTCCTCCCCAACCTGGGCATGCCCAGGGGCCCATTTTAAGGACAGGCAAAAGTCAGGGAGAAGAGAGAAGTGGGGCTTCTGCTGCCACTGGGGACAATGCCCTGAGGAAGGGGTGGGTGGGGTGCTGTCTGGTCTTCCCTACCCTAGCCTAGCAGAGAAAAGAAGGCCCGGCTGGGCCAGAGACCCAGACGACCCTACAGAGTGGAAGGAGGTGGACTGAGCCGCAGCCAAAGAGAGCAGGGCCCTAGAAGACGCGTGAGGGGCTTGCTTTCTCCTCCCCGCAACCTGGGTGTGCCTGTGCACATGCTCGAATATCCACATATATACACCGGAGATAGGCGTGCAGCCCCACGGTGAGGGTGGAAGGAGAGCAGCGATTGTTGTTGAACATTCGTTTTACAAACTGTCTAGGCATCTGCCTTTTACCAGGCCCACATAATTTGTTGTTATTGTTAGCTGCCGTCAAGTTGGCCCCAACTCATGGCGACCCCATGAACAAGGGGACTAAACCCTGCCCAGGACTGTGCCATGCCCATGATTGGTTGGGGAAACAGACCTCTGTGCTCCACAGAGTTTTCATTGACTGAATTTCAAAAGTAGATCTCCAGGCTTTTCTTCCACATATAGCTAGCATTTATTGAGCATGTCCTAAAACCTATGCTCATGACCTCATCAACTCCGCACCACAACCCTATGGGAGAGGTGCTATCATCACCCCCACTTTATAGATGAGGATATAGGGGCCCAGAGTGGTGAAGGAATTTGCCCATGGTCACACAGTGGTCAAAGGTAGAGTGGAAATGTGAACCCAGGCTTCAAGGCCTGAGGTCTTAACCACTGTGCTATACTGACTGCAAGAAACTCATGGCAGAACTCTTATTCAACACTGTACTGGAAGTCCTAGCCAGAGAAATAAGACAAAAAAGAAATAAAAAGTATCCATATCGGAAAGGAAGAAGTAAAACTATCTTTATTTGCAGATGGCATGATCCTATACATAGAAGACCCTAAAGATTCCACAAGAAAACTGCTGGAACTAACAGAAGAATTTAGCAACGTTGCAGGGTACAAGATCAATACACAAGAATCAGTTGGGTTCCTTTACACTACCAAAGACTACTCTGAAAGAAGAAATCAGGAAAACAATAGCATTTACAATAGCCCCCAAATCAATGAAATACCTAGGAATTAACCTAACCAGGGACATAAAAGACTTATACAATGAAAATTATCAAACACTACTACAAGAGACCTACAAAAATGGAAAGACGTCCTGTGCTCATGGATTGGAAAACTTAATATAGCAAAACGTCAGTCCTGCCTAAAGTGATCTACAGATACAATGCAATCCTGATACAAAACCCAAAAAATTCTTTACTGAAATGGAAAAACCAATGACCACCTTCAATAGGAAAGGAAAGAAACTCCAAATAGCCAAAGCAATACTGAAGAAAACAAAGCAGGAGGCCTCACACTCCCGGATACGAAAACATACTATAAGCCGCTGTAATCAAAACAGCCTGGTATTGGTTCAACGATAGACACATAGACCAATGGAATAGAATCGAGAACTCAGAACTAAACCCAGCCATCTATGGATAACTGATTTTCAACAAGGAGTCGAAGTCCATTCAGTGGGGCAGGAAGAGTCTCTTCAATAATAGTGCTGGCAAACTGGATATCCACCTGCAGAAAAGGGAAACAGTACCCATACCTCACACCACACACAAAAACTAAGTCAAAATGGATCAGAGACCTAAACGTTAAATCTAAAACCATAAAATTCCTGGAAGAAAACATAGGGAGAAAACTGTGGGACACAATCTTTTATAAAAATAGTATAATAAACATTACAACAAATGCACGAATAGAAGACAAAATTGATAAGTGGGGCCTCGTAAAAATTAAAAACATATGCTCATCAAAAGACTTTACTGAAAGAGTAGATAGACAACTTAGAGACTGGGGAAAAAAATCTTCGGAAACAACTTATCCGATAAGGTTCTAATCTCTGAAATCTATAGAAAACTGCAACAACTCAACAACAAAAAGACCAACAACCTGATCACAAAACGGGCAAAGGACCTGAACAGAACCTTCACCAAAGAGGACATCCAAGCTGCCAACAAATATATGAAAAGATGTTCACGATCATTAGCCATTACCAAAAAAACCAAAGTCATTGCCATTGAGTCCATTCCGACACCTAGCGACCCTACAGGACAGAGTAGAACTGCCCCATAGAGTTTTCAAGGAGTGCCTGGTGGATTTGAACTGCCGACCCTTTGGTCAGCAGCCATAGCTCTTAACTACTAAGCCACCAGGGTGTCCCATTAGCCATTAGAGAGATGCAAATCAAAACTACAATGAGATACCAACTTACCCTGCTAAAATGGCACTGGAAAAAAAAAAAAAACAGCAGCAACAAATGTTGGTGAGGATGTGGGGAGATTGGAATCCTTGTCTATTGCTGGTGGGACTGTAAAATAGTACAACCACTATGTAAAATAGTTCAGCGCTTTCTCAAAAAACTAGAAATAGAACTACTCTATGATCCAGCAATCCCACTCCTAGGTATATACCCTAGAGACTTGAAAATAATGACATAAACAGACATATGTGCACCTATGTTTATTGCTGCTTTGTTCACAATAGCAAATAAATGGAAACAAATGAAGTGCCTATCAATGGATGAACGGATAAGCAAATTGTGGTACATACACACCATAGAACACTATGCAACCATAAAGAACAATGATGAGTCCTTGAAATGTATTATAACATGGATGGGCCTGGAGGGCATAATGCTAAGTAAAATAAGTCAAGCAAATATTGTATGATCTCTCTTTTATAAGAAGACAAGAATAGATAAATATAGAGACCAATGTTCCTTGGTGGTTACCAGGGGTGTGGGGGTGGGGGAAGTATACTTTATACAGTAGACACTAGTTATTTTTGGTGATGGGAGAAGTGGCACTAATGTGGATGTAGTGAGCACCGCACAGCCAAAGTAAAAATGAATGTCTGAGCACATATGAATGGGTACAGGTAAACTGGTATACTGGTAGGTACAGGGGTGTACACAGGTGAGAACAGATAGAAGTATTTACAAGTATGTGTAAATACAAATATGTGGGTACAGGAACATATAATCATTGAAGCCACAAATACGGATACTCCTCAGACATAACCAAATACCACTGAATGTTGGTTTTCTGAGTTTGAAGGCTTAGGACCATAGTCTCTTGGAAAACTCAGTCAATTGGCATAACAGTTCACAAAAATCATGATCTGCGCGCTAGTGAAGTGAGTAGTGCCTGGGATCTTAAAAGCTGCAAGTTGCCATCTAAGACACAACTACAGGTCGCTACTCACCAGGAGCAAAACAGTAAGAAGGTAACTAAAAATGCAGAAAAGAAACAAGTCTACACAAGCCACAACATCATCTACCCTGAGACCAGAAGAACTAGATGGTGCCCAGCTACCACCACTGACCATTCTGACAGGGGTCACAATAGTTGGCCCTGGATAGAATGGGAGAAAAATATGAAGCTGAACTCAAATTTTTATTTCAAAAAAAAAAAAAAAAGCCAGACAAATTGGAAGAGTAGCAAACAGAGAACTTCCTGAGACTATTGCCCTGAGACACTCTTTAAACTAAAACCAAGCCTATTGCCTGAGATCATCTTTTGGCAAAACAGCAGAGTGGCACACAAAATTAAGAATATTACCTGTAAGGTCAGTGCCCTACTTAAAAACCATCAGTATGAGGCTAAAAGGTCAACAATTACTCAAAAGCAAAGATGAGAAGATAAGAGGGCCGGGGAAACTAGAGTACTGGAAAGGGAGCAAACTGAATACAATTAAAGAGAATGCTGACGCATTTTGATAAATGTAACTAATGTCACTGAATAATTTGTGTGGAAATTGCCAAATGGGAACCCAGCTTGCTGTGTAAACTTTCACCAAAAACTCCATAAAATATTATTTAAAAAAAGAAGAAAGAAACTCTTGGTGGGGTCAGGGAGACAGCACCAACTTGCAGACAAATAATGATCTTACAAGTGGGAAAAATTTCAAAGAAAGCAAAGAAAATATCCAAGATGCAATGAGCCCTTGTAAAAAGATGCGCTGGAGATGGGGCTGAGGGGAGGGGAGAACCAAAAGAATCTTCCAGGACAGTAAACATTTGAATTGGAACTGAGTTTTGGAGGACAGAAAATGAGCAGGCAAAATTACACTTACTTCCAGGAAAAGATGTCCAAAATATTTCATTAAGGGTAAAAAGTAGGTTACCAAATAGCATGAATGATCTCATTTTTGTAAATATATGGCTATGTATCTATGTAAGTATAGGTGTACACACACATATGTATGTTGTTTTTAGGTGCTGCCAAGTCAATTCCGACTCATAGCAACCTCATGTGACAAAGTAGAACTGCCCCCCCGTAGAGCTTCCTAGGCTATAATCTTTAGGGAAGCAGATGGCCAGGTCTTTTCTTCTGAGGAGCCACTTGACGGGTTCAAACCTACAGCCTTTCAGTCAGCAGGTGAATGCGTAATCATTGCGCCACCAGGGAAATACAGTGTAAACATTAATGGTTGTACTCATAGTACGTTAACAGTTGTTATCGCCAGTGGCTGGAACTATGGGGAGAATGAATGAATTAGGGCCAAGGAGCATAGAAATGAGTGGAAAGGATGGGCGCTGCCAAGGGCCAGGGCCCAGAGCCCTCATGAGCCAGACCAGGGACACAGGTTCCAGCCTCTGTGTCCCTTTCCCAGCATCTAGGTCCCTTTCTCAGGAGTCAGGGTCCAGGAAGTGAGGTAAAAGCCTTCTGAATGCCAGGGGCCAGACTTCCCATTCATTCTTTCCAGATGATCTGTCTGGGGACTAATTATATAAAAATAATATAAGCTCATATTTACTGACACTTACTATGTGCCAGGCTATGTTCTAAGCTCTTTACATGTAGTATGAAGTCACTTAGTCCTTTCAGCAATCATATGAGATAGGCGCACTACTTCCGTTTTATAGAAGAGGAAACTGAGGTACAGAGAGGTTACGTCGCTTACCCAAGGTCACACAGCTAGAAAGTGAACACAGAGTCATTGCTCAGGCTTCTTTGGGGATAGCAGTGGCTGCCTACCCATAAGCCTAGGGAATGGTGCTCTCTGGGTCTCGTTCTGGTTATGCCCTGTCCCAGGGGCTAACAGTGTTTACAAAGAGGTTTTCCCCCCTTTCAGTATGCTGTGACGCACTGTGGTTTCTGGAAAGAGTGCCAGAGTTTGGATAAGGAGGTCGGAGTTAAAGTCTTGCTGTGTGACCTTGGGCAGGTTGCATCATCTCTCCAGGCCTCAGTGTCTTCATCTGTAAAATGGAAACATACATTGTGATGTGCTGGGAGATAGATGTCAGAAGACTTTGTAAACTGTAAAAGGCTGCAGGGCTCTTTAAATGGGACTATTCTCCTCCTCATCATATGAATCACCATTATCTTCCTCATGATCATGATGATTATCATCTCTAGACCTGGCCTCCCCACCATTAATATGCCAGGCTGGGCTGCAGCCCTGCAGACCCTGGTGAGACACACAAACCCAGTTCCCGCTCTGGGACAGTTGTCTGATTTGGCCTCCACTTAGCTCTCGTTTCCGTTTCCTCTTATCTACCCTCTAAGCTGCCACGGTGCCTGGCCCCACTTTCTGTTTCCTCTGTTATTACAACAGCCTCCCCACTGGCCTCCCAGCCTCCAGGCTCCCTCCACCCCATCAACTCATTTGCTAAATATGTAAATCAGAACCTATCACTCCCCCACCCTCATCCTAAGAACTGACTCTAAACTCTCCTTATGAAATGCAAAGCCCTTGGTGATGTGGCCCCTGGAAACTCCTCTTTGCCAGCCACCCCCAATGTCCCCCAGTTATGCCACACAGCTTGCAGTTCCCAGGTATGGCATGCTCATTCCTGCCTCTTTGCCTTTGTCTGTGTTGCTCCCCCTGCCTAGCAGGCCTTTCCAGACTTTCTCTCCACAGTGAATGCCTATTCATTTTACCCTTCAGAACAAAAATGGCATTATTGCTTTTCCTGGTTATAAAAAGGATGCGTGCTCATAGTAAAAATTTCAAACAATATAGACTGCTCTGGGAAAAAAAGGAGATGTTTCCTCTCCCCATAGTTTCGGAAACTGGAGCTAGCCACTGTTAAAGTAACTCTGGGTATAACCGTGAAGGTTTTTCTATACATGTGGTTGTTAGCTGCTGTCGAGACATCTCCTATGAATGACGACCTTCTGTACAAAAGAACGAAACATTGCCCGGTCCTGCATCATCCTCATAATCGCCAGCACGTTTGAGTCCATGGTTGAAGCTATCGTGCCAATCCATCTCACCGAGAGTCTCCCATGCCCTTCTTGGTCCTCTGCTTCACCAGACATGATGTCCTCCTCCAGCAATTAATCCCTTCTGATGACGTGTCCAAGGCAAGGGGGTCAGAGAATGTTCTGTTGTGATCCATAAGGTTTTCACTGGCTAATTTTTGGAAGTAAATCACCAAGCCTTTCTTCCTAGTCTATCTTAGTCTGAAACCTGTCCACCATGGGTGACCCTGCTGGTGTTTGAAATACTGGTGCGTAGCTTCCAGCGTCATAGCAACACGCACATCACGACAGTATGACAAGCTGACAGATGTTTGGTGGTTTCTATACATATATACACACATATATATATGTAAAAATACACATATATTTATAAAAATGAGATCATCCATGCTATTTGGTAACCGGCTTTTTACCCTTAATGAAATATTTTGGACATGTTTTTCTGTAAGTGTAGTTTTGCATACTCATTTTCTGTCCTCCAAAATTCAGTTCTTTTGGTTCTCACCTCCCCCTAGCCCCACCTTCAGTGCCCCTTTTTACAAGGACTCATCCCACCTTAGACATCTTTCTTTGCTTTCCCACTTGCAAGGTTGTTACTTGTTTGCAGGTTGGTTACAAGTTGGCCTCAGTGCTGGGGGCCGGGGCTACAAAGATAATTCTCGCTGGGGTCTGCCCTCAAGGAGCTCGAAATGTCATCGACTCACTTCACTCACTTAACCGAGAGTTTGGCAGTTCAAACCCACACAGCCACTCTGCTGAAGAAACACCTGGCAATCCGCTCTAGTAAAGATTACAGCCTAGAAAACCCTATGGGGTAGCTCGACTCTGTCACACGGGGCCACCATGAGTCGAAATCCCCTCAATGATACCCAACAACAGCAATAACTCACTTACCTGTTCATCTTAACACATACTAGAAGCCTCCTCTGAACCACACACGTATGCTCTATTTCTGTCTGCTCCTGCCTTTGGGTGCAAAGCAATTATTCAAGGAGTCATTTCCCAGGAATTGTATTGTTTCTGATCCAGTTCTCATGCCCCCCTCCTGTATCCATCCTCTCTGTGCCCACACACAAAATCATACAGAGAACCCAGACCAAGATCCAAAGGAATCAATTCTTCCCCACATTTCCAATGGCTGAAGACCTTCCACTAGTTCCCTGACTCTGAGGGAGGAGATCAGCAGCAACTGACTCCTCCACACTCTCTTCCACCCATTCAGTCATTTATTCATTCAACAAACCAAGCACCACGTCAGGGTAGGCCTATGCTGGGCAGTGTAGGTAACAGAGATGCACGCTCACAGAGCACACACTCAAGGAGTCTCATTTGAGTGGGTCCTGGGCTCATTCATTCCACGAATGTTTATTGAGCATCTGCTGTGTCCAGGCACCAGTTAAGACTTTGGGAATGTGAATGAGGAAGAGGAAATCCCTGCCCTCATGGAGCTTGCAGTCTAGACAGACAGACCAACAATGAACAATCAAACACAGAAATAGAGAACTGTTTTTGTGGTCAAGGCTCTGAAGAAAACAAAACGGAGTGATGCAATCGTGACCAAGGTCAGACAACAGGTGCTATGTGAATTCGGGCAGGGCACTTCCTTTCCTTGGGTTTCAATTTTCTCACAGATAACGATCGTACTTACTTCTGTTGTGAGGATGAAATGAGTTATGTTCTGGGAAGCCTGGTACACATTAAGCAGCATGTAAGTGTTAGCTAACCTAAATGTCGGTGGTTCGAACCCACCAGCAGCTCTGCAGGAGAAAAGACCTGGCAATCTGCTCCCATAAAGACTACAGCCTAGGAAACCCTATGAGGCAGTTCTGCTCTGTCCTATAGGGTAGCTATAAGTCAGAATCGACTCAACGGCACACAATAACAACAGTATTATTATTTTTGAAGTCCCCACGTGGTCCAAAGCATTAACGTGCTTGACTGCTAACCAAAAGATCGGAGGTTCAAGTCTACCCAGAGGCACCTCTGAAGAAAGACCTTGCGATCTACTTCCAAAAGATCGCAGACGTTGAAAACCCTACGGAGCACAGTTCTATTCTGACACACATGGGGTCTCCAGGAGTCAAAACTAATTCGATGACGACCGGTGGATTATTATTTTTAAATAGATACATAAACAGATCATCAAAACAATAGGCAGTCCTGGTACCCCAAAGTTCATTGCAACATTATTCACCATAGCCAAAAGATGGAAATAACAGATGAATGGATAAACAAAATCTGGTATATACGCATACCAAAAACAAAAAAACCGAACCCCTTGCCATTGAGTGGATTCTGACTCATGGCAACCCCACGTGATGCAGAGTGGAACTATGCTCCACAGCCTTTCTTCCACTATGCCACTGGACAGATACAAACAGCCACACTTTCAGTTAGTAACCAAATCCTTTGCGTCGTCACCCAGTGACCTGGTACATACATACAATAGAATATTATTCAGCCATAAAAAGGAATGAGGTTCTGATACAGGCTACAATATGGATGAACCTTGAAAACATTATGCTAAGTAAAATAAGTTAGACACGAAAGGGCAAATGTTGTATGATCACTTAGATGAAATATCTAGACTAGACAGATGCATAGAGACAAAAGTAGATTCGTGATTACCAGAGGCTGGGAGGGAGGGGAGGAGGGCCAATGGGGAGTTAAAAAAGAAAAAACACTGGGCAGTAAGTGCAGGATAAGGCTATATAGATGCAGGGCATTCTGGGGGCACTGGGAAGCACCCCAGGTTGCCAGGTGCAGCTCAGCCAGGGAAGGAGGTGAGGGCCCTGGGCACAGACACCCTATCTCCCCTCACCTAGCCCCATATCCCCGGAACCACTGGCCAGCTCCAAGGATGTTGCCTCTCTGAGAGCTGGAGCAGGTGAGACAGGACGAAAGAAAGACACTAGCCTCACCTCCTTCCAGAAAGGAGGGCGGGCGCACAGGTGGCCTCTGAGTCACCCTCGCCAGGCACAGGACAGGCAGGACAGTGCCTGCTTTCCCTGGCCTTCTCCTCCCAGCGCCCCCGGCTCTCCCTGCTGCCCGTCTGGTGATGGGGACGCTGTGGGTGGGGGTGCCCTGACGCTCAGTCCATGTGGGAGGAGGCAGAATAAAAGGGCAACTCCCATTCCCGGGGTCCTTTCCTAGAGCCAGGGACTCCCTGAGCACACACTCCCCTTCCAAAAACTCTGTGGCAAAGTGGCAGTACCTCCAACTCTCAGAAGAGCACAGGGAGGCTGAGAGGGGACATGGGTCATTCTCAGTCACTCAGCTCATATGGCAGTGTACGGTGAGACTCTGACCCAGCTGCGAAGCGGCTGCTGTTTTTATCCGACCCCCTTCTGCTTAAAGGGGAGTGTGCTGGGAAAAATCAGAATGGAGTTGGCGGGGCGGGGGGCAGGGAACCCGACTGGGGGACTCAGGAGGTGGCAGGGAGTGACAGACAGATGTTGCTGTGGAGAATGAGATAAGCATGACCTGCCACTGAGGTGAGGGCCGCAGGATGGTTAGGAGGGTAGGGGGCCAGCCAGGAAGAGGTGGGAGAGACTGAACCACAGGGAGGAAGCTCTGCCTGTCCCTACCCCAACACAATAGGCATCCTGGCAAACAGGATGAGGATGGGGCAAGGCTCCCCTCTCTGCACCCCTGCCCCCACTATCATGTAGCCAGGTGGCCCCATTTTAAGCCCTGTGCCCACAGGGACCAGGATGTGGGCACCCAGGGATGGAAGAGCCCTGAAGTAGGCAACCCTGCAGCCCCCAGGCCCAGCCTCCGCAACCACAAGCCAAATACTCCTTGTGGTTTGGGCACCAGCCAAGTGCCCACACCCCTGCTCACGGGACCGCAACTTCCCTGTTGCATCAGGTTAATGGGCTCGAGCACACACCCTGAAGCTTGTTACACAACTGTGGTGCGCGCGCACAGCACCCACCCACTCCGGCGAGTGGCCTGGCACAGTCCCACACAGGGAACCACGGCCTTGCACAGCGGGCACAAGCCCTTACACAGCCTCACGGCACTGAGAGCGGGGTGGGGCGGGGGGGGTGCCCGGCAGGAGCCAGGAGTCCTGAGCGCTCTGCCACTGACTCATTGTGAAACCGCAGTAAATCACAGCCCCTCTCCAAGCCTCAGTTTCCCCACCTATAAAGGAAGATCACCTTCCACCCTGAGGATCCAGATGGCCTCTCACCTTCCGTGCCGCTCGACACCCTCCATACCACCAGCAACATCCTCCTTTCCTCCAGGAATGCCGATGAGAAAGGAGGCAGGAACTGGCACAGGGTGGAGACAGAGGGCTGGACGAGGTCAGCTCCAGAAGGGTCCTTTTCTGTCAGTGGTTTGTCAATAAGGTAGGTCCGATGAGGCGGACACTGGTTTTGTTGTTGTTGTTTGCTGCCGTCAAGTCCATTCCGACCCATGGCAAGTCCATGTGCGCAGAGTAGAACTGCTCCAGAGGGTTTTCAAGGCTGAGACCTTTCAGAAACAGATCGCCAGGCCTGTCTTCTGAGGTACCTCTGGGTGGGCTCGGACCGCCAACCTTTCGGCTAGTAGTTGAGCGCTTAACCATCTGCACCACCCAGGGACTCAACAGAAGGGTCCTTTTCTTATGGAGCTTTCCCCCAGTAGGAATGGGTGTGCTTTCACGGTCACCTCCTCCCTAGGAAGAATGAAGACATCAGCCAGAGCTCTTCTGAGAAAGGACTAGGTAGCAGGAGGTGAGAAAGGTAGTTTTCTTTACAGTTTTTTATTTTTTTCCTAACAGCAGACATGTGTTACATACTACTTTGCAATAAAACCAAACCTATTGCTGTCGAATCACTTCCAACTCATGGCAACTCCATGTGTTACAGAATAGAACTGCACTATAGTTTTCTTGCTTGTAATCTTAATGGAAGCAGATTGCCAGGACTTTCTTCCACGGCACCACTGGCTGAGTTCCAACTGCCAACCTATAGGTTAGTAACTGAGAGCAAACGATCTGCACCACACAGGGACCTTACGTTGCAATTGTTGTTGTTGCGTGCCGTCGAGTCGATTCCAACTCATAATGACCCTATAGGACAGAGTAGAACTGTCCCATAGGGTTTCCCGGGCTATAACTTTACAGGAGCAGATCGTCAGGTCTTTTCTCCCATGGAGCCACCAGTGGGTTCGAACAGCCAGCCTTTCAGTTAGCAGCGAGCGCTTAACCATTGCAATTGAAGGGGAGAAATCTGCTGGATGCATTAACCTCTCTCCCAGGGGCATTCGCCCTCCGACAGCACGATGCCTTAAATCAGTGTTACCCTAAGTGTGTTTCAGCAAAAAGGCTCAAATAAGCGCAGAAAACCTGAGCTAAAAAAAAAAATGCTACACATTTCCCGGACTGCTGGGACCCTCTGAGAGGAGGATGGGACAAGGAAATGCATTTGGCTTCAAAGCTCTTTACAGGCGAGCATCTCAAGAGACACTTTCTGGGCACTGTTGGAACTCAGGGTCCTGTGAGGCAGAAAGCTCAGAGCCTCCTTGGGAGGAGAGACAGCACAGGCCCAGGAGGGCACTGAGGGCAAGTGCCCTAGGCAGCTGCCTCCAACTGCATGAGTCAAACCCTGATCCACTGCCTAGAACTGGCCAAAGCCATGCATCCCGGTGAAGGCGGTGGCATGGCAGGTAGTAATGTGGGAGGAGCCAGTGGGTCATCCTGCCAGCTCCCTGAGGTTACTTAGATCTGCAGTGACCCCTGCTGGCTCTGCCCAAAATCATCCCTCCCCTTGGTTCTCACCCTCTTGGCCTATCTCACCCTCCTCACCCTATTTCTCCTCCCCTCTCCCTGGCCCTCTAGCATCCTCATACCAGCCTTGCCCCCAGCCCTACTGGGATTCACCCTGACCACACCCTACTACCAGGTCCCTTACTCTTTTCCCCATGTCTGAGGTTAGAATCTGGAAGGCTGAGACTGAGCAACATGTCAGCTCTGGAGCTTCTTCTGGGGAGACCCTCATGGCATAAGGGACTGCCTGATCCCCTATCAAAGATATGGTCACCCCCACGGAAGTCCAAAACCATTGTAATAATTTGCAAACATTCACTGGGCACTTGTTCTCTTCCAAGAACAGGGTTAAGTCCTTTATGCAGATTATTCCATTTAATTCTCATAAGAATTCTAAGGGGTAGGTGCTATTACTATATTAACCCTGTTATCAGATGAGAATTGAGGCTCAGAAGTAAAAAAAAAAAAAAAAAAAAAGTTAGTGGTAAAGCTCTGATTTGAGCCCAGGCCTTTGACTTTAGAGCCCACACATTAGCTATTCCGTTATTCTTACTTCTACCCCACCACCAAGTCCACCGGCAGTGTTCAGGTGTAGTTTTGCCTGCCCAGTACCCATTGCTTTGAGGAAGCATGGCTCAAAAGGCCTCGCCTCATGCCCTCCAGGTATGGCCTTGAGATCCAAACCTGGCCAGTCATTGTACCCTTCCCTTTATGCCCAGAACCCATTCTTCTGATAAACGTGTCTTGATTTCGTTTAGAGAATCCCCTGCCCCCCTCAGTAAAAGTGGCTTGCACTGCCCCGCCCTGTCTTCGGGGGTAGTCATGTGATTGAGGCCTGGCCACTCTGAGCCACAGTGGTTGGTTCAGAATGGTCATATGACCTAAACCAGGCCAATCAGAGTCAATCCCGGGATTTTATTGGCACCACTGGGAAGGAGAATGGCTTGTGCTCTGGAGTTGGTTGCTAACTGGGTAGGCGTATGCCTGGGGCTGCCAGGAGTACTGCCTAAGAAGGAAGCCTACACAGAGGAGAGCAGAGAGGAGAGAGTGGGAAATAGAGGGAGATTAAGCCCTAATGACGTTATTTGAGTTGTGCCAAAGACAGATCCACCCCTGATTTTTCAGTAACATAAGCCAATAAATTACTTTTTGTTGTTCTTTTCTTAAATGAGTTGAGTTCCTGTACTTTGAAACAAAGATCTATCAAAGCCTCCCCCCGCACACTGTTAATCATTGTTAACAGCTGTATATCCTTCTTGCCTTTTACTTCTATGCTTATACAGACATACTAGACATTTTTTAAATAAAAATTGACACCACTGGCTACTCCGTGCTTCAAGATATACTTTTATTTTTGTGAAACTCCATTCTCCTAGTTTTCCTCCTGCCCTTCTGAAGTCTTGTCCTTCTCAGTTTTCTTTGCTGGCTCCTCAGTCTGTAAATAACAGAAACTAACTCTGGCATTTATAAGCAAAAAATAAAATGAAACAAGAAGAAGAAAGATAATTTATTGGAAAGCTATTGAGGAGCTAGCTCAGAGAATTGACCGGGAGGCTAGAGTAGGTAGCTTGAGAACGGGACAGAAATTACTTGGCTGAGCTCCAAAGACCCCTTCCATGCTGATATCTGAGTTCAAAGTCCCTGGATGGTGCAAACAGTTAACCAAAAGGTTGGAGGTTTGAGTCTACCCAGAGGAACCTTGGAAGAAAGGCCTGGTGATCTGCTTCCCAAAAATCAGCCTTTGAAAATCCTACGACGGAGCACAGCTCTACTCTGATGCATATGGGGTCCCCATGAGTTGGAGATGAGTCCATGGCTACTGGTATTGGTACTCTAACTGCTCTGTGGACCAGGCCCTGGAGAGGAGTGCTGGAGACCAGTTAGAAGGTGACTGCAGTAGCCCAAGCAAGCTATGATAGTGGCCTGGATATGGTGGTAGCAAGGAAGTGAAAATGAATACACTGAAGAGCAATTAGCAGGTGAAACTTCAGGATTTGGTGATTCATTGGATGTGAAGGTGAGGGAAAAGCAGGTGTTGAGAATGATTCAATGACTCCCAGTTTCCGGTGTGATCAGCTGAGTGGTGGTTTCAATTGCTGGGCTAAGGAACCCTGAAGAAGGAGCAAGTTTGGTGGTCAGGAAAAGTCCAGTGTTGGACATGTTGAATTTGAAAGGCCTGTGAGCCTAGACCTGTGTCCTGAGTTCAGCCCTGTATATCCATGAGTGAGCCTCTCTCTAGATGAATGGCTCACAGCCTTTCAAATTCACCTCTGTTTCCCTCACAATGGTTAGCAACCTAGCGCATTAACCGCTTGCACCACCCAGGAACTTCGCAGTCAGAGTGGACCTTTGTAAACACAAATTTGATCATGTAGCCACACGACTTAAAATCTTTCAGTCACTTCCTAGTGGGCCTGAGTTAAACTTCAAAATTCTTAACAAAACCTGCAAACACCTGCTCTCTTCAGCCCTGCTGCTTCTCTGGCCTCATCTCAGGGTCACTTTCCCCCCTCCACCACATTCCAGCCACTCAGGTCTTCTTTCAGTTACTGGGACACCCCAAGCCCCTGCCTGCCTGCCTGTAGGCCTCACATATGTCAGTCCCTCTCCTTGGCCCTCCCATCCTCTTCCCACCCAGGCCCAGCAGCCTTCAGAAAAGGGGTCCCCGCACCAGGTACACCCCTCCCAGGGCCTGCTGTCTTCAGCTCCCAGAGCTTCTCTGACCCCCAGACCTTCTCTGACCTCCAGACCTCAGAAAATCCCTCACCCCATGTGATGGTTAATTTTATCTGTCAACTTGGCTAGGCTATGATTCCCAGTGGTTGGGCTAGACACTAGACTAGTTGCTGTTCCATAAGGTAGTCTGATGTAATCTAATGTAATTACATAATGTAATCTGTTATAGTCAATTAATCAGTTGAAAGGGGAGTTTTGTTAGGATGTGGTCTGTCCCCAGACTGTAAATAGATACTTTGACAGAACTCATTCTCTTTCTCTGCTCTGCAATCTTCCTGTCACCTGACCTGTGGGTCTTGGGATGAAAGCCTACAGTAGTCTCCAGCCTGCTGCCTAACCTACAGATTTTGGACTTGCCAGCCCCCACGATCACATAAGCCAGTCCCTTAAAGTAAATCTCTCTCTCTAAATATACGTACAAAACAAAAAACAAAAAACAAACCCATTGCTGTTGAGTTGATTCTGACTCATAGCGACCTTATAGGACAGAGTAGAACTGCCCCATAGGGTTTCCAAGGAGCCGCTGGTGGATTCGAACTGCCAGTCTTTTGGTTAGCAGCCTTAGCTCTTGACCAGTGCACCACCAAGGCTAAAACCAAACCTGTTGCCGTCAAGTTGATTCCAACTCATGATTCTGTTTCTCTGGAGAACCCTAACACACTCACCTTTCTCCTCTACCTTTGATGATTCTCCAAAGGCCTGAGGATGTCCCTAAGTGATGATGAAGGGTAAGGAATGCCGGACGGTTTGGGGTGAATCCCCACTAGGCTGTGAGCTCCTTAGAGGAGGGATCAAGCTCATCCATCCCTGTCTTCCCACACCTGGCACAGTGCCTGGCACATAGTAGGCACTTAGTAAATGGCTACTGGATAAATAGAAAGGCTTTCTGAATGTAGTTTGGAGGGGAAGGAAGGGCCTGGTTGGGTGAGGAGGATAATTTAAGATGCTCCCCACTGGGTTCTCCGAGGGGCTAGAGGAGAGAGTGAGACAGGAGGGTCTTGAGGGCTAAGGATCTGTCCCTACCCCCACCACAGTTGTGGAGAGGGGAGGAGGGCCTGTCAGGGGAGGCCAAGGGATGTCCAGGGTTGGTGGGAAGCTGATCCCAGCAGACCCTCTCCCTGCCCCTAACCACACACCTAGATGGCGTCTGTGTGTGAGTGAGCATGTTTGGCTATTGTCTCTGATCTGTGATGCTGCTGCTCCTCTTGACAGAGCAGAATCAAAGAGGCCACACAGGAGCTATCCAGACACACAGGGTCTTCCGGGTCATTGTCTTCTCCCTTCCCCACCCTGCCCCCATTCCCAGGGATCAAGCTGATCCCAAGGGAGGCCCAAGAAACAGGAGTAGTTCCAAGCCAGGATAGCTCAGCTGCAGATGTCAGGCTGGAAGGGCCCTCAGGGATCACTGGGCTCAGGCCGATACCCGAACAGGACAGATGAGGAAACTGAGGCCAGAGAGAGGACGGATTTGTCCACAGCCAGAAAGCAAGCTGGCGGCCAAGACCCCAAGACTCCTGGCTCCCATTTCTGTGCTGTTTGTCTTACCAGGTGCAGACACCGGGGAAGGAGAAGGAATCTGCAGGACTCACCACTTCAAAGGAGGAACCCTACTCCACCCACACGCCCACCCCCACCTCCACCCTCATCCCCACCTGAGCGTAAAGAGCATGAGCCCTGGCGCTAGATGGCCTGGGCACAAGTCCTAGCTCCACCTCTTATTAACAGTATAACCTTCAACAAATTTCTTAACCTATCTATGCCTCAGTTTCCTCCTCAGTAAATACAGATAACAGCCATTGTACTAGCCTTCTCGTGATGTAGGAGTAAATGAGTTGACACATATAAAGTGCTTGGAAAGGGCCTGATATATAGTAAGTTCTCAATAAACACTGGCTGTCACTACTGCGTGTCAGAAGGGCTCCATGTCCTACCAAACTCTTTTCTAACCCAGCAAAAGTCCTTCCTCTGAGGAGTGACTTTCAGGGGCAAGTGCGAGGTAGCTCAGCCACACCCACATCTCAGTCCCAGGATGTGAATGAGAGCGTGGCCCCCTCCCCAGTGCTCTCACCGACCCCACCCTCCAACCCCCATCTCTGGGACTCAGCGGCCTCTCAGCCTCACCAGTCGCCAGCCTGTCTGCCCGGCTGTCACGCCTGATGCAGAGATAAACACATCCCAGGATAGTATTTTTTCCCACTTCCCGCAGCTCTCAAGTGAGATCCTGGAGGGTAGGATTAGCTGAGCATTCAGGCAGTTTAGGGGTTTGGAAGGACTGAGAGAGGTTGTTCCCAGGGCCAGCCAGTCCCCAGTCCTTACAGGCAGTGCAAGCGGCTGGAGGCCCTGACGCTTACGGGGAAGGCACAAGGAGAGCAGCTGCAGCCTGAAGCTCTGGAAATATTCTGCTCCCACCACACACATACACTCACATACACTCACACAGACACACTCACACAGACACACACCACACTCACACACACACTCATACGCACCCACACGTGCACACACAGCTTAATGTGGAGGGAGGGGCTACCCAGCTGAGTGGAGAAATGGGGCAGCTTCTCTGCTAGTCAGTTCTCTCCCCACCCCCAGATAACAGCCTTCTGGTCCCTGTATCCCCCCAGGGGGCCAATCTGAGTAGCAAAGTGTCTCCTGGAAAAGAGAAACTCAGAGTCCTTGGCAAAGACAACCCACATCCCCCGAAGCCCATGACTAGCCGGCAGGCAGAGGGGAGGGAGTTTGGGGGACTGGACCATCAAGATTTGTGCTTACTTCATCGTTTTCACTAGGGTCAGCCTGGGGAGCGAGGCCTCTTCCTCTCCCAGCCAGGGCGGCCCCTCTCTCCCCACCCCACTCCCCAGCAATCCCAGTACTGCCACCCTCATGACTTCACTGCCATGGCCAGTCCAGGCAGGTGGCCAGGAGCAAGGGGCCTGCCAAAATCCATATGCCCTAGAGAGTAGCAAGAGCCAGGCATGGCCGGGATGTGTCACTAGCTGTAAAAATAGGGGAGGAGCAACAAGATCAACAGCCCAAGGCTGATTCCTATGAGGCGGAGGTCAGACATGCTTTCACTCTCCGACCTTTTTACCAATTCTGTCACCAACCATCCCTTTCGCAGCACCCTCTACTTCTCTGCTGAGTTCGATAATTTGTTGCAAAGGCCACACAGAACTCACAGACAATACTAATGATTATGGGGTTTATTAGGGAAGTAATAGGTTACAATTTAGGTTCGGAATGCTCAGGATACAATTCTTGGATCAGGACAGCCTCGTCTCAGCCTTGCCCGTGGGCATGCCTGTCTGGCCCTCGGCCTCTGCCCTGCTTCGGCAAGTGTTACAAAGCTCTTTAGCTCTGCCAATAAGTGCCCGGAGGCACCCCCCTCCACTAGGAAGACTCCTGTCAGAAGGCACTCAGCTTTCTCACTCCATGGGCCAGGAAGCCCACCACGCCATCTCCTGCCAGTCTCCTGGTTCTGCTGCTTCTGCTGCCACCATTTCTCTGCCGCTGCGTCTCGCTGTCTCTCGCCATCTCTGGTATTACAGCTCTCTCTCTGTCTCCTGGATCTAGGAGGTTCTCAGCACAGGGATCCTGGGTCCAAAGGACGCGCTCAACTCCTGGCTCTGCTTTCTTGGTGGTGGTGAGATCCTCCCTTCCCGCCTCTGGGATGTCTCATTTTAAGCCTAGTGGGATGGCAAAACTGACCAACCCCCTTGGTTTAGGGTTCCATACACCTTATTTGCAAAGTCCTACCACCACGAGGGTGCCAAGCACCATATTTACATTATTAGCAAGCTGTCTAATATCCTTGGTGGGCCACAAGCACCTCATTTGCATAGTCCCACTCAGTCGTTTGGTGGGAGTTACAAAGACTATGGCTAGAAGGGCCATGTTAAGTAATGTACTGCACTGCACTAGCATAACCTCCACCCACCTGAACCTACACCTGTGAAGACAGCCTGTTCCACTAAGTGCACTCCAGCCAGGCAAGACCACCTCTCCTCCCAAGTGGGCTAAACTTGGGGCAGTCCTCTACTCCTGATCATGTCTGTCAGCCAGATAGCCCAACTCCTTTGACTCCTGCTAAATTCTGCTCGGCAGTCCTGTCACAAGAAATCTGCCCGGAGTAAACATGCCTGCCTGTAATCTCTTCATTATTTCACATACAGATGGCAATTGTGGTAATGGTGGTGGTGGAGCTGCTGTTGGTGGTGGTGGTGATGGTAGTGGAAGTGGTAGAGGGGGTGGTGATGGAGGTGGTTATA
This sequence comes from Trichechus manatus latirostris, assembly GCF_000243295.1. Classification (NCBI taxonomy): domain Eukaryota; kingdom Metazoa; phylum Chordata; class Mammalia; order Sirenia; family Trichechidae; genus Trichechus; species Trichechus manatus. The sequence goes on along the minus strand of NW_004444001.1, from coordinate 9,259,778 downwards.
TGAACATAGAAATACTGATTGTGATGGTAGTTTCAGCAGTTTTGGTAGTAGAGATGGTGATGGTGATGATAGTGATGCTGGGGCTGGGATGATAATGGTGATAATGATGGAGGTGATGACAGTAACGGAGGTAGTTATTGATAGAGGTGGTGATGGTGGTAATGGTGAAGGTGATGATGGTGGTGAAGGTAATGGTGGCATTGATGTTAGAGGTGGTAATGGTGGTGATAATGGAGGTGGTGATAGCAATAGAGATGGTGGCAGTGCTAGACATGGTGATATAGTGTTAGCAGTGTGGTGATGGTGGATGTGGTGATAGTGGAGGTGGTGCTAGCAGTGAAGATGCTGCTGCTGATGGTAGGGTACTGATAGAGGTGGTTATGGTGGTAGGCGGTGATGGCAGTGGAGGTAGAGGTGGTGATGGAGGTGGAGGTGGTGATGGTGGTAGAGGTGGTGATGGTAGTGGAGGCAGAGATGGTGATGGTGGTGGATGTGGTGTTGATGGTGGTGGATGTGGTGATGGTGGTGGTTGGAGTGAGAATGAGGTGAGTAGGAGTATCTCCCCTTCCTCCCTAAGGCTCACACCCTCAGGACGTGAATAGATCACTAGACATGTCTCAAAGGACTATAGAGAGGGCATCCAAGCACAGAAAGCCCCAAAATCAATAAGGGCAATGTCCCCTTCTCCAGTTCTCCAGGGAGGCGTAATGTGTTCCCCTGTTAGACCTGTGGGTGCCATCCCTCCTTTTAAAGCACGTATCATATGACCTAGAATCTGCTGCGGCTTCCCTTGAAAGAAGGTGGAAAGAAGCCAAGGTTAAGAGACAGAGGGTCCTATATTGGGATCCCAACTAAATGGGGTAAACTTGGATTTGAACCTAAGGTCTAAAATGGGAGTAATTCTCATCTGCAGAGTCATTGTGAGAATCGAGATAAACATCTTTAAAGTGCCTGGAACAGAGTAGTCGCACAATAAGTGAAAGGTATTTTTCATTCGGTTTTCCAAGGCTTCCTTATCAAGCCCTTGCCTGCCCACTCCTCCCCTATACTCCTTTTGCCATGTGTCCCCTGTATTAGTTTCCTAGGTCTGCCATAAAGACTTACCATGAGCTTGGTAACTCGAAACAATAGAAATTTATTCTCTCAAAGTCTGGGAGGCCAGAAGTCGGAAATGAAGGTGCCAGCAGGGCTCTGCTCCCTCCAAAGGCTCTAGGGGAGAATCCTGCCTTGTCTCTTACTAGCTCCTGGTGTCTTGAAGTGTTCCTTGACTTGGGGCTCCAATCTTGCCTCTATCTTCATAGGAATCTTCACAAATGTCCTTCTCCCTGTGTCTCTGTGTGTCCTTTTCTGTCTCTTATACGGACACTTCCATTGAATTTAGGGCCCACCCTAATCTAGTATGATCTCAATCCTTACTTTAATTATACCTACAAAGACCTTATTTGCAAATAAGGTCACATTCTGAGGTTCCAGGTGGACATGAATTTAGCACACTACATCTCCTAAACCTCTGATGAGCAAAACCTAACCCCCCGACTCCCCCACCACCTGGCACAGTCATGGCCCCGTCCCTCCACCCCACCCGGGTCGTACCCTGGGTCCTCTGGCCCCGTGCCTCGGGCTCCTTGGTGCCCTGCATGCCTGCCTGTGTGCATGTGCACAGATTCGCCTCTGCACTTGGCGGTGAGAAAAGGGGATTCTAGGCTTGAGCGGGAGCCCACAGGGGCCTCTCTGCTCGGAAATGCTTCTTCCTCTCCCCCTGGCAGCTGTTTGGCTTGGCGGGGGCCCAGCTGGCAGGCTCAGCAGCCAAGGAGCCCTGGGAGGTAGGGGGAGGGAATGGTAAGGGGCAGGCAGCTCCCTCCTTGGGCCCAGGCCCTGGGAACTGGGCCATTGGCGGGCCTCCCTGCTGGCCAGCCCCAGCCCCCTAACTCTTGGTTTCCCTCCTCCCTGCTTCCCTGTCCTCCCCATCCCACAAAGGGGAATTCTAGAGACCCTCCACTCCCCACCCCAGCCGAAGAGAAGACGTGCAGAAGAGGAGCAGCAACTGGCAAAGAGAAAAGAGCAGTCAGTGGACCCTGGAGATTGCTCACAGTGGGGCTCTGGCTATTCTTTGAGGACACCCCAGGATAATGGACTCCTCCCAACCTCTGCATGCCCCATGCCCTGCTCCTTCCGTGTTCTGGAAATCTTGTGTCCCCTCAGCACTTGGCTTCTCTGAGCCCCAAACTGTTACCCATTTTTCCAAGTCAGGCCTTTCTTCAGATACGTGGGATAGAAAAATGCTCTCAGCCCCCAGCAGCTCCCACGGCCTTTTCCCATTGATGAGAAAATGGTAACGAAGCACGTGGGAAAGGACACAGCATAATGGGCCTGGATTTTAGAGTCCAGTTGGCCTGGATTTAAGGCCTAGCCTACCATTTAACCCCTGTTTGACCCTGGAAGGTAACTTAGCCTCTCTGAGCTTCAACTTCCTCCTCAGAAAAACAAGGTACTCGTATCTAACTTTTGGAATTGCAAGGATACAATAGCATAGCCTCTGAAAGCACTTGGTACAAGGAAAACGAAAAACCAGTTGCCGTCAAGTCGATTTAGACTCATGGGGACCTCATGTATGTCAGAGTAGAACTGTGCTCCATAGTGTTTTCAATAGCTGTGATCTTTCAGAAGTAGATCGCCAGGTCTTTCTTTCAAGGTGCCTCTGGATGGATTTGAACCACCAACCTTTCAGTTAGTAGCCGAGTACTTAACCATTTGCACCACCCGGGGACTTCTGGTACAAGGTAGTTGTTCTTTAAATGATAATAAGTTAGTATATGTCAGGCACTGTGTTAAGCACTTAACATGGATTATCTCATTTAACCCTAAGAATAACTTTATGAAATAGAAACCATTTCATGGCTATGGGAGCTGAGCAATTTGCCTAGAGTCCCAGAGCTAGTAAGTGGCTGAGCTAGGATTTGATCCCCAGTTCTGTGAGTCCAGTCCAGACCCTGCTCTGTCAACCACACTACTCTGGTGCCTCCACCAGCAACAGTATAAACATGGCCGATGTTCTTAGTATTCATATTACCTAGTATTAATATTACTAGGGACTGCTTGGACTTAGCCCTGGCGGCAGGCAGCAGCTAGGCCACAGGGATTTCCCCAAGGGGTCCTGCAGGTACAGCACAGAGGTTCTTCTGGCCCTGCACACATGGATTTGTATGCAGTTTGCAAGTCCGGAGCTGCCCAGCTACCTTGGCAATTCTGAAGGCCTGGACCCGAGGGCCAGCCCATCCAGCCTCCCAGCCACAGCGGGAGGCCACTGGACCAGAGGTTCCCGAGGCTCTCGTGCCTTGGCACATCTGGACGCTGTTAGCCGCCTCTGCCCCTCCCCACTCCAGCTGTTCTCAGTGGCTAATTCTGGGATGTGCCCCTCAGCCTGTGGCAGCTGCTGCTTACAGGGCGATGGGGGTCCTCACCACCATGTTTTCAGGTGGGCGGGTGGCAAGGCCAGACTACGCGAAAAACAACATACGCACAGGCTTGTTTGTGTTCATTTACTAATCTGTAGTGAACAGTTTCACATGAGTTTCACCACGTCGTTGACGTGAAGAAAAACAGATGAAATTGTACACTGCAGATTAGTAAATGAACACAAACAAGCCTGTGCGTACCTTGTTTAATGTAAACCGGTGCATATCTTTCTTACTGGTTAATCCGCCCTTGTGGAGGGTTGGTGGGTGGGCAGCAGAGGGTTAATCTGAGGCCGGCTCTGAGTAACCACAGCCATCACCCAGAAGAGCAGGTCTCCTCCTCCCCCGAGCGAGCGAGCGGGCTCTGGGCTCTGAGTAACCACAGCCATCACCCAGAAGAGGAGGTCTCCTCCTCCCCGAGCCGTGTCGGTGGGGTTACTAGGGGTTGAGTAATGAGGAGGAAAGAGAGGGGGAGGAGGCAGGGGCGAGTGTGGAGGGAGACAGGGAGCAAAGATTGAGAGAATGTTCCTGCTGGAAAAGAACATCAAAAGGTCATCTGATATTGTCCATCCGCCTGCTGCCTGGGGGTCACGGTGACCTTGTGGTGTCGTGGAAAGAGCACAGCCTTTGTTGAGCTGGGTCGCAGTCCTGACTGGGTCACCGTTTGTCTGTGTGACCTTGAGCAAGGTCCTTACCCTCTCCAGGCCTAAGCAACCTCATCTGTGTAATGGGACAATGGAGCCTCCCTGGCAAGGCTGCCTAGAAGGTTCTGTGAGAAAAGGTCTTTTACACCCGAAAAACGTTCACTCCCTGGTCCCTAAGAGCGCAGGGCACCTTCGCCTCGCTCCACTCCTTGATCCACTTTTCGTTCTGGGGGTCTCACTCTTTAGTTCCTGCCTCTGCCGCACCCATCCCCCTACTGGTCCTGCCCTCAAAAGCCAGACCCTCCCCAGAGCAGGACTCTCCCTCCTCACGGCCAAGCTCTGCCCTCTTTACTTCCTGCACTTCTGAAGACCCCCGCCCCTAGCTCTGAGGGCTCCCACTGCCGTAAATCTCCCTCCACCCCATACTACCAGTGACCTTGAAGAGGTTATTGGACATCTCTGAGACTCAGTTATCCTGAGGGTTAAACGGGAGCACTGCTACGTAGATGCTTTCTTATATGCTATCGCATGTAATCTTCATACCAATTCTGGAGAATAGGGTTTCTTAGCCTTGATTTAATCAATGTGGAGGGAAGGACAGATGCTAACATTCATTAAAGATTTACTGCCTACCAAGAGAATGCTGGGCCTGAGAGAAAAGCCAAGGGAAATTCTGGAGTCTCCTCTCAGAAGACGTGGCTTTAAAAAGCCAAACCCAAAAATCCAAACCAGTTGGCACCAGGTCGATTCTGACTCATGGTGACCCCATGTGTGGCAGAGTAGAACTGCGCTCTGTAGAGTTTTCAATGCTATGACCTTTTGGAAGGAGATTGCCAGGCCTTTCTTCTGAGCCAAGGATTGGTTAATATCTCCTACGGGCACTACCAGAAACTGACAGGTTCTCCAGGCAACGAGGCAGCCTCCTCCTCTTCATCCTGGCTGGGACACTCAGAGCAGCTTCTCAGCCCAACCCCATGGAGCTGTTCCATCCACTGCAGTTGGAAGTCCCCCACCCCACTTCCACAAGCAGTTTTCCTTCCTATTGCCCATCAAACTCCAGTCCCCCTGGAACAGTGAAATCACTTCCCCAGGTAACCAGCCTCCATTCTTAGCCTTTCCTCCCCAGTCTTCATGCCCTTAGCTCATTTTGATGACTGGTCAGCAGAAGCAATCCTAGTTGGTTATTAGTTATTTTTAAACAAATATTTACTTTGTGTCAAGCACCGTGCTAAATGCTTTACATCTATTGTCTCATTCAATGCCCACAGCAACCCCCAAAATGAGTAGTATTGCACCATATTCCCAAGTGAGGAGACCAAGCCTCAGAAACAGGGCCCAGATTATGCGCACACAGTCCTAGCCTATGGGATCAGTACCCTCTGGCTTTGGCAAGTGCCTAGCAGCAGCCCTGCATAGATGTTCAGTGGCTGTCCAAGTCCACACAGCTCAGAAAGGATTCCAGACCTGAACAGTCAACTGCCTATGCATCATCTCTTCCTACGTGCCCACTAGACGTCTCAAACTCAACATGTCCAAAGTCAAATCTCTGCTCTTTCCATCTAAACATGCCTCATCGTCAGCTTCCCCCTAGCAACTAATGGCAACTCCACCCTCCCAACAGCTCAGGCCAGGAAGCTTGGGGCCTTCTTTGACGCCTTTCTTCTATATCTCACCTTCAGTCACTCAGGAAATCTTGTTGGTTCTGCCTTCGAAACCACCTCCACTGCTTGCATCAAGCTACCATCACCTCTCTCCTAGATTACGTCAATGACCTCCTAACAGGTCTCCCCACTTCTGCCCTTGGACAACCCTACAGTCTACCTGGCACACAGTAAATGCAGCTGACCCTTTTTAAACCTAAGCGAGTCCATGTTCCTCTTCTGCTCAACAGAAGAGGTGGCGTGGCTTAGGTTTAAACAGAATGGGCTCCATCTACTGTGTGCAGAGAAGACTGTATGGTTTACTCTGGTGGCCCCCTTCCCACTCAGAGTAAAAGCCATGTCCTCACAACAGCCTCCACCACATACACAGTCTGACCTCGCCCCGTCCCTGCCCTCCATTACTCTTCCCATTACCTGCCCTCCAGCCATACGGGCCTCCTTGCTGTTCCTCAAACACTTGAGGCATACTGTCACCTCAGGGCCTTTGCTCTGACTGTTTTCTTTGCCTCGAACACTCTTCCAACAGATATCCTTATGGCTCATTCCCTTATGTCCTTCAAATTTTGACCCCTAATCTCACCTCTCAGTTAGGCTGACGAAACTATGTAACTCTATAACCACCTCAGCACTCCGAACTCTCCCCCTTTACCCTACTCAACTCTGTTTTCCAAAGCCCTTATAGGCTTCTAACAAACTCTATAATTTACTTATTTTTCTGTTTTCCTGTTTACTGTCGCTCTCGCCCACTAGAATGTTAGCTCCATGTGGGCAGGCAACTCTATCTGTTTTGTCTACTACTGTATCCCAAGTACCTAGAAATATGCTTGGCTCATAAAACCAAAAAAACCAAACCCATTGCCGTTGAGTCAATTCCAACTCATGGCGACCCTATAGGACAGAGTAGAACTGCCCTATAGAGTTTCCAAGGAGTGCCTGGTGGATTCGAACTGCTGACCTTTTGGTTAGCAGCCGTAGCTCTTAACCACTATGCCACCAGGGTTTCTATTTGCTTGACTCATAGTAGGTGGTTAATAAATATTTCTTGAACTAACGAGGTAATTGAGCTTGTATGTATCCTGAGGACACCTTCGGCACAGCACATCCTGGAGGATTCAGGTGGGCTACAGGTAAATCCATTCTTTCACTAAACATTTTTTGAGGGCTGCCATGTGTCAGGCCCTGTGCTGAGTCCAGGACAGTGGGCAGGAACCGACATGGTGTCTGCTCCAGAGGCCCTTCACCCAAAAGGGGACACAGGCACCACTTCCACCGTCTCCAGTGGGTCATTCAACTTAAGGCAAAGAGTAAATACTGAGCGCGTACCATATGCGAGGCCCCACGCTGAGAGCCCTATTTTACCTTGCCCTTAAATTAGGCTTCACCACACGTAAAAGGCTTCACATACATCCATATCTCTGGGATCCTCACCATCACCACCACCCAATCACCCCCTAGCCATTACACTACTTCCTTCCTTTCTCCCTCCCTTCCTCCTTCCCTTCTGTTTTCTTGCTTTCTTTTCTTCCTTCCTTCCTTCACTGCTTCCTTCCTTCTTTTTCTTTTCTTTACTTCTTCTTGCCTTCCTTCTAGAGCACTGAGCATCTGCTTCCTTTATATTCCTGCAAGCTGGGGACTGAGGGGTGCCAATGTGGTCCCAGAGTCTCAGGAGCTTTAAAGGTGCACCCATAATGATTTAAATAATAAGACCAAGCTGTTAGATGAGGAACAAAATAAGTCATAGGCCTTCAAAAAAGTATACTCAAGGGATATAGGAGTTCTCTGGAGAAAGCAGATCAGAACTAGATCTAAAAAAAAAAAGATTTTTGGTAAGACAGAAAGAAGAAAGGAAAAGGATGCCAGACTTGGAGAGGAGAACAAATCTAGCATTAAGGGCATCGATCCAGCTGGAACAGGAAGGTCCTCTGAGGAGTGGTGGGTGTGAGGAGCCCCTGGCCCAAGTGATAAGTGAGGAGGTCAACAATTTGACCTTTGATGGCACAAATGGATTTGCCACGGAGACGACAGGCAGTACACCAAAGCACTGACTCCAGACTCACACAGATCTAGGTTCAAATCCCATCCAAGCCTGTCATGGTTTGAATTATGTCCCCCAAAAAATGTGTGTATCAATTTGGCTGGGCCATGATTTCCAGAATTGTGTGGTTGGCCCCCATTTTGTGATTGTAATTTTATGTTAAAGAGTATTAGCGTGGGACTGTAACACCACCTTTACCCAGGTCACATCCCTGATCCAATGTAAAGGGAGTTTCCCTGGAGTGTGCCTGCACCACCTTTTATCTCTCAAGAGATAAAAGGGAAGGGAAGCAAGCAGAGAGTTGGGGACCTCATACTATCAAAAAAGCAGTGCCAGGAGCAGAGTGCATCCTTTGGACCGGGGTCCCTGTGCAGAGAAGCTCCTAGTCTGGGGCAACAATGAAGAGAAGAAGGCTGACAGAGAGAAAAAGCCTTCCCCTGGAGCTGACGCCCTGAATTTGGACTTTTAGCCTACTTTAACTGTGAGGAAATAAACTTCTCTTCATTAAAACCATCCACTTGTGGTATTTCTGTTATAGCAGCACTAGATGACTAAGACAAAGCCCCTCAGACAAGTCACTTTCTCTCTGCCTTGGATTTCTCACCTCTGAACTAGGGATAATAATCCCTAGCTCACGGAGTGACTGTAAGAATTAAATGAGATGATGTATAAGAAAACCTCTGGCATCGTACCCAGAAGACACTTTTAAAAAATGTTTATTGAATCTGAGACAATAAAAGCAATGGGTGTGAACCACTCATCCAAGAGGTTCAGTCACAGAAGGAGGGAAACATTGCACAACGGCCAAAGAGTACAGAGGACGGTCAAGGGAGACTTTTTTTACATTGAGGGAGACGTGACGGTGTTTGAAAGCTGCAGAGGATAGGCGCTGCCCAGAGATGGGCTGGTGATGAAAGCATTCTAAAATTGATTGTAGTGGTGGTTGCACAACTCTGTGACTCTAAGAAAATTAATTGCATCTTACAGTTTCAATGGGTGAATTGTGTGGTATGTGAATTATAGCTCAATAAAGCTCTAAAAAAACTTTTAAAGGCTGAATAGAACCATGAGATCTACTGGGAGTCAGGAAGAGAGGGACTCAGGGAGAGGGACAGACTTACAGAATGGAGGAGGATATAGCTTTCCTCCAAGACCTAAGAATGGCGGGCTGGAGGACTCGCTCACTAGTTTCACAGGCACTACCGAGTTCGTACTAAGGGCCAGGTGCTAGGCAAAGGGCTGAGGAGATCAGATGCCCTCAAGGTGCTTACAGTCCCTGAGTGAGTCCACCAGGACCAGAGTTATGAGAGGGTAAACAGGAACGAGATGGGAGCTGGAAGGAGGAGCAGGAGGAGAGATGGGAGAGCTGCTGGGTGGGGCCGTTCCCTGGTCTCCAGACCCTCCACTACCCTGCCCTGCCCCATCTCAGTCTTCACTCCTGGAGTGCAGTCAGCCTCTCCATCTGAGAGAGGCCACAGGTGGGATCAGACCTGCAAAAGGCAGAAGCTTGGCTATGACTAGCGAGGGCAGCAACGTGGGGAGCACCATAGCTGAACTGGGACAGTTGAAGACAAGTGCCCCATTTAAGAGGTCAGAAACAGAATCCTGATACCAACACCCCCATCCCCAAGTCATTTCCATAAGACTTCAACAGGTGATGGGGAGAGCGTTTATGGAGGTCCCGCTGTATACAAAGGTCGCTGGGGAGTGCAAACTACAAAGGTTGGCAGTTGGAATCCACCCAGCAGTGTCATGAAAGAAAGGCCTGGAGATCTACTTCCATAAGATTACAGCCATTGAAACCCCTAAGAAGCACAGTTCTACTCTGACACACATGGGGCCACCATGAGTCAGAATCCACTTCACAGCAACAGGGCAACAGGTTTTTATTGCAGTGTACAGTCCAATCTGCTTGTGGTGTCTTGTTTTTCTTGAGTGAATGCCCCTGCCTCAAAAACACTGTGGGTCCTGCTTATCTGGTAAAGTGATGGTGGGTAGAGAGAGACCTAGTGGGCTTCAAGACAGGGTAAGAAGCCAGTCTGGCCACAGAAAAGCCACCTAGTAGACAAACCACAGTTGAAGAACGTATCAAGAGCCAGGTATATATCATAAATCGACAGGAAGGGTCTTCTAGACACACCTGTGGTGACAAGTATTCAGCATGTCCGCAGGCACCAGGCTGCCCAGCCACCACTCCCAGAACCAGTCACAGCCTTTCTCTTCAGTTCAGCAGAGCCGCACCCATGCTGACACCTCCCTCTGCACCAGCCCACCTCAGCCTCTCCACACTCACCAGGCAAACTGAGGCAGAGTGCTGGAGGGAAGTGCCTGAAGGGGGTCTGAGGTTCTGTCCTAACTCTGCCACCAACTTGCTGTGTAACTTCCTCCTGGGCTCAGTCTCATCACTGGTATACAGCAGTGGTATGTGTGGAGGTTAAGAGCACAGGACCCTGACCTGACTCCCAGGGCTGGATTGCAGCACTTCACTAACTGGCTTTGTGAACGTGGGCGTTATACACCCTCTTTGTGTCTCATTTCTTTATGTAAAATGGCAGCTACCTCAAAGGACAACGTGAGGATTACACGGGTTAATGGACATAAAGCACTTGGAACAGTCTGGCACAGAACAAGGGCTCAATAAATGTTATTCGTTGCCGTCAAGTCGATGCCAACCCATGACAACCCCATGTGTGCAGAATACAACTGCTCCATAGGGTTTCCCAGGCTGTGACCTTTCAGAAGGAGATCGCCAGGCCTGTCTTCCAAGGTGCCTCTGGATGAATTTGAACTGCCAACCTTTTGGCTAGTAGACGAGTGCTTAAATTTTTATACTCCCCAGGGACTCCTCAATAAATGTTAGCTATTTTTATTATTATAACTAGGAGAGACTCAGTAGTCTCTGAGGTCCTGTCCAGCTCTGGCATTCTGTTACCTTGGGATTCTGCCTGCGCTATTGTTATTTGTCTGTGTTTCTAATTATGCACAATACGTTGCCGTTATTTGAGTAACCCGGGCATCTCGAATCAGAATGACCCCTTGACCCTGGGCCTCCTTGAGTTACCCTTTGCTATACAATGGGAGGTTTGAGCTCTGTAATAGTTATCTAGTGCTGCTATAACAGAAATACCACAAGTGGATGGCTTTAACAAACAGAAATTTATTTTCTCACAGTTTAGGAGGCTAGA
>NW_004444001.1:9207860-9248698 GCF_000243295.1 Trichechus manatus latirostris | reverse complement strand
TAATAGTTATCTAGTGCTGCTATAACAGAAATACCACAAGTGGATGGCTTTAACAAACAGAAATTTATTTTCTCACAGTTTAGGAGGCTAGAAGTCCAAATTCAGGGTGCGAGCACCAGGGGAAGGCTTTCTCTCTCTGTTAGCTCTGGAGGAAGGTTCTTGTCTCTTCAACTTCTGCTTCTGGTTTCTTGGAGATCTCCGTGTGGCTTGTCCTCTATCTTACCCCATCTTTCCTCTGCTCACTTGTTTAATCTCTTTTATTTTTCGAAAGAAATTGACTCAAGATACACCCTACACAAATCCTGCCTCATTAACATAACAAAGACAATCCTTTCCCAAACAGGATTATAACCACAGGCATGATAAAATAACTGGTTGCTGAGTCGACTGATTCCGACTCATAGGGACCCTGTAGGACAGAGTAGAACTGCCCCATAGGGTTTCCAAGGAGCAGCTGGTGCATTCAAACTGCTGACCTTTTGGTTAGCACCCGAGCTCTTAACTACTGTGCCACCAGGGCTCCACTAGAGGTTAGGATTTACAACACGTATCTTTGGAGCCCTGGTGGTGCAGTGGTTAAGAGCTCAGGCTGCTAACTAAAAAGGTCAGCAGTCCAAAACCACCAGCCACTCCTTGGAAACCCTATGGGGCAGTTCTACTCTGTCATATAGGGTCCCTATGAGCTGGAATCCACTGGATGGCAACGAGTTTATTTTGGGGGGATATAATTCAATCCATAATAAGCCTCCACCCACCCACTGTGGAAATTACAGAGCATTTCCCAGCACCTCTGAATTCTGGAGGAGAGTCTGGGGGATGTTTCTCCTCACTGAAGCCCTCTACTCTGTGGCAGTCTGTCCCTAAGCTTCACCAGGTCCACATCTGTGTGGCAGACTTTTCTGAAGGTTCAGGTGTAAGGCAGGGAAACTATAGCACAGAGTAAGAAGCGAATACAACATCAAGGTCAAACAATAGAGTCTAGTTAAATAAACCCCAGTACTTACACACAACGGAACACTGTACAGCTGTAAAAAAAATACCAAAGCATCACTTGCTACATTAATATGGAATGATTACTAAGTAAATACAAAGTTAGGTGCATAAAATGCACTACTTTTTTTAAAAAGCTAGGTGTAGGACACTGTGAAGGGCAAAGCTGCAAAAGAAAAAGGGGAGTGGAGGAAGGGGAAATACATACATTTGCTGTGTATGCATGTCCCCAGGTGGTGCGAACGCTCAGCTGCTAACCAAAATGTTGGAGGTTCAAGTCTACCCAGAGGCGCCTCGGAAGAAAGGCCTGGAGATCTACTTCCCAAAGGTCACAGTTCTATTCCGACACACATGGGGTTGCCATGAGTCAGAATCAACTCCACAGTAATTGGTTTTGTCTCTGGGAAGCCACATAAGAAACTGGTAACCTTAGCGGCCAAGGGTAGGGATGGTATACACTTTTGTACATTTTAAATTTTGAAATATGTGAATATATTACTTACCAGCAAAAATTAATAGTTTTTTAAATCAAGATGAGACTTCATCCCGCCTAGAGATTGCTTTGCTAGTCCTCACCCTAGTTCCAGGCTGCACCCCACCCCTCTCTGCCCAGTTGCCCTCAGAGATGCCGGTTTCCTCACATTTTGTTATAAAAAACTTTCGCTCTCTCTTCACTACATCTTCACTCACCCAGACCATGCCTCTCTCACCCAACGGGCCCACTGCTGTATTTTCCTCACAAAAGAGCCTCCTCCACAAGATGAACCATGCCCTAGAAAGCAGAAAGAGTAACAGCAGCTTCTGTATGAAGTGGCCCTTTTAGTTTTTCTACCATGTTTGTGTCCACATCAGCCTCCCGTCTGGACTGTGAGTTTTCTGAGGGCAGAAACTTGTCTAGTTCACCTCTGGGGCTCCGGCATCAGAGGTGCTTTTGAATACACCACATCCAGTCTCCCCAGAGGACTTTTAGCATCCTAAGGGCAGGGACTCTGGCTTATTCCCCCATGTCCTGCCTTCAGTGCCTGGCACAGGATAGTTCACACAAAGACCCCTAGTAAATGTCACATTGGGGAGAAAGGGAATTGTTGTTTAGGAAGCACTGAGTAGCTGTTAATGGTGATGGAAAATTTGGCAACAGATATGGGTGATGGTTGTACATCATAGTTAATGTAATCAGTGTCACTGAATAGTACATGTAAAAAAATGTTGACTTGGCAATGTTGGGTTATATATATTTTTATCATACACACACACAAAGTTTGTCAAATTGAATTGGGTTTGTGAGATAAGTAGGTGGACCAAGCAGAGGGTGGAACTTGGGCCGTGTCTGGGGCAGGAACGCTGTTGCTGTGTAATAATAACGAAACCCATTGCCATCGACTTGATTCCGACTCATAGAGACCCTATAGGACAGAGTACAACTGCCCCACAGGGTTTCCAAGGCTGTAAGTCTTTACGGAAGCAGACTGCCACATCTCGCTCCTGCAGAACGGCTGGTGGGTTCAAACCACAGACCTTTTGATTAGCTACCGAGCTCTTAACCACTGTGCCTCCAGGGCTTCTTGTAATAACAACAGTTCGCCTTTATTAAGCACTTTACTATATATCAAGCACTTCTGTAAATGCTTTTCATGCATCAACTCATTTAATCTTCGTAACAACTGTACCAAGTGGGTTCTATTATTATCCCCATTTTACATGTGAGGGAATTGAGGCACAGCATGATTAAGGAACTCATCCAACATCACACAGCTAATAAGTGGCAGAGCTGGAATTTGAATCCAGTCTGAATCAAGAGTATCTGCTCCCAACCTGTTAAATTGTCTCACCTGTCCACAGTATGAGGTATATGCTATACAGAGTGAGACCAGCCTACCCAGAACACAAACAGGATGGAGGGGAGCACAGCTCAGCCAGAGCCTGAGGCTGAGAAGGGAAAAGAAGGCCGTGTGGAGCCTACCTCTCCAGAGATTTTTCAAGGACAGGGCAGACGGCTCTCAGCCCAGGACTGCTTGGAGGCCGAAGACTGGACAAGATCACCTTTCAAGGTGGCCACTCCCTTCTGGCTCTCACCTGAGCCCAGGGCACCAAGGGCAGAAGTCTATGGGGTCCCTCCACAGGTCAGTTTGGAGCAGCTGCTGAGGCCAGGGGTTACAGCTAGGAGGCAAAATGGCTCCTGCAGAAAGACAAATGTTGACCTGACCTCTCATCCCTGCCCAACAGCCAGAGGTTCCAACCAGGCCAACCAGGAGGCAGGCAGGGGACAGGGGAAGGCTGGGACTTCCAGCTCGCAAACCTCCAGTGCAGAGTGATTGTCCCCCTTCCCCGCCACCCGTGGTCCCACATGTGTGTGCACAGGAAGCCCCTGCCCAGGCAGATGCACCGGACGTCTCCTCAGGGTGCAAAGACCCTCAGCTTTGATGTATACCAGTGAATACACATCCCAGGAAATCTATCCGCTCTTCATCCCACAAGCTTTCACTGAGCTTGCTAAGCTTCAGGTCCCTTGTTAGCCACCAGGGGTGCAGGGCTCACTTAAAAGTCAACCATTGAGTGTAGAAAAATGGCACCTAAACAATAAGCACAATCAAGGTTAGATGGCTGGAAAGGATATGTGGGGGCCTGATGGATGCCAGAGACTGTAAAGGCATCTTAAAGGAGATGATGCTTGAGCTGAACCTTGAAAGAAAGGTGAATGAGGGCAGGGAGAGCAGGAGAGGGACGAGGCTTCCAGGCCACGGCCTGAGCCCAGCCTTGTGGAGGGACTGTGGGTCAGCTGGGACAGTAGGTCACCTGGAGTGAACCAAGTGTGGAGCCACAGACAAGACCAGACTGGAGAGAGAAGCAGAAGTCTGGGAACCACCAGGCCCCTGCCGGGGCCCAGGCTTGTCCTGCAGGAAACAGAGAACCAGTGAGCGGTAGTAAGCAAAGGACTAACATGGCCTCCTTTGTGGCTTAGAAAGATCACTTTGGCAGGAAAAAGAAGGATCTGAAGGGGGAACCCTGGAGGACTCCCAGGGCAGGATAGGCATGTAGGGAAAGAGGTCAATGCCCTGTGGAGGGCTTGTTACTCAGTCCTGTAGTCACCAGTCCCTTCTGCTCCCATGCCATGCAGGCTGCCTTGTTACTGTGTCCTCTTCATGACCACTCTTTCCGGGCATGTTAAAACCATGTCTGACCCACTTGCATGTTAAGGGGAGGGAAAGGAAGAGGCTCCACACGTGGCTAGTTCTGGGCACTGTCCTAGACCCGGAAGGTATGAAATGCTTGAGACAACTGGTCCCAGGAGCCCCAAAGGAAAAGACCCCACTGCTATCTGCTGTAACCTCAGCTGGGGCTCAGAGGAGAGCAAGAGAGAGTCTTTCATGAGGCAGACAGGTGGGAAAATAAGATTGGAGATTGAAGAAAACAGCACATACTTGTTGAATGCTTAGCACGTACTCAGCGCTGTCCAAGGCTTTGAACACATTAATCCTATGAAGTAGGTTCCATTACTATCCTCATTTTACACAATGAAGCAAGTGAAGCAGAGAGAGGTTAAGTGACAGAGCAAGGTCCCAGAATGTCTGCGATGGGGATTCAAAGCCAGGGAGTCTAACTCCTTTCGTTCACTTAATAAATACTTACTGAGCACCTACCATTTGCCAGGTACTGTCTAGGTGCTTAGGATACAATGGTGGGTAAACTGTCAGTTCACAAAGAGTCCACGTTGTGAACAACTGTTCTAGGCTACATCCCTGAAGTGGGACGAGGCCATGGGTAGAGGACAACCCTGGCACTGGGAGAGGATGCTCAGTACTTTGAGATACTACTGGCCCAGGAGCTGAGGAGAAAGCGAAACTGCTCCTCTGAGAAGCTGGTGGCCTCTGGGGCTTATGACTCCCTCTCTGGTAAGCTGGGCCGCTGGACAGAGGACCCAGAGCCCTGGCCCTGCAGTACCCTCCCCACCAGGACAGTGCTCCTCCCACCATCTCCTTGGGCTGTACCCAGTCTCTTGGAGGCCATGTCCCTTGGTGTCCTGGGGGAGGAGGGCTGGGAGAGGAGGGCATGGGGTGAGAAGGGTGAGGCAAACACTGCCAGGAAGATCTCACACAGGAGAAAGGGGTGACTCAGTTGCTCCCTCCCCTAGCCCATTCCTGACCTGGCAGCTCCTGGGCCTGGGGACCAGAGCAGGTGGTTCAGGGAAATGGCGGGAAACTGGGGTAGCTGGGCTGCTCCCGTCCCTGAGTGGTCAGCAGCTCCCTCTGCAATAGTGACCAGCTGCAGGCAGGGGAAGAGAGAGCGGCTTCAGAGTCGCAATCCCACACTCAGCTGCTCCAGGCAGGCAGGCTGAGGGCCAGGTCCACCTCAAGGGTGTGGGTGAGGGTGCGTGTATGTGCTGAGGGTAGAAGGATCTTTGGGGGCTTTCTTGAATTCATAGGTCAAAGGCAAGAAAAATATTGTCTGGGTTATTATTTCTGCTGCAAGGTCTACAGAGTCTTGCTCTCCTCCCAACCCATTCCTTTCTTCCCTCTCTTTTCCCAAGATCCTCCCTGAAATGTTACCTCCTCCAAGAAGGCTTCATGAACTGACGGGAATAAATGCTTCTCCTTACCTCTGATCCATGTGCTGATGAATAATTTGACTCTGGGCTTCTACAGCATTTTCCTCAAACCTTCATCCAAGTCTGTGCAGGCTCCTGACACAGCAGTCACATTTCTCTGACATCTGATCTTTTAGTTTCAAATGTATGAATATTCTTTCTACTGCAGGACATAGCCCTGTGTCTCATTATATAAAAATAATGTTTTAAATTACTTACAAAGTGAATCATAAGTTTTCTCCTAAAATCTTCCAGGAAAATTGATGCTCCAAGAAGATGCCCCATGTTTCACCTGGAACTTTGTAAACTGCTCAGAACTTCGACAACAACATCGTTGTGTAGCTCAAATGGAGGACGACTGAGGCAATAAACTTCAGCTGGTAGGACCCCAAGAGCTTTCTTACAGGTACCCAGACAATAACGCCTGTGATCCTCAGGGGTGGCCAGGCAGGTGGGCAGCTGGAGTCCACTCTGGGGTCAGTTCTGTTAACTGGGTGCTGTTCAAACATTATTGCGTTCCATGGGTGCCATGATGTGCCTATGGTTTACGAGTAGTTCGCTATAACAGTGGTTCACAAGCTTGGCTAAAAATTAGAATCACCTGGGGATCTATTAAAACTCCTGATGCTCAGTCCACAACCTATACCAATTAAATCAGCATCTCTGGGGAGGAAATCCGGTCAACAGTATCTTTGAAAGCTCCCCAAAAGATTCCAATGTGCAGCCAAGTTTGAGAACAAGTGATCTGGGCCAGCCCCTTTCAGATGCAGATGGAGATGTTGAGGTCCTGAGAGAATTGATACCCTAGGGTCACCCAGCAAGGCAGTGGATGAGCCCAAGCCAGGCCTCCTCCTGCCACGTCCCACACTCCCATGCTTCATCTTGCTGTGGTCACGGAGCTGGTGGACTGCCAGTCCCATGTGGATCTAGGAATTCTTGGCTCAAGGTTGACTGGGAGGAGGAGACCCAAGATAGGCTGACAGCCCCCTATTCCAGTCTGCCTCCATTCAGGCAGCCTCTGAAGCTGACTTGTTAGAGCAGAGCCCAACCTGGAAATTCTCCAGGCTTGGACACTACCCTGGATTTAACAGGAGCTAGGGGAGCCTGGGGGGTAGGTGGAGCTTGGGGCAGAGACACCAAGGGGAGATGTGCTACAGCCACAGGCAAAAGAGCAGGGGACGGGAGTACATGATGACATTCCCTGACCCCACCCTGTGGAGCCCCAGTACTCCCCCTCTCCTGCTCTCCCCACCCTCCTGATGATGCACTGACCCCTGCCCTCCACCTCACTGCCCTCACCCCTGATGGGGAGGTGACGGAAATGCCTCTGCAGCCTGAGGACTGACAGCAACTTGTTTTCACTCTGGGTCTCAGATAGGTCTGGCTGGTCTCCATAGGTTCATCCAGAGTTCCACAAAGCCCTGTGCCCAGGATACACACACACCACAGAGCAGTTGGAGGAAGGGGTGCCATAGGGGCTCTGAACCATTGGGTTTGGGACCTTCATGGACAAATGCCCCCCTTGGGGAAGGAAGTTCAGAAGGGAGGAGGACAAGAGTCTGGACAAGGGAGTCCGTCCTCTGTCCTCTTCCTCCCCTATCTTCTAACCCAGTAGTTTTCAACCATGACTGCACATAGAATCATGTGGGGAGATTTTAAAAATGCTAATGGCTGCCACGTTCATGGATTAGAAGACTTAATATTGTTAAGTTGTCAATACTACCCAAAGCAATCTATAGATTCAGTGCAATCCTGATCAAAATTCCAACAGCCTTCTTTACAGAAATAGAAATCCAATCCTCAACTTCATATGGAATGGCAACAGATCCCGAATAGCTAAAACAATGTTGAAAGAGAAGAACAAAGTAGGACTCACACTTCCTGATTTTAAAGTATACTATGCAGGGTCCTATAGGGTTGCTGTGAGTCCGAATTGACTCAACAAGAACAACATGTTTGGATTTTGGTTTTTGTTTTTTTTGAATACAGCTACAGTAATCAGAACAGTCTGGTATTTGTATAACAATAGACACATAGACTATACCATTGGAATGGAATGGAGAGTCCAGAAATAAACCCACACATGATCAACTGATTTTTGACAAGAGTGCTAAGTGCGTTTGATGGGGAAAGAAGAGTCTTTTCAATAAATGGTGCTGGGAAAATTGGATTCCCACATGCAGAAAAATAAAACAGGAGCCATGCCCTCACATTATACACAAAAACAAATTCAAAATGGGTTAAGGACCTATATGTGTAAATGAAAACCATAAAATTCTTAGAAAAACAAGCGGGGGCAACACTGTCAGGCCTAGCTTTCAGCAATAGATTATCTAATACAGTAACAAAAAGACAAACAGCAAATGACAAAATAAATTGTTTTCCATAAAGAATGATGAATCTGTGAAGCATCTCACAACATGGATAATCTGGAGGGCATTATGCTGAGTGAAATAAGTCAATCACAAAAGGATAAATATTGTATGAGACCACTACTATAAAAACTCATGAAAAGGTTCACACACAAAAAGAAACAATCTTTGATGGTTACGAGGGAGGGGAGGGGTGGGGATGGAAAACCACTAAATAGACAATAGATAAGTGGTAACTTTGGTGAAGGATAAGATAGTACACAGTACTGGGGAATCCAGCACAACTTGTACAAGGCAAAGTCATGGAAGCTCCATAGACACATCCAAACTCCCTGAGGGAGTGAATTAGTGGGCTGAGGGCTGTGGGGACCATGGTCTTGGGGAACATCTAGCTCAATTGGCACTAACATATTTTATAAAGAAAATGTCCTACATTCTACTTTGTTGAGTAGCGTCCTGGGTCTTAAAAGCCTGTGAGTGGCCGTCTAAGATACTCCACTGGTCTCACCTCTTCAGGAGCAAGGGAAAGTGAAGAAAACTAAAGACACAAAGGAAAGATTAGTCCAAAGGACTAATGGGCCACAAATACCACAGCCTCCATCAGACTGAGTCCAGTACAACTAGATGGTGCCCAGCTGCAACCACTGACTGCTCTGACAGGGATCACAATAGAGGGTGCAGGACAGAGCTGGAGAAAAATGTAGAACAAAATTCTAACTCACAAAAAAAGACCAGACTTACTGGCCTGACAGTAACTGGAGAAACCCCCGAGAGTATGGCCCCTGGACACCCTTTTAGCTCGGTAATGAAGTCACTCCTGAGGTTCACCCTTTAGCCAAACATTAGACAGGCCCATAAAACAAATCGAGACTAAAGCGGCACACCAGCCCAGGGTCAAGGACTAGAAGGCAGGAGGGGACAGGAAAGCTGGTAATAGGGAACCGAAGGTTGAGAAGGGAAAGGGTTGACATGTTGTAGTGTTGTTAACCAATGTCATAAAACAATATGTGTTTACTGTGTTTACTGAAAAGCTAGTTTGTTCTGTAAACCTTCATCTAAAGTACAATAAAAAAAGAAAAAAAAAAGAAATTGTTGTTGTTAGGAGCCATTGAGTTGGTTTCAACTCATAGCAACCCTATGTAGAACAGAACAAAACACTGCCCAGTACTATGCCATCCTCACAATCTTTGCTATGTTTGAGCCCATTGTTGCCACAACTGTGTCAATCCATTTCCTTGAGGGTCTTCCTCTTTTTTGCTGACGTTCTACTCTACCAAGCATGCTGTCCTTCTCCGGGGACTGATCCCTCCTGATAACATGTCCAAAGTATGTAAGATGAAGTCTCGCCATCCTTGCTTCTAAGGAGCATTCTGGCTGTACTTCCAAGACAGATTGTTCATTCTTCTGGCAGTCCATGGTATATTCAATATTATTTACCAACACCATAATTCAAAGGCTTCAATTCTTCAGACTTCCGTATTCATTGTCCAGCTTTCACATACATATGAGGCAATCAAAAATACCATGGCTTGGGTCAGGCACACGTTAGTCCTCAAAGTAACGTCTTTGCTTTTTAACACTTTGAAGAGGTCTTTTGCAGTAGATTTGCCAAATGCAATCTGTCATTTGATTTCTTGACTGCTGCTTCCATGGACGTTGATTGTGGATCCAAGTAAAATGAAATCCTTGAGAACTTCAATCTTTTCTCCATTTATCATGATTAAAAACTTGTGTTCATCAAATATTTTACCAAAAAAGTGAAAAGACAAGCTACCGACTGGAAGAGTATCTTCAGAAACCATATATCTGACAAGAATCTAATAACCAAAACATATGTTAAACTTCAACAACTTTAAAACAAAAGACAAATAACCCAATCACAAAATGGGCAAAGGACTTGAATAGACATTTCACCAAAGAGGACATTCAAATGGCCACCAAACACATGAAAAGATGCCCAGCATAATTAGCCATCAAAACCAAAAACCAAACCAAACCCATTGAGTCAATTCCAACTGATAAAGACCCCATAGGACAGAATAGAACTGCCCAATATAGAGCTTCCAAGGGGGGCCCTGTGGATTTGAACTGCAACCTTTGGTTAGCAGCCATAGCGCTTAACCACTACATCACCAGGGTTGTAAATCAAAACCACAACGAGATACCATTTCACTCCCACTAGGATGGCTAAGATTAAAAAAACAGAAAATAACAAATGTTGGCAAGGATGTGGGAAAACTGGAACCCTTATCCATTGCCGGTGGTAATGCAAAATGGTACAGATGTTGTGGAAAACAGTGTGACAGTTCCTCAAAAAACTAAAAGCAGAACTACCATATGACCCAGAAATTCCACACCTAGGTATATACCCAAAAGACTTGAAAACAGACTCAAAAAGAGACTTGTACACCAATGTTCATTGTAGCACTATTCACAATAGCCAAAAGGTATAAACAACGTAAATGCCCCTCAACAGATGAATGGATAAACGAAATGTGGTACATACATACAAAGGAATACTACTCAGCCAGTAGGAGAAATGACGTCTTAATACATACTACAGTACGGATGGAGCTTGAAGACATTATGCTGAGTGAAATAAGCCAATCATAAAAGGACAAATATTGTATGACCTCACTTCTATAAAAAGACAAGAAAAGGCAAAGGTATAGAGACCAAAGTTTATTAGTGGTTACCAGGGGTGGGAGGGAGGGGAAAAAGGGAGGTTAACAGTGATGGAAAAATCAGGTTGATTAAGGGTAGGATTGCACAGCCGATTATCGTAATTGTTGTCAATAAGCTGTACACCTGTAAAAAGTTGAATTGGCAAAAGTTGTATGATAGATATATTTACAAAAACAACACAGCTGAGGCTGCTTATGTACACCCAAATACCTCATGGGAATTGGTTCCTTGGTTTGGAAGTATAGGGTCATGGATTCATGGGACATCCCAGTTACTTGGCATAATAACGTATTTGGTGCTTCTGTTCTACCTCCTAGTTCATTTCGTACTGCCTGGAGTCTTAAAGGTTTGCAAGTGGCCATGCAAGGCGCAACAATTGGTCTCTATTCACTTGGAGCAACAGAGGAAGAAGGAGAATCAGGAAAAAGAGGAGGATATGGAATGGGTGGCTATTTGCCTCCATGAACAACTGCCTCCTTTGCCAGGAGACCAGAAGAAATGGATGGTGCCTGGCTACCAGTGCTGAATATTTTGATCAAAGTTTCCATAGAGGAATCCTGATCAAAAGAAAATGCAGAATGGAATTTCAAATTCTCATGGAATTCAGACTTTCTGGAGCCATGGAGGATGGATGAACCCCTGAAACTATTGCCCTGAGATATTCTTTAAATCACAACCAAAAATATCCCCTAAAGTCATCTTAAAACCGAACAACAGGTTAGCTTAACTAGTAAAAAATGCCTGGCTTGAGCATTATGCTCTTTTAAGAAATATGTATATGGGATCAAAGTGATAACAGCAACTCAAAAGATTAGATAGGAGCCTTAGGGGGTATCTCAGTCGTCTAGTGCTGCTATAACAGAAATACCACAAGTAGATGACCTTAGTTTCAGGGTCATCTTAGTTTCTAGGTCAATTGGCATAACACAGTTTATTAAGTCCAGTAGGCTACAAGTCCAAATTCAGGGCATCAGCTCCAGGGGAACACTTTCTCTGTCGGCTCTGGAGGAAGGTCCATGTCATCAATCTTCCCTTGGTCTGGGAGCTTCTCTGCACAGGAACCTCAGGTCCAAAGGACACGCTCTGCTCCCGGCACTGCTTTCTTGGTGGTGTGAGGTTCCCATGTGTCTCTGCTCGCTTCTCTCTTTTATATCTCAAAAGAGGTTGGCTTAAGACACTATCCAATCCTGTATACCTCATCAGTATAACTGCTGCTAATCCATCTTATCACATCATAGTGATTGAATTTACAACACATAAGGAAATCACATCAGATTACAAAATGGTACACAATTATGCAATACTGGGAATCATGACCCAGCCAAGCTGACAGATATTTTGATGGGACACAATTCAATCCATGAGAGGGGGGAATGATTTTATGCTGATGGGGAAAGAATAACTCAGAAAAGGAGAGTGTGAATGGTTGCACAACTCGAAGCGTGTAATCAATGTCACTAAGTTGTACATATAGAAACTGTTGAATTGGTGTATGTTTTGCTGTGTATATTCTCAACAACAACAAAATAAATAAAATTTAGGGGAAAAAAATGCTGATGTCTGGGCTTCAGCCCCCAGGGGCTCTTACTTCACTGTTCTGAGGTGAGGCTGGGCATCTTCTGCTTAAATCTCCCCAGGTGACTCTACTGTGCAGCCAGGAGCTAGAACCCTGGCCTAATGGAATCACCAGACAGGAGGCTGGATTTTCTCACTGGGCAGAGGGTCTTGGAAGCACCTGCCGTTTCTGGGGGTGCAGGGCAAGTAGTATATACTGAGTCCCCACCTTCACGTCCATCACCACACAGTGCGGTAGAAGGTGGGGTTAAGAGCATGGGCAGATTCCGATCCTGATGTTCTCCTTTCTTGGCCTTAAGCAAATGACGTGGCCTCTCAGAGCCTCAGTTTCTTCATTCATAAAATGGTGAGATTATTTGCTATCTGGGAGATTCTCGTGATAATTAAATGATATAATATACACAGTCCCCAGCATTTTGTAAGCAATCAACAAAAGGTAGCCTTTTATTATTAAAAAATCAAATCCAGAATTAGTGATACACTGACCACAGCCCTGAGCTAGGCTGTGGTCCAAGAAAAAGGCAGACATGGTCCTGCCCTCGGGCCTCTCCTTCCCAGACAGATACAGGGGGACAGATGCACAATGAACGAGCTCAAGATTTATACTGATCATAAACAGGAAATAATGGATGGGATTAAATATTTACCTGGTATGCAGGCCTCGGGATAAAAGCATTACTAAGGAGGGCAGATAATAGGGGGAGGAGGGAGCAGCAGATATGAGGAGAGTGTAAATATTAGCACAAGAGGGGAACTGAAACCCTCCAAACGTGTTTCAAGTGAACCACGAAAAGAGGGACAAGGACAGGAGGGGGAAACCCCTGTGCAGGCCCAAAGGGAATATGTCAGAAGCAGGGGTGGATTATCCAATAGGCAAGGTAAGCACAGTGCTTACCTTGCTTACTAGATCATCTGTAGTGAACAATTTCACATTTTTTCACCACATCAAAGAATTTGCTTCTAAATCGCACTGTTAGGAATATACCCGAGAGAAATAAGAGTCATTACACAAATAGACATATGCACACCCATGTTCATTGCAGCACTATTCATAGTAGCAAAAAGATGGAAACAACCTAAATGCCCATCAACAGACAAATGGATAAACAAATTATGGTACATACATACAGTGCAATACTATGCAACAATAAAGAACGATGATGAATCTGTGAAACATCTCACAACATGGATGAATCTGGGGGCATTATGCTGAGTGAAATAGGTCAGCCATAAAAGGACAAATATTTTATGAGACCACTATTATAAGAACTCATGAAAAAGTTTTAACACAGAAAAAAGCATTTTTTGATAGTTACGAGGGTAGGGACGGAGGGGAGTGGAAATCACTAACTAGATAGTAGACAAGGATCAACTTTGGTGAAGGGAAGAACAACACACAATACAGAGGAAGTCAGCACAACTGGACCAAAGCAAAAGCAAGAAGTTTCCTGGACACATCCAAACACTTTGGGGGACAGAGTAGCCGGGGCTGGGGCCGGGGCCTGGGGACCATAGTTTCAGGGGACATCTAGGTCAATTGGCATAACACAGTTTATTAAGAAAATGTTCTACATCCTACTTTGGTGAGTGGCGTCTGGGGTCTTAAAAGCTTGTGAGCGGCCATCTAAGATACATCAATTGGTCCCATCCCACCCAGAACAAAGGAGAATGAAGAAAACCAAAGACACAAGGAAAATACTAGCCCAAAGGACTAAAGGGCCAAATGAACCAGAGATTCCATCAACCTGAGACCAGAAGAATTAGATGGTGCCAGGCTACTACCAATGACTGCCCTGACAGGGAATACAACAGAGAGTCCCGGACAGAGCAGGAGAAAAATGTAGAACAGAACTCAAATTCATGAAAAAAGAACAGACTTAGTGGTCTGACGAAGACTGGAGGAACCCCCAAAACTATGCCCCCTAGAAGCACCGTTAACCCACAACTGAAAGCATTCCCAAAGCCCATTCTTCAAAGATTAGACAGGACTATAAAACAAAAAATAGTACACATGAAGGATGTGCTTCTTAGCTCAATCTAACATATGAGACCAGATGGGCAGCTCCTGTCCAGAGGCAGGATGAGAAGGCGGGAAGGGACAGGAAACGGTCAAATGGACACAGGGAACCCAGGGTGGAAAGGGGGAATGTGCTGTCACGTGTGGGGATTGCAACTAACGTCACAAAACAATATGTGTGTAAATTTTTGAATGAGAAGTTAACTTGAGCTGTAAACTTTCACCTATAACGTAATAAAAATAAAAAAGATTCTCTCTCCCAACCCCACAGCACCTTCCTACAGATTCAAATCCTCTTTTCAAATTTACAATCCCTGACAGGGGCGGATGACCCAGTAAGCAAAGTAAGCATGAGCTTATTTGTGCTTACTTACTAATCTATAGTGAACAATTTCACTACAGATGATCTGGTAAGCAAGATAAGCACCCTGCTTACCTTGCCTATTGAATAATCCGCCCCTGGTCAGAAGCCTGGGCCTCGCTGTTCTTTCCACGGGGATCTTTGTTTACCCTTCAAGGCTGGAAGAGAATGTAATCAAATTATGACTCGTTATTCTAAATTGCTGTCTCCAGTGGGGAAGGCAGGCAGGCAGGGAGCCTGGAGAGGGGAAACAAGTTGTTTTCCAGGACCTTGTTTGTTCACTCATTCTCCAGCTCCCTCTGTCCCGAAGCCCTTTCCCTCCCTTTCTGCCCTCCCCTGTCCTGGCCTCCTCTGCACCTCCTTCCTTTGTAGGCTCTGCTCCCTCCCCTACTCTACCACTTCTCGGGACAGATTGAAGGGGGGGGGTCTTAGTCTCAGCAGGTGACCATGGGGGGTGGCCTAGGTAGCACCACAAAGAATATCCTACCCCAGGCGCTTCTCTACTATCTGACCTCTGACAAAGAATTTTCCCAGCTCCTCTCACCCCGCAACCAGAGAGATCAAATAAAACCCCTCTGTTTCTAGAAATCAGATCACAAGATTGACCAGCACTCTGTCTCTAACTTGCTGGGTCACTTTGAACAAGTCACTTGTCCTCTCTGGAGCTGAGGAGTCATTCCAGAAAGAGGAACCCCCTCTGTCTCCCCTTTCCTGCCTCCCAGGACTGCTGTGAGAAAGAAGGGGTGATTCCACCAGTCAGAGACCCTCAGATCTGAGAACCCTGGAGGCCTGAAGCAGATTAAACAAACAGGTCATAGGGCCAGAGGGTTTGTGGAATGGCCTGCTGCCCTGGACCCTAGCAGAGATCTGGGGTCCTGGAAGTAGTGGGCTATGTGTCCCCTTAGGGCCATCCCATCCATTCCCAAGCCTGCATGCAGTTTCTCAGAGAGGAGGGCAGCAGGACACAAGTCCCATTTGAAAGGCCAGATGGGCTAAAAGGGGGAAGAAAGCATCCTCCCTCTCCCTCTGCTCTGAACGCTGCCTTCCAAGGACTTGATAGGACAAGCAGGGAGACTGGCTTCCATCCTTCCCTGGGTCCTCACGTTTCATGGCCTGGCAGCTCCTGGTGTTATAAGCATCTGAAAATCTTCTCTGGGGTCAAAAAGAGACTGTGGGCAAAGGGAAAAAGTAGAATTTTACCAAACATCAAGTTATGGCAGATCACTCTCTCTCTCTCTCTCTCTCACTTTCCCTCCCTCTCTCTCTCTCTCTCTCTCTCTCACACACACACACACACACACACACACGTGAGTGCATGACTCCTACTGGGACTGTCAGATCCAAAACTCACTCAGAGGTTGCCACAAGCCAGGAAGGATGATATTTTTTTTTAATAATTTATTTTTGTTGTTGTTGCTGAAAATATACACAGCAGAGCATACACCAGTTCAACGGTTTCTACGTGTATGATTCAGAGACGTTGATTACATTCAAGTTGTGCAACCATTCTCACCCTCCTTTTCTGAGTTGTTCCTCCTCCATTGACGCAAACTCACTGCCCCTTAAGGTTCTTTCCAGTTGCTGTTGTCCATTTGATTCCATATAGATAGATCTTGAAAGAGCACAATGGTCAAGGCACACATTCTTTACTAGTTGAGCTAAATTATTGTTTGGTTTTAAGAAGACTTCAGAGCAATGGTATCACTGGTGAGGGTGTGGGCAGGTGTGGGCCACGCTGGGTGACACTGTCAGAGGGGGTGACACCAAAATGACTGTCTATAAAATTTTTGTGCAGTGTTTCAGCAGAAATTTATTTTTTTTATAAAAATATCCCTGTAGTTAGTTATAACAACAACAAAAAAAAAATTTGTAAGCCCAGCTTACATGTATCAGTATTCCTACAAGCCTAAAACTCTATGTTAATTTACTTTTTGAACCTTCTTATGCACTCCACTCTGGTCAGAGCTGTAATTATTACCCAATTACAATGATGCTTTGAATCATGTGATATCAACTATACACGCTACAAGCACATACTGTTGTTTTCATTGCTGCTGGTGTTTTTATAGTTGCTGATTTTGTCAAATTTTTTGGTGTTTTAGCTACAGTATTGTGGTAATTAGCATGGGGGGGTGACATCATGAGTTACCACACTGGGTGACACCAACCCTATTGATGCCACTGCTCCAGGGGATAATTTTGGTTTAAAGCTTAATGTTTAAAAACTATCTCAGGGCAATAGTTTCAAGAGTTCATCCAGCTTCCATGGTTCCAGAAAGTCTAGAGTCCATGAGAATTTGAAATTCTGTTCCGTCCCCTTTTGACCGGGATTCTCCTATAGAATTTTTGATGGAAATGTTCAGTAACAGTAGCTGGTCACCATCCAGTTCTTCTGATCTCACAGCATAGGAGGCAGTTATTCATGGAGGCAATTAGCCATACATTCCACTTCCTCAGGAAGGATAGACTTGAAGGAGGGTTGTGACTGCTCCTGCCCTGGCCCCTGCCCTCTTCTCACCACCACCCACACCACTCTCCAACCTCCGCCACCTCTGCCTGCCCCCTGCCATTTCTGTAAGAACAGCAGGAATAGAGCAAAGAGAAGAGGAGGAAGCTTAGCTCCATTGGCTCCCGGCCGCACCTCTCTATGTCCATCCTACCCCAGGTGCTAGAAGTGAAAGGAAGCACTTCAGCTCAAGAGTGAGAGAATCATAAAGTTGGAGGTGACCTCAGAGACTCCCTTGCCCAACCTTTCATTCTACAGATGAGGTCACTGGAGTCCAGAGCAGTTCAGGGACATGACCCAGGTCACATGGCCAGTCAGGGGTAGACCTAGCACCCAGGTCTCCTGACTCTACTTATCAGCAACAACTCCCCAGGCCTTCTTCAGCTGTCTCCTTCCTCCCCCTCCTACCACCACCCTGGTGCTTTTGCCTCCCACCAGACCTTCCCAGGATTCTGAAGAAAATCATTCCAAACAGTAGCATTCCCCCAGGAGCTCATGCCAGGTAGCCCTAAGGTAGCCTCCTTCTCATCTAGATGCCCATACCTGGTGATGGCCCAAGTGATCTCCTGGCCGTCTGGTGATGCCCATAGCAACCCCCAGGCAGGGCTGGAAGCTTATGGGAGGGCCTCGGAATCTCGTCTGAGTTCAGGTCAAGCCTTTCAGCAGAGCTCCTACCATACTCGACTGCCAGACCATGGCCCACCTTGGCCCACCCTACCTGATGACTCCTCCATTGATTTTTGCAGAAGAAACTGAGGCTCTGCACGTGAATAGACTGGCCCAGGCTGACCCAGTTCTTCTACTCTATGGTGGACATTGTGATGCACCATCCAGACCCCATTTCAGGAAAGAAGGACTTATTTCCACAGCTGCTGGGAGTGCTGCGAGCAGAAAGCCCTTAGCTGCCAATCCCTGTGGAGGTTGTCTGGCTAAAGAGGGAATGACATGCCCACATCCAATGACTGGTTGTCATAGGGGTGTAAAGACCTGGTCTTTTTACCCCAATTTAGGACATCTCTGAAGGACATCTCAGTTTCAGAACTCACTGTGGAGAGGCTGAGGCATCCCACTAAGACTCCATTGCAGCTCAACTCCTCCTTCTGCCCAGTCCTACTTCCTTCCTTTCCTTTGCTTTCTCTCCCTTGCCTTCAGCAGACATTGATCCCAAGAGCACTCCCTAAAGAATCTACTGCATGCTACCATCTGTCTCAGATGCTGCTTCCTGGGGGGCCCAATCTGCAACATGCTCTGAATCCGGGGTTCTTTCCATCACTCTGAAAGACCTTGCACCTTACTTAGGTAAATCAACTAAAGGCAGGCAAAAAATGAACTAGACTCCACAGGGACTATGGAAGATGAACAGGACATGGCTGCTGATCCTGACACAAAACTGGAAGGAAAAGCAAATCCACAAGCTGATAGTCATTTAACAGTCAAGATGTTAAATGAAGGCCCCACAAGAGCAAGATGACTGTTGGCATACATGTGTGCAAAGGCCTGCTTTGGGGATCAGAGAGTCTGCCAGAGGACATGTTACAGGTTGTGAGAGCCTTGGCATCATGATGTCCACAAGAGCATGACAGTGAGGCTGAGCTGACAACAAGTCCCATCAGACTCAGAGGTATGACCCGAAGTAGAACAATCTCTCAATCTTGGACACATTAATAAGTGTGGGGTGTTTAGAGGAGGGGGGTGCCAGTGGCCAAATCATATTCTGTATTGGTCACACTACAACTGGGGCACTGGACCCCGCTTAGGGAGTTATGTTTTAAGGAGGACACTGGCAAGCCACTACTGCCCACCAGGGTGCTGAGATGTGGAACTCATGAGAGAAGCACTGAAGAAGTTAGGGATGATTGGGCCAGAACAGACTTGGGTGTCATTGCTGTCTTCAAATGTCATTGTGTAGAAAAGGATCAGAGGGCAGAGCAAGGGGTAGCAAGTGTAAGTGACAGAGGGGTGGATTTGGCTGTCCAAAAACAGAGCAAGTCACTTTCCAAAGCTGTGTGCTCCCCGTCAGCTGGAAATGCTTCCCTCAAAGTACCTCAAGGGTTATGGCTATGGCACAGACTGCTTATTGTCCTCCACTATCCATTCTCTTGTTCTTCCTTTATTTGTAATAACACCTATGATTTTTAGCTATGCATATGCCTGCCTAGAATAAAGATTACATTTCTTTTTCAGCTACATACGGCTGTGTAACTAAGTTCTGGCAAACGGGATATAAGCTGAAGTGTGTACAACTTACAGGTATCTTTAAAGGGTGGCAGGTTAGGCCATTCTTTGTTCATTCCTCCTTCCTGCTCTCTGAAATATGGGCATGATGGCTGGAGCTCAAGCAATCATCTAGGACTATGAGGTGGCAGAGCAACAAGCTAGAAGGAGCCTGGGTCCCTAACTACTTCCAGAGTCCTTTACCATCTTATTTAAGCCACTGATATTTTTGGTTTTCCGTCATACATAGCCAATACTACTCCTAACAAACACAGTTGATGTTTATTGTTGTGTGCCGTCGAGTCAATTCCAACTCATAGCAAGCCTATATGACAGAGTAGGACTGCCCCATAGGGTTTCCTAGGCTGTAATCTTTTTTTTATCATATTTTGTTGTGTTTTCGGTGAAAGTTTACACAGCAGATTAGGTTCTCATTTAACAATTACTATACAAGTTGTTCAGTGACATTGGTTACAGTTTTCACAATGTGTCAACATTCTCATTAATTCTGTTCTGGGTGTTCTGTTTCCAGTAATCTGGTTTCCCTGTCCCCTTACCCTTCCATTTTTCCTTTAGGGTAATTGTTGACCCTTTGATCTCATATAGATTGTTTTTTTTAAGTGCGCAGTACTCAAGGGTGATATTCTTTATTTTATGAGTCAATGTATTATTTAGCTAAAAGGTGACCTCAGGGGATAGTTTTAGTTCAAGGTTAAAGAGTATCTTAGGGTGATAATCTTGGTGAGTCCTCTAGTCTCAACTGCTTCATGTTTTTCTTCCATTATATCAGGATCCATCTATCATGGTCCTGATCAGAACAGTCACTAGTAATAGCCGGGCACCATCTAGTTCTTCTGGTCTCAGGGTAGATGAGGCCAAGATTCATGTAGACCATTCATCCAATAGACTAGTTTCTTCTCGGAGTCTTTGGTTTCCTTCTTTCTCGTTTGCTCTGGACAAGTAGAGACCAATAGTTGTATCTTAGATGGCTGCTTGCAAGCTTTTAAGACCTCAGACACTACTCACCAAAGTAAGATGTAGAGCATAAACTTTATGAACTATATTATGCCAATTGACCAATTTGTCCCAACAGACCATGGCCCTAAGCCTTCAAACCCAGAAAACCAATCTTACAAGGTGTTTGGTTATGTCTAAGAAATATCTGTAACTGTGCCCCCTCTGTGGTTTATTATATACATGGATGCACATGCACACACATGCATACATGTATATATGCATACATATATCTGTTGCCATCAAGTCGATTCTGACTCATAGTAACCCTGTAAGACAGAGTAAAACTGCCCCATAGGGTTTCCAAGGAGCCACTGGTGGATTCAAACTGCTGACCTTTTGGTTAGCAGACGAGCTCTTAACCACTGCACCACCAGGGCTCCCACATACATATAGATACATATATAGGGTCACTATGAGTTGGAACTAACTCGATGGCAATGGGTTTTGATACGTGCACACACATGTACACACACATACATACTCATATATGCATATATACATATGTACGTAACCACACACATATTTTTGGTTACTGTTGGTGTTGTTGCGACATTATATGTGTCATATCCTTTATCAAAAATGTCTTTTTCTCTTGTGTATTTCTTAGTGACATCATTTACCTTGGTCAAGCTGTGCATTCTTCACCCACATTTGGCGCTACCTTTCCCATCATCAACAGCAACAGATATATATATATATATATATATATATATAAAACAGATGTCTATTACCTAAAGAGTGATTCTCCCTCTCCCCCAGCCCCATCCTTGTTAACCACTAATGAACATTGGTCTCTGTTTGTATACCTATTCTTGTCTTCTTTTAAATATGAGATCATACAATATTTGTCCTTTTGTGATTGACTTATTTCACTCAGTGAAATGTTCTCCAGATTCATCCACGTTATATATTTCAAGAACTCATCATTACTCTTTATGGCTGTGTAGTATTCCATCGTATGTATGTACCACATTTTGTTTATCCATTCATCCGCTGATGGGCACTTAGGTTGTTTCCATCTTTTTGCTGTTGTGAACAGTGCTGCAATGAACATAGCTGTGCATATTAAGCTATAATCTTTATGGGAGCAGATCACCAGGTTTTTTCTCCTTCGGAGTAACTGGTGGGTTCGAACGGCTGACATTTCTGTTAGCAGCCAAGCACTTAACCATTGCACCACCAGGACTCCTTAATGAACACGGTTGTTGTGTGCCATTGAGTCAATTCTGACTCACAGTGGCCCTATATAACAGAGTAGAACTGCCCCATTGGGTTTCCTAGGCTGTAATCTTTATAGGAGCAGCTGCCAGGTCTTTTCCCCCATGGAGCAGCAGGTGGGTTCAAACTGCTTACCTTTCAGTTAGCAGCTAAGCTCTTAACCATTGCTCCACCAGGGCTCCTTAACCAGCACAGTAGTGAGCATTTATTAGTTATTTTGCCAAGCATGTCCCTTTTTCTTTGAAAACAGTACTCTCCTTCTTCAGAGAACTATCCTTCTTTTGCCTTTCCTGCAGTTTCTCCATATAATTCCACCGAGCCTAACAATCTTAGCATCTCAATTCTTAACCCAAGCTAGCCAATCAGAAATCTTCCCCTGGAGTGTTCAAAATGGAACAGAGAGAAGAAGGTCTTATCTTCTGGTGATAGAGTTGGAAAGAGATGAGGCCAGGGACTGCTGGCTGCCTTGTGGGGAGTAAACAGTGAGCAAATAAAGTCAAAGTGCAGACAGAAGCAGAGGCAAGTGAAGGGGAGGAAGAACGTGATGGTGCTTGAGCCTCTGGCTCCAATTGGAGCTCCACTGGGTTGGTTATGAGACAGTAAATGCCTTACTATGAGCTGGGTGACTATTACTTACAACACAGAGTCCTGGTTAGTGCAGAACAGCTTGTAATAGAGGCCAGAGGTTAGGGCACAGACTAGTGCTGGGTGGCAGGAGGGAAAGAAAGAATATATGGAGAGATCAGATCCAGGAAGTCCTGGTGAGATGAGAGCCTTGAAAAAAGAGGCCTTGAAAAAAGGGAGGGCTTTGAATAGGAGATGAGGGAGGGCACCCCTGAAGAGGGACAGGGTGGGAGTGAAGGAAGGGAAGGAAAATGAGCCTGGGGTGGGTTTTGAGAGTCTGAGTGGGAGAAGAAGGGAGAAAAACTGGGAAAGGTAGGAGATCATGGAAGGCCTCAAATGTCAAGCTAAGGAGCTGGGACTTTATCCCCTTTGGTTAGCAGCTCTCAGAATTTATTGTACCAGGAGTTCCTTAAAACTAGAAATTCCAGGCCCCCACCCCCCACCCCACCCCGGGAGAGATTCTGACTCCTTAGGTATGGGAGAGGCCCAGGATTGTACCAGAACTCCACTTGCAAAAAGCCTGCTGTGGGCTATAAGACACCATCAAGCAGGAAAGGGACACATGGTGTTTTAGAAAAATTAGACAGTAGTGTAGATTGGATGTGGGGAAACTGAAGGCAATGAGCAAATAGGAACGGTCTGGAAATTGAAGTGGTAACTAAAGGGGAAAGTTATAAGGCAACAGATAAATGACAATTCTGTCCTCTGGAAATTGGACACAGAGGTGTTGGGGTAGGGGTGGGGGGCCAATGGTGACTATGAGTGACAGGGAGTCTGACAGCACTGAAGGCATTTCTCAGGAAGATGGTAGGTTTGTCCTTACTTAGATATAGTGCATTTGAGCCCCTTCAGGGAAAAAGAAAAATTAGAAATTTCTGAAGGCAATTCGAGACAGGAGGCTAGAGCTCAAAAAGCATGGATTTTGGATTTACCAGCTTCAAGGCAAGAGCCAAAGAGTGAAAGTGGGTGAGATCTCTGGAGGAGAGCAGAGCAGGGAGAAGGAGGCTAAATATGAAACTCCCATCTCCCTGGGTTATAAGGATAAGACCGTTTCTAGAATCAGAAATTCTAGAACCAGACCAGACTCTACAAATGCAGAAACTGAGGCCCAGAGAGCATGAGTATCTGGCTTAAGTTGCCAGTTGGTTAGGGCAGAGCCTGATTTTTAATCACAGGTCATTCCTATCGCTTTTGTATGTTGCTTCGCTTGCATTCAGGGAACAGCATCTGCCTAGGGCATTATTTTGCACCTGTTAGAAAAGTGTCCCAATCGGTCCAAAGTGTTCTAAAAGTATAAAGCCTTTTCCTTATGCAAGGACTGAATTTGGGCCCCCAGAGAAAGGACTCTGATGAGTTTCTCAGCCTGACAAGGCCTTTTCAGAAAGGGCATCCAGTGCTCTGCAGAAATGCTAGCCACAGCCCGGACTTGCTTAGGTTGGGGAGAAACTGAATTGAGAAGGCCTGACTGGCCCCAGCCACTTGCTGAAGCTGGGTCATGGGCACTGTCAGTCAAGCACTGAGGGTTAGGGTTAGGGTACACACTCGTGGAGAATATTCTGACCTGGGCCTGCAGAGCACACGCAAAAGTACAGGCAGGTTCTTGCCTTCAGCAGTTTTGTCTGGGGCTACTTCCTCCAGTCTCACTTTCCTGGAAGGGTTTGGGATTCTGAAGGCTCCTAAAGCTGCCTCTCACCAGCTCCACTTCTCTTTTGTATTTTCCCTCCTTTTCCGTATTAGGGCAACAGCATTCCCAAAAGCATAGAAACTAATCCATTTTGCTTTTTAATTAATCTATTATATAGTACATTTAAGTTTTACGTACTTTTTCTGAGTGTGTGTTTTAGTTCACAATTTTAAAAGGTTAAAGGGGAAAAAAGGAGAGAAAGAAAATAAATCACAGGACAAAAGTTTCTTTGTCAAACAGGACAAGAGCTTTCACCCCTGGAAGGTGTTCTCCTAGCGCATGTAATCCTTTGTCTACAAAAGGGATGTAGTAGCTGCTCAACGGATACCTGTTGGCTAGACGAATCAATAAACAAATGAGTGGATAAGATGAATAAGTTGGATAAAGTAAGAGTCCAACTGAGGAAGAGAAGTAACACTGAAAAATCAATGGAAAACATTTAATTAGCAAGGACTCCAGACACACCTCAACCATTTCCAGGCATCAAACAGGACACACCTGTCAAGAGACTGCCACCAAGTAAGGGGGTCTTTGTTCAAGGTCTCCCCCCACCTCCACCTATACCTATTTGGGAAGCAGCAACCGAAACAGGCAAGGAGCTGTCCCTTTGAAAAGGTCGTGGGAAACTGAGGAGTGCAGCAAGGCGAGCCCAGAGCAGGTAGGCCCTGACCTTCCTGCTCTCTTCACAGTCTGAGGTGCTGTCCCTTCCCTCCTCAGCACAAAGGGAGTGTCCTAGCCTCAGCTCCTGGCCTGGGCAGGGCAGGCCATGTGTTGTTATGGTTGAGTTGACCAGCTGGGAATCATCGAGGGATTTGTAAGGAAACCACATTAATTAAGAGAAAGCAAACATGACTGTCACCCGAGTCTGCCAGCACTTTCCACGGGTTTCTCTTGTGGCTCCCCTTCCCACTGTGGTCTCTACCAGACCGGCTCCCCTCAACCTTTTCATTGTCTTTGCTCATTCCCAGCTGACATCTGTGTGGCTCTTGGCTCTGACCCCCTCTTCCTGGGCGAGGTGGGAGGAAGGCTAGAAAAGCACATCTGTCCACAGCTGGGACCAGAACTTCCCCAGCCCGAAGCCATAGACAGGCTGACCCACCCATGGCTCTCATTGATTCTTGCCTTTGCTCTGGTCTGAGCCTGCTTGCTGTCCTGTTTGCTGGCAGCAAGTTGCTAGACTGGATGGTTTCTGCAGCGAGTTTCCATTTTCCTTGGCAAAATGAACTTTTCTGGGTTTAGCTCTTGTGACCGTTTCCCTGAACATCTTCACAGGGAAGATTTACTTGGGAATTGCGTTATTGCCAGAGTTCAGAGACAGGCTCCAGGACTAGGGGTGGAGGAAAGAAGGAAGAGAAATGGAACAGAAGCAAGGGGGCTGGGCTCCTCAGAAGAAAGGGTGGAGGAAAGACTTCATCAGGATAAGGAATGGTTCCTCAGCCTCCCTCCCCTCATATGTGTGCATACAGGGTCTATGCTGCTCTTCAGCTTCCATGATTGCTATTGCAGCTGGAAATATTCTTCCCAGGCATGACAGTGACTCCACCAATAGCCCCAGAAACTCTGGCTCTTAAAAAGACCCTTCCTTTGAGGGCCCTGAGCTTCTGCTAAGGGTGGTGGAAATTTTTGGAGAGTGATAACGGTTAGATAACATGATGAAAAGAATTAATGTCACTGAATTGTACATGTAAAAAATGTTACAGTGAATTTTTTTTGTTTCATATATATGTATATACATGCGTGTGCAGTGATTAAGAGCTTGGCTGCTAACCAAAAGGTCAGCAGTTTGAATCCACCAGCCACTCCTTGGAAACCTTATGGGACATAGTTCTACTCTGTCCTATAGGGTCACTATGAGTTGGAATCAACTTGATGGCAACGGGTTTGGTTTTTTGGTTTATATGTGTGTGTGTATGTGTGTGTATGTGTGTATGTGTGTGTGTAAACTCACCACAATAAGAAAAAAAAATTTAATTGTGCTTTAAATGAAAGTTTACAGTTCAAGTTAATTCTTCATACAAAAATTTATACACGCACTGTTATGTGACCCTAGTTGCTCTCCGCATACTGTGACAGCACACTCCTCCTTTCCACCCCGGATTTCCTGTGTCCATTCAACCAGCTCTCGTCCCTTTCTGTCTTCTCATCTCGCCTCTGGGACAGGAGCTGCCCATTTAGACTCATGTATCTACTTGAGCTAAAAAAAAATTTTTTTAATAATTTTTGAAAGGTCTTTTCTTTGCGTGGCAGCTACCTTTCTGCAGCTCCCAAACAAAGATCCTTAGCCTCTTTTATTCCACAGCACGGTTGTACTTAAAAAAAAAAAATCCACAACATACCCAACTGGGGAGATGGGTATATAAGATCCCTTGATGAATAGAGGATACTACTTTTGGAGTAGGAAGATAGGTAGGTCTTAGAACAAATGTTTGAATTGGAAGTCTAGCAACTGGGAATTCGTTAAGTAAGTTGTGGCACATTCCAGGCAATGAAATAGTACTCAGTCATTAAAAATGGTGCTAAAGGACAGAAAAAGAGACCAATGGAGCCAAATATAGATTCCTGAAACAGACCCACACCAGATAAAGGCAGTAGGGAGAAGTATGATATTTTTAATTGATGATGCTGAGTCAATTAGATATCCCTATGGGGGGAAAATGAATCAATTCCTGTCTCAAACCACATACCAAAATGATTCCAGACGAATTGTACATCTAAATGTAAAAGGTAAAACAATAAAACTTTTGGAAGAAAACATAGAACATCTTTATGAACTCGAAAAAGAAAAAAAGGTTTAAACGGGGAACAAAAAGGGCCAACCATAAGGGAGAATGTGATGAATCACACTATATTAAATATAAAAAATACTGTTCATCAAAAATTATTCTACAGAAGAATGAAAAGGCAACCCACAGAGAGTGAGATGACATTTGCAGTACATATATCCACCAAAGGACAAGTACCCAAAATATATAAAGAACTTCTACAAATCAGTAAGAAAAAGACATCCAACCCAATGTAAAAATGGGCCAAAGACTTAAACATTTTACCAAATACAGATATCTAAATGGCCTATAAACATATGAAAATTTACTTGTCTACATTAGGCATCAGAGAAATGCAAATTAAACATATAATGAGATCCCACTACATACTCACCAAGATGAAAAATATCAAACACTGATAAGGATATGGAGCAACTGGAACTCTCATACACAGCTGGTACTGAACTGGTACAATCACTTGGGAAACCTGTTTGGCAATATTACTAAAGCTGAATGTATGTATACCCTATGACCCAACAAGGAGCCCTGGTGGCACAACAGTTAAGCACTCAGCTGCTAATTGAAAGGTGAGCGGTTCAAACCCACCAGGCACTCTGCAGAAGAAAAGACCTGGCACTCATCTCCCATAAAGATTACAGGCTAGGAAACCCTATGGAGCATTTCTACTCTGTCATATAGCGTCGCTATGAGTCAGAATCGACTTGACAGCACACAACAACAACAACAACATGACCCAACAGTTCCACTCCTAGGTTTATACTCGAAAGAAGTTTGTTCTCCTATTCACTAAAGGTCATGTAGAAGAATGTTCATCACAGTATGATTTGTAATAGTCCCAGCTGGAAAGTATCCAAATCCTATCAACGAAAAAAGATAACTAAATTGTAGTATATTCACAGTGGAATATTATATAGCAATGAGAATGAATGAATGAATCACAACTGTCTATAACAATATGGGTGACTCTCACAAACATGATATTGAGCAGATGAAATCAGACACTAAAGAGTACGTGCTGTAAGATTCTATGTATATAAAGTTCCAAGGCAGGTAAAAGTAATTCACGGTGCTAAAAGCCAGGATAATTATTACCCTTGAGGGTTAGTGTCTGGAAGGGGGCCTAAGGGTGTGTTCTGGAGTGCTGGTAATATTCTATTTGTTGATGTGAATAGTCATCTCACATGTACTTTCCCTTTGTAAAAATTCATCAAGTTGTACACTGATGATTTGTGCACTTTACTTATACAGGTTATACTTTAACAAAAAAGTTTTTTATACTAAAAAAAAAAAAGGGTAGTCTTCATTCTGAGCAAAATCTGGTCTCACAGAACTGTTGCTGATGTAGGGACTAATAATAAATGGATTCAGAAAAATAAGACATTACAAAGATTATGTACAGCATTATTTCATTTTGCTAAATGTAAATAGTGGTTATCTCTAGATTGTGGGTAATGTTTATTTTTTACTTTATGTATTGTTCCATTTTTCTGTGATAAGCACGTGCTACTTGTCATTGCAGAAACTAGAAGTTGTTTGTTAAAATAAAATTTGGTTATGATAAGTTAGGATAAGATAATGAGGAGAAGGTTGGCACTCAAATACTTTCGCTCGCTATGTCCAAAACAAGCCCTGGGTGGGGCTCTGTGCCATGGTTTCTACTAGATCCCCAGAAGCTGGGGAGGGTTAGAGAAATGGGGGGTGTGATATGAGCAGGAAGAGCTCAAGGTCATCTGTACAGAGGGAAAGCAAAAGCTAAAGGGAGAGCCAAGGCTTTCCTGATCCTGCCTGGGAAGCCTAGACTCACACCCCACCAAGATCCTCTGCTCCACTCCTAATCCATGCATCAGTCTCACGGACCTAGATTGGCCTTTCTTTCAAGTTCCCCCTTCCCCAGATCTGCCTTTACTGAATGCAATTTCTCCTGCTCTATCTGTCTATGGTGATGTCACTCAAGCCCACCATGCGGCAGCTGCTCTGCATTCTCCATTTCTGGAGGCTAACCCACAAGGTTAGAGTCCCAACTGGAAGATGGGCTCCTTCTCTCCCCTTCATCAGGGAATATGCTGTGCCATTTAATGAGCCTGATTTTCCCATCTATGAATCAGAGTAGGATAACTAGAAAAATCCTCTTACAGGTTTACTATGGAGGGTGGAAAAGAATACCCTAATCACAAAATTAAAGAAGTGAGCTGTGAAAGGTTTTATTTTCTTATGTAGCTCGGAGGGAAAACCTATATGTCCTGCAAATCCAAAAGAGGGAAAACTGCTAGCCAGTTGTGTTGTCTTCTTTTTGGTGCCATAATCTTCCTTATAAGGCAAGTACGTTAAACTTGTGAAAGGTATCTAGCACAAGGTCCATCGCATTAATTGCCCTATTAATTAGCTTACGTTTATTGAGCATTTATGTCAATCTTCACAACAACCATATAAAATAGGTACTACTCATTCATTCAACAACTATATATTGCACTCTTACTATGTGCCAGGCACTGCGCTAAGTGCTGGAGAGACAACACTAAATAAAAAACAAAGTCCTTGCCTTCATGGAGCTTATAGTCTGGTGGAAGAGACACATATTACAGAAACAAACGTAAAACTGCAATGTACCTTACATACTAAGATGTAAAGGTGTATGAGAACCAGTAAAAAGAACATCAAGGAAGATTTCCCTGTGGGAGTGAAGTTTGAACTGTGATCTGAAGAAGTACAAGTTAACCAGGTGAATAAAGAGCAAGTATGGAAATGAACTGGTGTAAAGGTCCTGGGACCAGACTGAAGTGCTGAGTATATGAGAATCAAAGAGCTATGTAGTTGGGGGGGGGGGGCGGGGGAGGGAGAGAGGAGAGAGTGGAGGTAATTATTTTATCCTGCCTTGGCCTGATACTCTAGAGCTAAAGCTCCAAACCATTTTAGCCTCTCCAGTACAGGCCTATACCCAGCCGCAAGAAGCTGAAAATCCACATCTGACTTGCACAGAAGAGAAAGCTTTGAAGAGACTAGGGCAGTGCGTGTGATTTAACCGACGAAGCTTTCCAGAGAAAGAAAGCCACTGCAGGGACTGGTAGACAGGAGCTAGAAGATCTCCCCGAGACTCTCAGAATGAAGCCCAAAAGATTTCTCTTAAACCCTCGGGACTAAACGCAGGTTTGACTCAGAGGCCTCTTCCCTTAAGCTCAAAGCCGAAGAAGTGAAGGAAATGGAAGCCACAGGAGCAACAGCTCGAAACCTCCCGGCAAGCCACAGTGCTTGCCTCACCACTGCGGCTGCGCGCACGTCGCTCCGGAAACGGAAGTGCATGGGCCAAGAGGTCAGCTTTGGTTTTCAAGATGGCGGCCTTCAAGGCGCTGGTGTCCGGCTGTGGGCGGTTGCTCCGGGGGCTCCTGGCAGTCTCGCCGGAGACCAGGGCTCGGCCTCCAGTTCGCGCTTTCCGGGAAGGTGAGTCCCAGGTCCCGAGGTTGAGGAGAAGAATGGCGGCGATTGCCCTCTGCCAGCCCCCATGCGCCCCGCTCTCCCTTTCCTTCGCGCGGTTCTGAAACGTTGGAGATGCTGGTACCCGGAGGGTGCTTTAAAACCCTGTACAGACCCTGGTGCTGTTGTCTTGACCTCCTGCCCCTTGTGAGTGCCTTTACGAGGGAGGAGAGGATGAAAGGAAAGGCCTGCTTAGTCATCAGGAGCAGAAGGAAAATCTGCCCCAGGGTTTTCGGTAAGGGTCTGCAAGTTAATTCTCTCTTCCGTATTCCCCGAACCGCCTCCACCTTCATTAAAGAATCCCTGGGCCTCCCTTTCCATTTTCTTATCTGAAAACGCTGTAATCTGATGGCTAATTTTTCTGCCCAGGCTTCTAGTCTCCGTAAGAGGTGGAGGCCAAGGTGGAAAGGCCCTTGGACAGCTGAGACAGAGGCAAATGCTGGATGGTGTTTATGCTTTTCAGTAATCTTAGGTCTGGAAAGGCGACCTGATTCCAGCATCAGCTGAGAGCTTACTGAAGGCCAAGAACTGTGAAAGGATGCTGGAGAAAGCAAAAATACAGCCCTTTTTCTGAGACACTTAGATGATGTGTTTACGGTCCAATAAATGCAAGTTAAGCATTTACATGACCAGATACAGGAAAATTCTGTTACCGGAAACATTTAGAAGTTTTTATAAAAGGGTGTGTCTTGAACAGGTTTGTAAAAGGATGGAATCCGAGAGAGAGTAAAAAGAACTTTTAGAACTTAGCCCACCTTTATGTACTGCTAGAAGCAGGATAGGATGAGTGATGTGCAAGAGAAGTGATTTTTTACCCCCAAGGCTCTGGCCAGCATATTCTTAAACTAAAGCTAGGAAGAATTTAGAGGAGAAGATTGATAATTGTTGACAGAAGGAGCAGAAAAGTCCAAAAAGAAGAGCCTAATTGTGATGGTTAAGGTTGTGTGTCAACTTGGCTGGGCCATGATTCTCAGTGGTTTGGCAGTTGTATGATGTTGTGATCACTTCTATGATGAGATTTGATGTAATGTGAGCACCTCCACGATGGGATCTGCTGTGAGTAGTCAGTCACTTGAAAGGGAATTTCCTTGGATGTGTGGCCTGCATCAAATGTAAGTGGACATTCTGGCAAGGCTCGTGGGCTTTTGCTC
This sequence comes from Trichechus manatus latirostris, assembly GCF_000243295.1. Lineage (NCBI taxonomy): Eukaryota > Metazoa > Chordata > Mammalia > Sirenia > Trichechidae > Trichechus > Trichechus manatus. The sequence continues at coordinate 9,217,451 of NW_004444001.1, read as the reverse complement.
GCCCTGGATCCTGCAGCTGGCTCCTGTTCATTGGACCTCCATTTCTCAAACTTGAGCTAGCAGCTTATCTTCGGTCTTGCCTGCCGATCTTGGGATTCATCGATCTTTGCAGCCTGTGAGCAAGAGCCCTGCTCTCTGACCTGCCAATCTTGGGTTCGCCAGCCCCTGCAGTTACATGAATCAGGAGACACCTCTATCCTGACCTACGAACTTGGGATGTTCCAGTCTCTACAATCTCATGAGCCATTTCCATAATATAAATCTCTGTATATTTATACAGTTCACTGGTTTTGCTTCTCTAGAGAACCTAGCATAAGACACTAATGAAGAGGCCACTGGATTTGTCTCAGGTTTCTTTTTAGCTTTCAACCAGCAATTTTAATAGAGTGATAGAGAAGAAATCCAGTTTGACGAAATGAAGGAGATAGTTGATGAAGAAATGGAAGTAGCAAGTATGTTTGAAGAATTGAGCTAGGAAGGGGAGATGGAACATTTACTAGAAGGAACAACAAGGTCCAGACACTGCCTAGTTAACGTTAGATAGACTAATTTGTCAATAAAGAAAGACACCAAAAAGGTCATGCTTCATGAAAGGTGTTTCATCTATTCCCATGCTGCAAAATAGGCATATGCCCATAATGTTTTTAAGGGTGTCTACCAAGTGTCAAGGAGCCCTGGTGGCACAGTGGTTAAGAGCTTGGCTGTTAACCAAAAGGTCAGCAGTTTGAATCCACCAGCTGTTCTGTGGAAACCCTATGGGGCAGTTCTCTGTCCCATAGGATCACTGTGAGTTGGAATCAACTCCATGGCAGCAGGTTTTACCAAGTGTCAAACAGTAGCTTGCAATTTGCATATCCTTTGTGAAATTCAAAGTTGAAAACAGTTCATTGCTGTATTTCCTGATAGGGAAGAGGAATAGACTTTTTTTACAATAGAAATATTTGAGGTTAGACTTAAAAGAACTTTTTTAATTGGAAAGTTTGTGAAATGATGTGGTACATACCAGGTGGGTCTCTGAAGTCCTACTCTATAAATATTTAGGTTGTTAGCTTTTCTGTCTTACTCATTTCAGACCTGACAGCTAAAGGTCAGACTGAATTGAATGTGATGTTACCTGAAACCACTATCATCTTCTGTATTCTTCTTGAGAACCACCTCGTTTCCAGAGCCTGTAAATGAGAAAAATTTTCTTTTGATATTCTACCCATTCTTTGTAACACATAAAGTATTACACATAACTAATTTTGAATGGACCCAGCTGGTATATTTGACACGCAGATAATATGTACACACTTGCTAAAAATACTTAAGCATCCTACTTCTCAAAGTATTAGGTAGTATTACTTAATTTCCCTCAAAGTTCTTGAGGACTGAGCACCAGTGTCCTGCCTGTAAGGATTTTCAGTCTAAAGTAATGGTTCTTAACTGGGGTCAATGTCTGGAGATATTTTTGGTTGTCATAACTGGTACTGCTGGCTTCTGGTGGGTAAAAGTCAGGGATGCTGCTAAACATCTTATAGTGCATAGACAGTCCCCCGTGACAAAGAACTATCTGGCCCAAAATGTTAGTTGTGCCGCTGTTGAGAAACCCTGGTCACTCAAGGATTGACAAGAGGGACGCACAAAGCCAAAAAAGATTATTATGAAAGAAGCAAGACAGAACAGGGCCAAAAATGGAAATTACGGTTTAGTAAGTGCTGCAAGCACTGCAAGGTTTTCACATACAATGTGTTCATTCTTCTCAATAATCCTTAAAGGTGGATATTGCTGTCCTGAATTCGACAAATGAAGTCAGGCCCAGAGGAGTTCAATAGCTTGTTCAACATCACAGCTAGTAAGTAGCGGTGTTGGAAGTAGAGCCAGCACTCTTCCCTCTCCACCAGTAACATTACCTTGATACCTGGGGTGCAATGAATTACTTAATATGGCCCTTCTGGCCATAGTCTTTGTGACTCACACACAGTGATTGAGTGGGACTATGCAAATAAGGTATACGGAACCCTAACGAAGGGATTGCTCAGTTTTGCCAACTCCCTAGGCTTAAAATGAGCCATCCCAGAGGCAGGAAGGGAGGATCTCACCACCACCAAGAAGGAAGAGCCAGGGGTGGAGCGCATCATTTGGTCCCAGAATCCTTGCACTGACTGGAACCAGGAGACCAAGAGAGAGAGCTGTAGCACCAAAGACAGCGAGAAACGGCTGCAGCAGAACCAGGAGAATGGCAGGAGATGGCATGGGGGGCTTCCCAGCCCACAGAGCAAGAAAGCTGAACACCTTCACACAGGAGGCTTGCTAGCCAAGTGGGGTGCCTCTGGGCACTTTGTGGAGCGAGGTTTGCTAATCCACAGAGCTAGAGCTGAGCGTCTTCAGGCTGAGGCTTGCTGGTGGAGTGGGGTACCTTTGGGTACTTATCGGTGGAGCTAAAAGAGCTTTGTAACTTTCGCCTGAGCAGGGCAGAGGCTGGGCCAAGGGCCATAAAGACCTGCCTGGAGGCACAGCTGAGAAAAGGCTGTCCTGATCGAAGAACTGTATCCTGAGTATTCCTGAACATGCATTGTAACCTGTTGCTTCCCGAATAAACCCCATAATTGTGAGTATGGTCTGTGAATTATCAAACCCAGCAGAGAGGTAGTGCCGTGGGAGGAACGGGTGGTGTCAGAATAGGTTCAAAGGTCTGGCAGGAGGAGGTATGTCTGACCTTTGCCTCACAGGACTCTGTCTTGGGCTGTTGATCTTGATTCTGCTTCCCCCTTGTGAGGTTAGAGGAGGTCAGAGGCCTCTGCCATGCCAGTTTTACAATACCCCATGGCAGGACTTCCATGTTGTTCCCTCCTGTCCCTGAAGCCTCATCAGTCAACTTGCTGAAGACCACTTGCAGTAATTGCCTTTATTGTTGACCCTACCAGACTTAGCAAAGATTGTGTTAGACCTAGTTTGCCTTATCACTCTTATAGGCTTCATGAAAGAAATATATTTAAAGCAAGAAAAATAAACACTTAGAGCAGCGTGTGTTGAGTAAAGCCAAAGGGAATTTGTTTTGTCTCTTCCAGTTAGTTAAGGAAGGCTTTTTGGAGGACCTAGCATTTCAGACAGGGATATGGCAGGCATGGTGGTCAGCCATATAGCTAAAAGCTTTGAGAGAGGAGGGAGTGAGTTGAGGGCTTTAAAGCATTCAAGGTATATAGTCCAGAGTAACCTACTAGTGGAAAGATACTTCTAAGCAGCAGTAAGCTATGATGCTGGAAGCTGTGCCATGCTGGAATATGCTACCTATTTCAAATGCCAGTAGGTGAACGTATTTCAGCGAAGCTTCCAGACTAAGAGACTAGGAAAAAAGGCATGGTGATCTGCTTCCAAAAATTAGCCAACGAAAACCCTATGGATCACAACAGAATATTATCCGGTACAGTGCTGGAGGTGGGCGGTTCAAACCAACCCAGAGGCGCCTTGGAAGACAGGCCTGGTGATCTGCTTCTGAAAGGTCACAGCTTTGAAAACCCTGTGGAGCAGTTCTACTCTGCACACGAGGTCACCATGAGTCAGAATCGACTCGACAGCAACTACCAACAACAACATAGTGCTAGAAGATGAGACCCCTACGTAGGAAGGCACTCAGAGTACACAGTTGCTTCAACAGTGGACTCGGGTACAGTATACTAGTGATCATAAGGATGGTGCAGGTGTCAACTGCAGATAAGTTCTTACTTCGCTGATTTGCTGAAAAAGTTTGACCAAAATATAGCAACAAAAAAATGGACTATATTGGACTTGCTAAAAAGACTGTGACTAGACTGAATAAAATTTCCAGAACTCCTATGCAGAAGCTGATGATTTCATAGACTGCAGCTGATCCAGAATCACATGGAACAGAAATTAACTGCATAAGACTGAGTAAACTAAAGGAAACTATGGTTTTTTTCATATTGCTGATATTTTAAGGTGCTAATTTTTGGATATAAGAAATCATTCTCCTTTCTCCTAAATTATCTAACTAGTGGGTTTAGATATTGTAATTCTTGAAATAGAAGTTCCTATTGGTAAACTTAGCAAAGTTGTAAGTATCATAACCAGAGAAGTATTTGAAATTTGAGCTACGATTTTACAAAATAGAACAGCATTAGATTTCCTGTTAGTCTCTTAAGAAACAGTTTGTGCCTCAATAGGTAAATGTTGCTGTATTTATATTAATACTCAGTCTGAGGTTTTGCAGAACGTAGTTGCTGTTGAGGCACATGAAAAGCAGTTACTGATGCTGCTTACGTAGAGACAAACATCTCATGAGATTTGTTTCCTTGGTTCAAAGACCTTAGGGTCATGGTTTCGTTGGTTATTTCAGACAATTGGCCTAATATAATTGTTAGTGTTTTCTGTTTAATTTCCTAGTTTGCTGTATGGTGCCTGGGATCTTAAAAACCAGATGATGCCCAATTACCATTTGTTGAGCATTTTTGATAAAAGATTCTATAGCAAGATCATGATCCAAAGGAAAGAATGATGAGAGAGTTTTATGTAATTCTCCTGGAATCCAGATTTCTGGTTTTCATGGAGGTTGAGGCAACCCACACAGGACATCGCCTTTGGGTGTCCTTTTGAACCTCGAGGTTTGAGAAAAAAACTGGTTCCTGAAGATACTTTGAGTCAAACAATGGTCCAGATAAACTAGTAAGACCATTTTGCTCTGGGTATTGAGTTTTTGTTTTTTTGTTTTGTTTTGTTTTGTTTTAAGAATTCAGTCTGTTTTAGGAAACTAACTTCAAAGATCAGACAGAGTTATGTTTAGGGTAAGTTAGTAATTACTTTAATCAGTCTTTAAGACAATGTACGAAATACCTGTGTGATGTTTGTAATCAAACTGTCACCCTCTTACGATGCAGAAAGTTTTGTATCTTAAAGAAACCAGATTCTCAGAAGAGATCGACCTCATGGCTCAGACTCCATTTTGTCTTTGGTTCCATTTCTACTTCTGAGAAAGTGACTCATGACTGTTAATAGGTAAACCAAGGAGGGGTAGCTTGCCTTGAGAAGAACACTTAGTATATTTTAAACAGACTAACTGAAGACCTCCTACAGGAAAGTTCCATCCTGTATTATCTTGCTAATCATTAGTTCTCGAATGAAAACTGGTCACGTGTAAATTTTTCTATATTTTCTGTTTCTTCTAGACAAACTTAGTGTGCGCCTTATGGATATGTTTCTGTGTAGATATGTTTCTAATTTAGATAATTCCTTTCCAACTGATAGTGAATTTGCGTGGGTAATCTCTTGTTTAGATTCCTGACGAATGCATAGACGATGCACTTTGGTAACTTTAGGATTATCTTTAAGTATTCGTAGTAACAATGCTAGTAAATATTGAAAAGGTAATGTTAAAATTGTAAAATGAAAGTCCGAAGAAAACTCATTGGTCCAACACTCGGGTTATCTTTGGTAGCTTTAATTCCTATTTATGGTATATCTGAGTTGGAGAAATCTTTAAGAAAATTTGTCAGTCACTTTGGGACAAATAACAGATGAGACAGAAGCACAGCAGTGATCTCTGATCTCATAAGCCAAGGTGACATGAGCTAACAAAATAACCTTAGATTTTTTCTTATTAGTCCAAGAAACTGTAGTCTGTGCTGTAGACAAGCTATACATAGAATTAGACAGCAAGCTACTTGATTACACATTTTCACACCCTTACAAACACCAGATTTGTTTGGTTGGTTACCATCAGGAATAAGTACATGGACTAGATCACTATTGCAAGGAATAATAATATTCTTAGTCTACATCCTGATAGTATTAGGCATAATAAAATTTATCCTCTATTGTCTTACATGCCTAAAGGGCAAAAGAAGGCCTCGGGCTAAAATGTTTATGTACATTGAGTCTGCTCACTCCGGCAATGCGACTGATGAGGACTGATGAGAACATCGCTCTTACTTAAGATCCTGGTGAAGAACCAGATGATACCGGTGGAAAACCAGCACCATGAGTTTAAAGAGCCTGCAATGGCCGCCATCTAGGAGCTTGACTAAGTCATCGATGTGTTATCTCCAATCTCCGATCAAAAGGAAGGACTGATTTAGGAAATAATATTGGAGTTATTATTCCCTCTTCTTGAGCATACAGAATGTGACCCAGCTGAAGCTGGGCTCACAGGGGCTCGCAAGGATTCACAAGGACACATCAACTGGGCCCTGAGGTGTAAAGACAATAGCTAAGATAATCTTGGAAAACATCTTAAGGAAGTTTTCACAAAAGCCCATCAAACAGAACACAAAAGACTTTCCATTCTTATCTTTTTCTATTAGCATTTAGTGAATAGAAATTTGTTGGACCAATGAAGACCCTCCTGACTTTTGTAACTGAAACCCATAGCATTGATTGTTAAGAAAGATGATTCAAAATGTAAGATTATAATTTCTAGCCAATCAGTGAAAAAGTGATGCTTTCAATGATTCTACCCATTTTGTGATGTTGATATATACTGATGGCTCTGTAACTGTTCTTTGGACTCGGGCAGACATGGCTGTGGCAGCATGCTTATCCATTTTCCCATTCTTGCCTATTCTGTGATATTCTTTGGACTCGGGCAGACATGGCTGTGGCAGCATGCTTGTCCGCTTCCCACTTTTGTCCTTTTGAATATATGCCAAATAAAACTTTCTTTTTACTTTAAAATGAATAAATAAATAAGGATGGTGCCAGACCGGACAGCGTTTTGTTCTGTTGTATATCGGGGTTGCCGTGAGGCAGAGCTGAGTGGACAGCAACTTACAACAACAGCCTGTTAGTGGAAAGAGACTTCTGTGCAGAAATAAGACTCCTAGTTCTGAACCATAGTGCAGAGGGACATTCCCTCAGGGGTGCAAGGGAAAAGAATGAGGGCAGGGGAAGAGGAAGAGCAGTGATGGGAGAACCTAAAAACTTTATAGTAGAATTAAAAATGAACTAAAGGGAACAGTGCTGTAGGAGTTTGAGAAAAATAGTCAGTGGTCAGAAATGCAGGCACACATCCCAAGCATGCACTCTAGCCCCCACCCCCACCCCTGCCCTGCACAAGACTTAGTGCCACCTTCTATCCATCCTGGCACTCAGTTACTCCATTCCTTCATACCCTGCTTGGGACTTGGTTTCCATGGATCCTTTCCAGAGGGACCTTGGTCTCTGGGCACTTCCTGCAGCAGCACTTCCTACTTCTGACCATTCAACTTTCTTCACTTCCTCTGTTACGAAGCAGTTGGGTCTTTCTACCACTACAGTTCACTGTGTCTGTTTATGGGACCATCAAGGTCTTTTGCGTTCACCAGAGTATCATCACAATGCTGTTTGCTCCAGTGTTATAATTCAGTTATCTTGGACTCCATCCTAGGCAAGTATTTACTGAAGTACTTAAAGGACCTCTTTACGAGTCATGGACTTTATTACAGTGAAGTTCCCATGCTTGTTTTAGTTTCCTTTCCTCCTCCAGGGCAGAGACTGTGTCTCCCAGTTCAACCGTAACTCTCCGCAGTAGGCAGAGCAAGGCACTACTCTCTATGAGTGCTCAGCAAATGTGTTGCCTCATTTGGAACAGATTATTTGATGTTTTTGAGAAGTGCCTGTCTTGAAAGAGTTTGTCCCTTAGTTCTGATTTGAAAAACTCTCTCATATCTTTCTTTAGTTTACTTAATATAACCATATCTCAGATGCAAGAGTGATTCCATCTTTTGCTTAACAAGTTTTCTCCTAGTGCCTACATCTTGAAGTCTAGCTCTTAGCCAATCCCACTTGTCTTGAATGAGAAATAAAAGGAGAAGAGGCCAGGGATAAAGTGAATCTCGGGTTTTGTTTGGTTTTGACATGTTTTTATATGCACACTGAAAATCAATACTATTCTGATTGCTATCTCCTGTTTTCAGAGACGTAGAATCTACCAGGGCCTCTCCAGGCTCCAGCCGAGGCCTCTCACCCTACACTGAGACACCGCCCTGATCAATCTCGGGTCATTCCTTCTAGTTTGACAAATTGTCTCTATGAGATAAGCATTTGCCAGTTGTTTCACCCACTGGCTCATGGTAAGAGCATTCACTGGCTTAGAGTTGCTGTGTGGGGAGCTTGTGAACAGCAGAGCTTGCCACGGGCTTTGATCTCTTTTCCAGGGGCCAGTGGATGACTTCAGGGTTTGGTTCTTTGCCGGGAGTGATGTGTGTTTTGTTAGACTTGTTTACCTCATGGTTAGGACGCAAGTGCCTCCACCAAGAGGGGAACCACATGTTTATCTACTTTGTGTGTCGGGCATTGTTCTTGTGCTGGCTCGAGTGGTACCACAATGTGTGTCTCTTGTACCATTTCCTCTTGTGATGCTCAGAAACGTTCCCCCTACCTGTTGGTGCTCAGGTTTGGTCACCATCAGTCCCTCTCCCAACTTGATTTCTGCTAAGTTGCACTGTTTCCAAGATGTCTGGAACCCCGCTGGACTGGGGGTATGCCCCGCTGCTCTCCCGCATTTGGAGGCTGTGTTTGCAGACTGACTCATTGCAGTGACAGTTCCTCTGCAGCTGCACTGGCTGCCAGACTGAGGACCAGGTTGAGTCTCACCCACATCCCGTTCTTAGGTCGGTGTCTGTTCAGTACAAATAGATCCGTGTGTGGAGTGACGCATTTTCTTTTAGATGAAGAAACCTAGTTTGTCTTTGAATTGATTAGTGACTACAGTGTTCTCTGGAGAAAGCCCCAGGGCATTTCTGGTCACTGTTACTCCATTGTGTATCTGGCGTTGGACATTGAGGGACTCTCAGGTTGGTTGTTTTGGAGTAATGAGTCTTTATGAATGGGCTTACCCAGAAAACAAATGGGGAACCATTCCAGGCGTCTGTCTCCAATTAGGTGTCGGTCACAGAGCTCCGTGATCACAGATGCTGCCATGGGCCTCTGACTAGGTTAGAGTTGCCTCACTTTTTTCCTTAGACATTCTACTTTTTTATTTTTAATGGCAAAAACAGTACGTGTTTATTTTAGAAACTTGAAAAAATACAAAATAGGCAAAAAGAAAGAAAGAAGCTAAAATCACCCACTGACAGCACTGAGATAACCAGCATGAACAGTGTGAACCAGTACGAACAGCTTCACGGGCCTGTGAGCCTCTTGAAGTCCTTGCATCATAGTGTGTAAGCTGAGAAACATAGATATTTCTCTAGGAGAGGGCCATAGCTTCCACTGGATTATCAAAGTTAAGGACCAGAGCCTCTTTCTGATCTGTGCTACTTCTTTTTGCCTTGGCCAGAGCTGAGTAAAACTGAGTTGTGGTGGCCAAGCTGCCATTAAAATATGGTGTTAGAAGTATGGCCCCCAGACACCCTTTTAGCTCAGTGGTGAAGTCATTTCTGAGGTTCACTGTTCAGCTAGGGAGTGGACAGCCCCATAAAACCAAATGGAACTAATGAGGCACAGCAGTCCAGGGACAAGGGCCAGAAGGCAGAAGGGGACAAGGAAACTGGTGATAGGGAACCCAAGGTTGGGTAAGGATGGTGTTGATGTGTTGTGAGGTTGTTAACCATTGTCATAGGGCAACATGTGTACTAACTGTTAAATGAGAAACTATTTTGTTCTGTAAGCCTTCATCTA
>NW_004444001.1:9171138-9207760 GCF_000243295.1 Trichechus manatus latirostris | reverse complement strand
AACTGTGCATGTAGAAATTTTTGAAATGGTGTATCTTTGGCTATGTGTATTTTCACCAAAAAAAAAAAGGTCGAGAAGGGAGAGGGTTGACATGTTGTGGGGTTGTTAAACAATGTCATAAAACAGTATGTGTCCTACTGTTTCATGAGAAACTATTTGTTCTGTAAGCCTTCACCTGAAGTACAATAAAAATATGTGTATATATGTATATATATGATGTTAGGATTTGGGGAGACAGTTTGCAGCCCAGCTGTGTGGGCCCAAGTTTTCTTTTATAGTAATTAGCAGTCAGGAGAGGACCATGACAAGTATTTGCGCCCTAAAATTAAAAGCTAGTATTTGTTGAGCATTTGCTATGTGCCAGTTCCTGTGCTAACGATTTTATGTGGCGTCTGTCTTTCTAAAGATTAGAAAAACAACGAAGTATGCCGAAGAACTTTCTATTTGATCATATTTGCTGAATGTAGATTATTAGTTTCGTTCTTCCTTTGATTATTGTTGTGGTTGTCATTCAGCATCCTGGTTCACAGGGCAGGAAATACTTACAGCTTGACAGATGTCTGTGGCTAATTGTCTTGCCCTGGGGTTCTTGTCTGACTGCCTCAGACCTAAATAGACAGAGCTGAGGGATCCCTCTGGGTTTGGAATTGCAGCACTTTCCTTGAAATTCTGCCTGGACCCAATATCTGCAGGCCCCTTGCCCAGGTCCCACTCTTCCACCACCCCCCTCCAGTTAGATGACAAAATGCAGCCCTGCAGGGAGAGGAGAGAAGAGAACTTAACTCACACAACTGTCCTCGTACAGGAGGCTCTCAGGACAGGTTTTAGGAGTGGACTTGTCTCATTTTGTCTACTGTGTGGTCACAGTGTTAGTTCAGTGCTCTAGCTTAGATTGCAAACTCTTCCAGGTCAGAAACCAATTGTGTTTGATAAATGCCTCTGCTCCACTACTCCTGGGTCATTGCTAGCATCGGTGGGGCAGGACCCTGCCAGTTCCCCTTGGATAGAACCAAGATGAAAGGCAAAAGCAGTGTGGAGACCCTGAATCCGGGAGAGCTGGTACCACCTGGGCATGCTGGGCTTGCCTACCCAGCCTCTAAGGCAGAGCGCCTGCATTGACCGTGGGAGAATGCAGAGTAAAGGCTCTGTCTTTCTGCAAGTGTAGAATTTGAGCTGTTATTTGAAACTCCCTGTTCCTTATTAAATGGCTGGCCTAATTTTTCCTCTTTATCTCTATAGTGGTGGAGATCCAAGAAGGGAAGACAACTATAGTAAGTATCATGAATTTGGCCATTTCTAACCTCTTTAATGCTTGGAGCTGCCTGGCTGCTCCTCTGAGGAAAGGAGGGAGGCCCAAACTAGACTCCTGGCCCAGAATCAGCTCCTTCTGTGACCATAAATCCCACAAATCGATTCTTTTTTAAGCTGTGTGCTATAGTGTGGTTAATCAGGAACAGTCACTGTGCCTGAGCCGAGGCATTCGTTACTTGGTTAAAGTGGGCTTTTGTATGACAGGTCTCAGAGACCTTTGCTGATATGTTCTTTGGCAGGTGATAAATCAGTTTCCCAGAGGAGAAACTAAGGCAATGGCAGGCTAGAGAGCCAGAGGAAGTTGATCCCGGGCCAGGAGCCTGGACCTCAGTTCCTTTCCTTTCTGCCTAGAATGACTAAGGTACTCCTTAAGTGATGCAGTTAAAAGGTAAAGCACTCTGGCGCCCTGGCTTGTCTGTTGGTAGGAAAGCTGGAACAATTCTTCATCCACCCACTGCCCCCTTTCCCTCATTGGGCCCATCTCACCTCCCTCCCTTGGGGAGTCATGGGGCCTAGATTATCCTATAATCCCTAAAAGACAGCGTCATTTTCACGTGGTCCTCCATGTCTCCAAGGAATCCTCAGCCACTCCACAGAGCTCCCAGAAGCCTCTCTAACTTCCATCTCAACCAGGGATTTAATCCTTCTGGCAGCCGGCCAAGCTCAGTCCTCCCTAAGGCAGTCTTATCCCCAGGATGAGCCTGTAGGGTTCCCTCTTTGAGTCTTCCCCAGAATACTCTGTCAACCTTTTCACTGCTTAACCTCAAAGGAGTTCTGTCATCTTAGGGGCCCTATTCTATTAGGACACCTTTTTTGGCTCCCTTATTTAAAGCCAAAACAAGCATTCACCCCTAAACTCCATGCTGGAGAAGAGAAACACATCTGCTTGTTGAGTGTAAAGAGTTTTCCATGTGGGACATGAATCTGCTATTTGTGGAAAGAACCTGGGGGCACTGTGGCACTGGGAAAGCCCAGGGGGAAGGGAAGAGCCCCTCCCTGCCTGGAGAGGCGCTGCTACGGGTGACCTCGGGTATTGCTCTCTGGGGTCTCATGATGCCTACCTCACTAGGAATTTGTAGGAATTTAATGAGATGATACCTATGACCTGTTATTAGCACAGAACCAGATACATAATGGGGAGTCAGGAAATGCTAATTCTCTCCCTCCGCCCCACACCAGCCCACCTAAACCCTCCTCCCAGTCCTGCCATGCACCTGTACATTTTCTGTAACCCACGACATTTCCATTTAGGGTATAGTTATGGTTGCCTTGGCAGAAAGGTAGGTGGCAGTGCCCTGACAGCCAGCTATTTATTTTCAGCCCCCTCTCCTTTTCTCCAGTTCTCCCCCAGTAGGCAGTATTGCTTTCCTCCCAAAGCCTCTCAAACCTGTCCCAGCCACACTCTCATAACCCATGGCCTCAGTCAGCAAGGCTTGCTAAGCTCCCCCTCTTGCAGTTGGAGCAGACCCCCGGATCATTGGTTTATTGAGCTTAGTACTTCCAAGGCTGTGGCACAGCAGACAGAGACAACCAGCCAGGCATCAACAGGGAGGTCATTTCACATGTGGCCTCGGCCGGGTTTCAAGAATGGCATCCAGAATAATAAAAGGAAGGAGCAAGACAGAAGAATGTATCTTCCCAGTTGCATTTTAAAAAAGGGGAGGGGAAGAGGAGTACACACGGATGTCTGCTTGTGCACAGACACGGGCTAAAGTTTCTCAGCCTCAGCGTTATTGGCACGTTGAGTTAGAACATTACTTGTTGTGGGACTCTCTTGGTCATTATAGGGTATTTAGCAGCATCCCCAGCTTCTACCCACTAGATATCATTAGCAAACCCCACTCCTCCATCGTGACAACAAAAATGTCTGCAGGCATTTTCAAATACATGTCCCCTGAGGGGCTCAATCGCCCCGACTGAGAACCACTGGCATAGATGGCTCTTTTTCAGGTACCTGAAATGAACTGCAGTTTCCTCTGAGGAGTTCATGTGGGCTGAGAGGGAGACTTTCTTTCGACTCTCTGCTCTTTTGCGGTTTGAAACTCTTTACCATGGATGTGTATTCTTTTTCCCATAGGGGGTCAGGGGAAGAAATCAAAATGTTCAGCAGGTATTTTTGTTTTGTATTTTTAAGGATGGAAAGGTAGCATTCAACAGATGCAGCAAACCCTTCCTTCTTGCTACCAGTATTAAGTTCAGATGGTTTCCAGTAACCCTGCCAGCCACCAAACCACATCCCCATGGCTACCACCATGGTTCAGGCTGGAGAGACCTGTTACGTGCTCCCACAAGACCCCCGGAGATAAACTTTCATCAGCATTTCCACCATTTGGGGGGCTTGCTCAAAGATACCTGGCTCCACACTGGCCCTCTCCCTCACCGGCTCTCTTTCTCTGCCTCCTAGATCGAAGGCCACATCACAGGAACCCCCAAGGAGAGTCCACATCCCCCTAACCCCTCTGGCCAGTGCCCCATCTGTCGTTGGAACCTGAAGCACAAGTACAATTACGAGGTGAGTCTGCAGGCCAAGACCTCAGCACTTTAGCCACTGCTGCAGGTTGGAGAGCCACCAAACAGAAGCATTTCATCCAGTGCTTCTCATCCTCACTGCCCATTATAATCACAAGGGAGCTTTAAAAAAAATGCTTAAGGCACACCCCAAGAGATTCATTCACTTGGTCTGGGCTGGAGCCTGAGCTCATTGTTTTTTAAAGCTCCTCAGGTCATTCTAACGTGCAGCCGGAATTGAGAGCCACTGATTTAGTTCATGGTTTTGGAATCCCAGGGTGGCAAAAATGATTAAGCATTCAACTACTAACTGGCAGGTTTTCAGTTCAGACCCACCCAGAGGCACTTGGAAGAAAGACCTGGCAGTCTACTTCTGAAAAATCAGCCATTGAAAACCCTACAGAGCGTAGTTCTACTCTGACATGCATGGGGTCGCCATAAGTTGGAATCGACTTAACAGCTGGGAGTTTTTGTTTATTTTTGGTTGCAGTTCAGACCACCATGGCCCTGTACCCCAGTCCTTTTGGGGGCTGTGTTCTCTAAGGGGTGGAATCATGATCTGGAGTTGGCTTTCCTCCTTTTACAATGAGCGGATGTATTTAAAGAGGCTCTTTGTCCTCATTGTGATCTGGGAACATACTACTGTCTCTTTCCATACTGAAGCTACAAAGACTCCTGATTGTTCTAGCTTTCCTAGAGTTGCTGTTTCCCAGAAAAGAAGATAATAGCAAATAACAATGATAGGTAACATGTCTTGAGTGCTTACTATGTGTCCGGCACTGTTGTAGGTGCTTACATGTCTTAATTTACTTCATTTGCACAATAACCCTATGAAGTAGGTGTTTTTTTCACCCTCGTTTTACAGATGAGGACATTTGAGGCATGGAGAGGTTGATTAATTTGCCTCGCTCACCCAGCTAGTTAATTTCAGACCTGGGATACAAACTCCATGAATACAGAGCTGGGCAGAGCCCAGGTTGCTGACTCCCTCTCTGTACATCTCTGGAAACAGGAGGGCCTAGGGGAAAGGACACAGCATGGAGAAATCCTACTTGTTCTTTTGAGCTCTCATTGGTGACATTAAGCACCCTATTTTTGGAGTGCAGATGATTCAGGCTCTGGGCCAATTTGACCTGCAAGTTGTCCCTGTGCCCCTCTGTGGAATGGGATGGCTTAAAGGCCAGTGATCCTGGCTGGGCAGTAAGAGCAGGAGAGACCACGTGCCTGTGGGATCTGAACAGAATGACCCAGCTAATCTCCTAGACTGGGGAGCCTTGGCTTCACACCACTGCAGCCAGGGGGGCTCTTCTGCTGTGTCCCAGGGCCCTTCTACTGATGGCCACCTGGAGTAATAGACAGCTTGGAGGCAAACGGACAGTGTTCACAGGCTTCTGTGACATGGAAGTGAGTGGGGTTGTGGGCATACTTGGAATCCTGGTGGCCAGTGGGGATGTGAACCCCCATCTGCCTGGCCGCCATGGGGTACTCTTCCTACCAGCTGTTTCCAGGAAACATACTTGGCTCTGTTTATCCAGCAGAAGAAGTCTGATCGTTTTTCCTTTTACACCTTTCCACTCAGAGCACCATTAGCCTGAGCTGCATAAAACCGTCAGCTTGCTTGGCAGCCTAAGGTGGGGGTCTGGGGCTGTGAGCACAGTTTATTAGCCCTGGATTAATCCAATCCAGTTCTTTTCATCAGATTCTGAAGATTACAGGGGTGGGAATGAGGGGCCTAGGTCCCTCAGGAGCTGTCCAGTGATTAAAACAAATCTGCGGTTATCCAGCGAGGCTCCTCAAGGGCAGCAAGTCAGTTTCGTGGAACATGACTGCTGAGACTGGCCTGCCAGGCCGCTGGGGGTGGTGTGGAGGATGGCGAGTTTTGTTTAACCCACTCAGTATTTGTAAGGCAATTACCCAGCCAGCCTTTGAGAGTTGTGGGGAAGGTGGTCTCTTCTCTTGATTCTGGTTCTGTTCATCCTTGTTGCCTTGACCCGTCCAAAGCAGCCTGGCAGGAATGGATATTCCAACAGAAGCCCAGGCACCCTACACATCTGGCCTTAGAAGATGTGGGGTGAAACCTACCATGTTTCTTCACAGCCTGGTCCCTTCCTTCTCAACGTGTAGGCCTGCCTAGCACTTTGGAGGAATGAGAGGAAGGTGGACAGTCTGTCTGCCTGTACTCTGGCCTGTGACGTGTAGGCTTTGGGGGTTGAAATGGTGCAGGTTTTCCCTCTTTTGGGGAAATTTGTTTTAGTACCTCCTACCCCACCCAAGGAGTAACTCAACAGACCTTTCCTCACCAGGAAAGATACTGCAGGTACATAAAAGATTGTTAGCACTTCTTGAAAAATTTCTGTTCTCTAACGTAGACTGTCAATAGATTATCTCATGACGAGGTACAGAAAATCTTAGTACAGGTGGCATTTAACTCTTGTTAGGGTGAAGGTAGCAGACCAGTGTGCACAGCTCTGTGTGGAGGGCGTGGTCTTAGGTAGAGGTGGCCCAAGAGAGATGCAAGAGTCTTCAAGGACTGGGATACAGGCGTCTTCCCTGACTCCCCAGCTTCAAAAGCCAGCCCAGCTGACCCTGGGTTCTGTTGTCCTCCTGTTGGTTTTCCATTTCCACTAGGATGTCCTGTTGCTGAGTCAGTTCATCCGGCCTCATGGAGGTATGCTGCCCCGAAGGATCACGGGCCTGTGCCGGGAAGAGCACCACAAGATAGAAGAGTGTGTGAAGATGGCCCACCGGGCAGGTAGGAATCCCCTTCTGGAAGAGAAGTGGACACCCAGAGTCTTGAAATCAGACTCACCCCCACCCCAGCCTCCTCACCCCTCAGCTTTCCCTCTGGCCCCCTAAGAGCTGCCGAGGGAGCTGCACAGACCATCCACTTACACGCTCTTCCTCCACACAGGTCTGTTCCCAAATCACAGGCCTCGGCTTCCTGAAGGGTTTGTTCCCAAGAACAAACCCCAGCTCAACCGGTAAGCACGCCTGGGTGTCCACAGCCTGAGCCTTCTGTAGGCCTGCAGCTCTCACTGCACTCTGCTGGGGAAGCCATGCGGGTGCTCGTCCCGCCACTCAGGACAGCTGGGTGTCCCTGGCCGTTCTTTTCACTCCCTTCCAGCTGAGCAGCCCACCCCCACCCCCCCAGTCCAACACTGCTGCGGTTCATACTGCACGCACTTCTCTCACCCTCCCCTGCTGGCCTCAGCCTCTTTCTTCTTCCCTCACCAGTAAGGCACTTAGCACAGGGGCAGAGAATAAGAAGGCCTGCTCTGCTGATTGGATGTTAGAAAGTGCTAATCCACTGTTTATGACATCACATTGGGTTGCTATGGGGATGTCAGATCGCTTCTACAAACTTGCAGTATCCTGGCTCTCTCTAGCACTGGGGTTACTAAAGGATAGGATGAGGTCTTAGAAATGGGAGGGCTCTGAGACAGGGCTGCTGTATACAGCTGTGCAAGTCATGCCCTGCACAACTTCAGGGCAGCATTCATGATGGTGAATGGCGTTCTCTGGAGTTATACAGTTAACAACCTGTACAGCTGTACATGGTGGCCCAGGAGGTCCTGAGGTTTTACAGATGAGGAGAAGGCCCCCAGACCCTGGAAGGTCACAGGTGGCCCCTCTAGTGTAAAAGCAGATCCCTGTCTAACACTTAAGCAGCCGTGCTATTTGGAGTTCCCCTTCCTCCCCATCTCTGACATCACCACGTTCACACATTCCTGAGTCTATAATACCCCTGAGGTGTTGAGTGTAGATCCAGATCTGTAAAGTTGATTTGGGGGTTTCTTTTTGTTCTCCTCTACCAGTGGTCCCTCCTTCCTTCAGTTTGTCTAGCTGCCACTGGCCATTCCCAGTCTGGAGTGAAGAAGATGGAACTGCTCTCTGTAGGGACCAAAGACGGTTGAAGCAAAGCAAGACACCCCACCCCCCAGCATGCATCCTAGGTCCCTGACAAAATCCAAGCGTGGAGGGGTGAGGCCAGGCGGGTACCAGCCCCACATTGCTGGGCTGGGGGTGCAGGAGGCAGGAATGCAGGGCTGCTTCCCGGTACCTTGCCTCCCCTGCCCCTGGAGGCTGGGCCTTCACCAACGCCTCACTAGCACCCTGGCCCCGTGCCCACCTCCACCTGCACCTCCCACATTGCCAGCTGGGCCATCTGCCAGCAGCCCCAGGAAAGCAGGACATATTAACCTCTTCCTGTCTCTCCCAAATGTGATGTGGACCATTTAGGGTTGAGCCCCCCCACCCCCCCATCTTTTTAAGAGACAGCAGGCAGGCGTGAGGACACAATCCATCCCACCCTCAGGCCTTTGAAGCGAGGCCAGGCGCCCTCCCATACATCTGGTGTCCTTTAACGTGACACAGGATTGATGATGTGTGGGGGCTCTTGGGTTGCAAAAGGCCACCCTGAGGGGGAAGAGGGAGTCCAGGCTATGAGGGAGATTGGTTCCTTTGTAAGGGACTTTGTGATTCTACCCAGAGGTCCTTGAGCCACCATACACTCGCCCAGGCTCAGCTGGGGCCCGTTGGAGCCGGGCTGTGTTCTTCTGCTGCGTCCCTCTCCTCCCTGCCCCCTGCAGGAGAGGTAGGAAGGAGCCTTGGTACTTCCTAGAGTTAGGGTATTCCAGAGAGCTGACTGTGGCACAGGCACAGGGCCAGGGCTAGCTGGAGCCTAGCTTCCCTCAAGTCTCTCCAGGGCATGGGGCAAAGAACAGTCCTGGGGCAGTAGCTCTGGAGAACCTGGCCAGCCTCAGGACCTGCTTGAGTCCCTGAATCCCAGTGAGTACCCCCTTCTGGGAGCCTGCTTCCACACCCTGTCTTCACCCATCCCCACTGAAGACTGGGAGATGCCAACAAAGGGGCCTGCCAGGTGTTTTCCTCCCTGTGCCTTGACTGGCTTGCTGTCCCTGGCTGGGCATGAGGTCTGCAGTAGGCATGGGGAGGGCCTCCCTTCCCACCCAGCCACACTTGGCGTGCAGGCCAGCACCTCCTGCAGCTTCTTCGCAGAGCTGAGCCCTCTGCGCAGGGCTAAGGGGCAGAGACAGGAGTCCGGGAAGCTCAATTTAAATGTATAAATCAACGATCATCTTTTCACTTTTTTTATCTAAAAATTTTTAGCCAAGGTTATTAATTTTTTAAGTGAAAAAAAAACACTCTCATTTGAGGGTCTCTAAAAGATGAGTCGGAATCAACTCAACAGCAACAGGTTTGGGTTTTGGGTTTAAGGGAACTGGGTTGAGCCCCAAGCTAGCGTGGCTGCCGGGGAGGATGACTGGCCTTTGCTATGGCTGAGCTTGCAGGACAAAGGATGGGCCTTTGGACAGGATCCAGGTTCCATTCTGGACAGAGTAAACCCCAGTCCCAGCCGGCATGAGCCACTTTTCCAGGAACTATCAGCCCTGACCATCCCCAAAGGAGGCCAAAGGACCATGGGCGGCAGCCATCTTCCCTGCCCCCCTTCTACTTACAGGAACCTTCCTGGGCTGGGTCTGCACTCACGAGCCCTGTCACAGGCTGGGTGAGGGTCAGAGGTCCTACAGAGGTTACAGCTGCTCAGGGGAGCACCCCAAAGCCTAGGGTGGTAGAGTGAGCCAAGTAGGGGAAAGTGGAGGGTTCCTCCAGGCCCTGACATCAGCTTGTCCCCCCATGGCTGAGGCCAGAAAGCAGTGATCTGCTCTGGAGCAGCTCTTCGCTGCCGCCTCCCCCAGCAAACACACAAACATTGACAACTCATAAAGATCAAGGAAGCACGTGGCCCTGGGCAGCCTGCCGGCCCTGACCCGGCCACACACGCTCGCGGCAGCAAGAACCCAGCCCATCTGTTTACAGCACACTCAGCGGTTACTCCCAGGAAAAGCCCCTACCCTTCCAGAAAGGAAAACTGGTGAAAAGGTTTGCCTGCCTACTGTGGCTTTGGCCCGAGGAGGCAGTGCCCCACTCTCCCAGCTCCAGCACAGGTCCCTGGCCCTCACAGCCACCTCCTTATCCTCCTTCTACAGGTACCTGACCCGCTGGTCTCGCAGGTCTGTCAAGCCCATCTACAATAAAGGCCACCGCTGGAACAAAGTGCGCATGGCTGTGGGGTCCCCCCTGCTGAAGGACAATGTCTCCTACTCAAGAACACCTTTGGTGTTGTATCATTGACTGAGAATGGGACTTCCTGAGGACCTGGCCAGGGCCCTGCAGCACCTCCACTGTGGAGTAGGGCAGCTCTCAGCCTCAATCGTACTTCCTGCCCACCCCACCAGGGCGGCCAGGCCCCCCCCCAGCATGACCGAGTGACACAAGGGGCATTTGTGCCCTCCACCTGCCCAGCAGCTGTGCTGGGAGATAGGACTGGGCAGGCCTTGGGCCCCTTGGCAACTGCTGTGGTGTCATGACTGGCTTGGGCTGAGCTCAGGGCCGGGGGACAGTTTTGCCTGAGGAGTGTCATAAACCAGGCTCATGTGTTTACCCACTGGGTGTGTGCTCACTTCTTGGGGGGTGTGGGGCTTTGGGCCCATTTCTGGCCGGTTGCTGAGCATAGAGTCACTCATCTCTTGTGAAGGGCCGTGTGAATGTAACTGGAGGGCCTTCATGGCCTCACAGGTTCCCATCTTTATTGACAGCTGATTGCTCTTTAGCCAGGGGACTGCAAGGAGGAGGGGAGTTGGGGTGCCTAGCCCATATACAGCTCTCATCTGCGTTCAAGAAGCTGCCCTCAAAGGGCCTCTGGTTGTCAGCTGCAGCCATTTCCACTGATCGTCACCATCTAGTACCCCAGCTGCCTGCTTCAGAGTTGCAGCTGGGCCTATCCTCAAAGCCTGGACACCAGACTGAGGTGGGGGGAGGGGGTAGAACAGAACGAACAGACCAAGTTCACAGAAGTTTATGAAAATAACGTTTAGAGTCTTTACATTAAAAATCCCCAGGCCGACCCCCATCCTACAGCATGAAGGGCAAGTCTATGTTCTTCTCCCCAGTGCCCACGTAGATGTAGCCGTAGTTCTTGGTGCAGGGGGCGTGGTAGAAGGTGAGGCCTGGCCAGAGCAGGCTACGAAGCACAACCAAGGCGTTGCTCCGCTCCATCTGGATGCTCCAGGACCCTGGGGAGGAGGCAGCAAGAGGTGAGGCCCAGCTCTTCAGGCAGCCAGGTCCGGGTGCAGAGGTTTCACCAGGAAAAGGGGAGACAATTTAATTATCCAGGCACTTTCCTCCTCCTGATTGCCTTTTAGCCATTTCACTGCTCATTAAACTGCCTTTCAGAGGGAGGGCAAAGGAAATGAAAAGAGGTGAAACGCAAACCAGTCAGTTTTGTTCCTGTCAGCAAGTTAGTTAAAGGTTGAGTGGGGGAGGCGGCTGACTCCATGGCCAAGTGGCGTTGGGGCTGGACGACAAGAGACTCCAGACTCCCTCTCTGTACTGAGGCAGTCACTGTAGCCCTGGGCTGGTGTGCCCCCAGGATGCCATTTTGGTCTCTCTCCCCCAGACCCAGAAGCCTTTTGCCCTGAGATGGGTTAGACCAGACTAGGGGTTCAGCCACTTCAGGCCTCCCAGCTCAGTGGCCCTTGCAGGCAGCTCATAGACTGGGAGCCATCCTTGGCAGGAGGGGACTTGGGCTGCAGCTAATGAGCCTTTGTCTTTATTGGGTTCTGCCCTGGTTTTTGTTCCTCTAGATAGAAGAAACCCAGCCTGGGGCTGTGTCGTGCAGCCATGAGGACTTGGCGGGAAGGGTCTGACTGAGCTCCAGAACTAAGGGAGGGAGCCGCTGTGTGGGAGGAAGGAGCCTGGGAAAATCTCCTCTGGATGCGGATCTGGAGCTTCTATTCCCCTGCGCACTGAGGCCTCTCCCAGCCCAGCACTGAGGCCTCTCCCAGCCCAGCACTGAGGCCTCTCCCAGCCCAGCCGAAGCTCTTACTTGCTCCCTGCCAGAAAGGCAAAGGCTTTGAAGGTTTTGGTGTTGGACCGGCCAGCGATGCACTGAGGGCTGCTCAAGGCCTTCATCGGCTGCCAGTTCAGCCTGGCTGCTTTGCTTTCGCTGCCCCAGCTTCCCACAGGCCTCCTCCAACCACGGCCCACCCTGGTCACTCCACACCCCACAGCCTCACACTTGGTCCCCACCCACTGGGGGCCACCCTGCATTCAAGAGACCTGACTGCCAAGAACCCCTGACCCTGCCAGCAGCTCAGCCCTGCTAAGGGCGAGAGGCATCCTGGAGCCCACCTTAGCACTGCAGTTGCCAGCACAAGTGCCACCACCTGTGCATGGATGATGATGTGGAAGCCACATGCAGAGTTGATTCAGCTCCCCAGGCCCTCAGTGCCAGCCAGTCAGCCCAGAAGAAAGGAGTGGGGAGGCGTTCCCCTGGATCTCACAACCTTTCTATTGGGCTCCAAAAGTCCTCCTTGACCTCGCAGACCTGCCCTCATCAGAGTTCTAGAGGCCCTAGCGTGTTGCCCTCCTGGTCACACATCAGTAGATACTGCCTGGGGGCAGCAGTGGTGTGCCCAATCAGTGTTCCCAGGCACTGCACACAGCCTTTGGCCAGAAGCACAGGCCCTGGGAAGGTACTACTCCCCAGTGCTCCCTTAGTCACACCAGGGCCCAGAGCATCATCTGAGGCCAGCTTCCTATAGAGACAGTCGCTCCCTGCCCATAGAGCCCACATTTGCACAGCCCTTTGAATTGGGAAGGTCAAGCTCTGCTTTGCTCCTCTGCCTAGCCAGGGAGGATTGCCTGGGCCAAATGCTACCCTGGAGTTCCCCGACCTGGACTATCAGGTCATAGGTCACCAACACCTTGGCACACCCTTGACAAGGGCTGGGTCTCAGCCTCCGCCACAACAACCCATCTACCTTAGGGCTGACCACCTCTTGCCTCCAGTAGATGAGGGGGCATCTCAGACAAAGCAGCCCAGGTTCATCGGCAGAGGGCAAGGAGGAACTGGCAAGGATGCTAGAGAAATACAGCGCCCCCACCAGGGGGGAGGACAATGCCAAGCAGGCCGAGGGTGCTGGCAGAGCACGTCAGCAACATGTGAGGGGCTGCCAGCCAGCACTGCCTCCCTCCCTCCCTCGCATTCCAGTCACACTCCCATCCTCCTCTCCATGTCCCTGGCTCAGCTGGTCGCCCAGGAAACACACAGACTCTCAACGTGCCTGGAGTCACGTACGTCTACCTGGATAGCCGGGCACTTGCTCTCACCTTCACCCACTTTTCTTACTGCAACTGCTGAAAAGGCTGGGCCCAGCCAGCTGCTGCCTCCTTCTCTAGGACTCTGGGAGAAAAAGGTCTCCTTCTGTAGCCCTGGCAGTCCCCAGGGCCCACTCTCCCAAGTCTCCCCAAACTTCCTCTCCTGCACCCTGGCAGCCACTCCTCCAGAAGGTCTGATTTTGGAGGATGTCGTGGGGAGACAGGCCGGTAAGTCAGGAGTGGGATCTGTTGCAGTTGGCAGGAAGTCCTCCTGGTTTTCCTGAGCCACAAGGGTCATCTACCTACCTTGCTAGGGTGGGACCTCAGGCAAGGGTGCTGCTTCTCATAATTACATTGTCCCGCCCTCAAGGAAGAAAGGCAGCAAAGCTCAGATTAAATTTGAGGGAGGGAGTGGGCCAGGCTGGGGATCAGGGCTGTCCAGGGGCAGCAGATAGATGGCTTAAACCCTCTCCTCAAACCAACACCCACGTGATGTTACCAAAAAAAAAAAAAAAGGCCATGGGTCCCTCCCCTCAGAGCAGCTACACCCCCTCCCTGCCACAAAGTAGAGAGAGTCAAACCCTCTAGAGGCCTGGGGACAGACTCCCGTTTCATCAATAGAGGGGCAGGACAAGACCCCTTGGTCCAGAAGGCCAAGCACCCATTAGCCGGACTTCAAAGGGACTGGGGTGGGAGAAGCTATCTGCACCCCCTCCCCCAAAAAGAAGGCTGATCCTCCCTTCCAATGCCCCTTTCTCCTACCCCACCCTCCCAACTCCCACTACTTTAAAGGCCACTTTTCAGGCAGCCAGCCCCCTTGCTGCCCTCTGCTGCTCAAACTGGACATTGCCACTGAGAACTTGCTTGTGATGGATCCCCATGGTCCTTGGCTTGACCGCTCCCTCAGATCTCTGCTCCAGCCTCAGAGTGGAGCAGGGGAAGGAGTTCTGCCCTCCAGTCCTCCAGTGCTGCCTCCCTCGCTGCTCTGCCCACCCCTTTCTGCCTCCCAAGACACCAGTGACCTTGTTTGTAAGGCACTTTCCACATTTCCATTTCCCATACTGTTTAATTTGGTCTTCCCAAACCCTTATCTTGTTCACGATGGCATCCCAAGTGCCTGGCGCGTAGTATCTGCTCAATGACCATTTGCTGATAAGATGAAAAGTTGAAACTGCATCGAATGGCAGAGTCCTACCTAGAAATCTGCTCTCCCGCCTCCTGACCTAGTGCTCGATCCATCTCACCTGACTGCAGCCCAAGTTCAGAGAACTCTTAGCTATTGCCCTACACCCACCAGGAGGATGGTCCTGCCACCCCAGAACTAGGTGGTGGCCCCTAAAGCTACCCATTCCCATCAAATTCTGCAGATCCAGGGGAGGCAGGATGGCTCATGAGGCTATAAGTGGCCCCAGACAATATCCCTCCCCCTCCTTTCTTTAGGCAAGGCTGGCCCAGGGACAGGCTGCTGAGCTCCTGGCCTACCTTCACGGGCAGAGAGAGCAGGGAGAGTCCCAGGGACAGAGACAACCTGAACCACATCAGCTGAGAGGTGACAAAAAGACTTCTGAACAATTGCTTCAGACCCAGAAAGGACAGGTCATCATGAGGAAATAATGTATTTTACCTGGGCAGAAAACAGATGCCAAATCTCATCCCTCCCATTAGTCCTGGTGTCCCGGGGAACTCTTTCCAGGGATTTTGGCCCCGCTTAGCAGCCCAGCCAATTTGGGCTTCTGTCTGCCTGGCAGGACAGTCTCCCCGCTGCTCATTCTGCTGTCACCAGCTGTAAGGAAGGGAGCCCGGGCGCAAAATCAGAGCTGTCTGCTTTCCCCCACTATCCACACTTCCACCCGCACGCCACACCACAGCCCCCACCAAAGCATCATGAGAAAAAGCTGGGCCTGACTTCCTGGAGGTTTTCTGGGAGTGGCTAAGGGAATAAGCGAGCAGGAGGCTTGCAGGCCCAGGGGCCTGGGGAGGTTTCCCAAGGTAAGGCCCAGGTCAGCCCTCCCCTCAAGCCTACACACACAGGAGATGCCAGGGGCCCTCAGCTCCCAAGTCCACAGCACTGAAGACAAGGATGCACTGGGTGGACTGGGAGGTGGAGCCAGCAGCTGATTCTTCAGCCCGGAGGCCCACCATTAGGGCAGGATGTCTAGGGCCTTAGGCTACTGCAACTCACCCACCTCTCAGGCCCGAACCCGTACGTCCCGGGGCCTGTTGGGTTCACTTGTCCACTGGGCACATCAGGGTGGCCTCAGCAGTCTTTAGGAAGACTCCTCAAGCCTCACATCTTCCCCACTGCTGGGAGAGACATCGGCCTCCTGTGGCCCTTTACCTCAATGGCAGGGCAGACAGGGCTGATGAGGTTCCCTTAGGAAGCCATCTGGCCAGCTTTGGTCTTGCTACAAAGGCCCTAGCACCCCTTCACCCCACCCCCCCACACAGGGGATGAGGCTCCATCCATGCAGAGGAGGCACTGTTGCCTTAGCTCCCCCATCGCCCAGCTCCTCCTCCAGCCCTGGAGCATCCAGCTGCAGGCGAGAAGGCTGAGAAGTCAGCACTGAGAGGGCATTCCAGCCACATTCGAATCAGGGAGGCAGGCTGCTGCCCTCAATTTAAGAGGATTCCTCAGCCCACCCCTCAGCCCCTGGCACTGGGTCCCACCACTACAGCGTTGCTGGCTCCCTTCATTAGTAGGGGATGTGCAGGCACCTCCAGCTCCTGGCCAGGCCAGGAGTGCAGAGTTGGAGGAAATAAGTAAGGGAGGTCCGGGGAATGCAGCTGGTGGATGTGAAATGCCCCAGCCCCTATAAACCCTCCTTATCTCCCTCAAGGTTACGAGTCCCTTTCTATCCATCACAGCAGTATTGGCCATGCTCAGGGGGCTTGACTCGGGCGCCCCCATGTGGCAGAGGCCAGAGTGGCTGTTCCTTGATGGAGGCTAATATCCACTCAGGACACATCTTCTGGCCCCTAAGGCACTGCAGTAGCTCCCAAGTGGCCTCCTTGTCCCTTCTAAGTGCACTTGCGCACCACTGCCTTATTTCACAGACCTAACCACAAACTGCCAGCAGCTCCTACTGCCTTGACCTTCTAGGCTCTCCTAGGCCTGCCCGGCCCACTTCTAAGGCTTTGTTGCCACTAAAAATAATATCAGTAATATTTTTTACTTGAGTCCTTACTATGTGTTAAGCGCTGTTGTAAGTATTCTGTATATATGTTAACTCTGTATATGTGTTTAATTCTCGTAACAACCCCGGTCAGGTAGAAAATATCATTACGCCCTTATAGAAATGAGGAAACTGAGGTACAAGGAAATTGAGGGACTTGTTTAAGATCACACAGCTAGTAAGTGACAGAGCCAGAATTCTAACCTAGGCTGGCTGATTCCAGAGCCCTTGCCTTTAACCACTACTGCCCTCCCACCTCTCCTGAGTTCCAGCCCATATGGATTGCTCATTGCTCCTCAGGGGTCTGTCTCCCCCTCGTGGTGGGGGTGACTATTGTCCAGCTATTCCCTTTGTTCGTTTAAAACGAACCACCACCTACTTGACACCACAGTTAATGCCAGAGCCCAGGAGTATAATGCTCTAACATTCGCTGTTTCCTTGGGCTTAAACTCTGCACCTCAGTTTCATTATCTGTAAAATGGGGATAATAATAGTATCCACCTCATAGGGTGACTGTGAAGATTGAAGTGAGATAAGCCGTGGAAAGGACTGAGCACAGTGCCTTGCACACAGTAAGCAGTCTCATTGCTTTTATGAATTAGTTGTTATTATCATTATCACTATCACTGCCATTATCATCATCAACATCAGATCCCTCCAGTTCTCAGAGAGACACCAAGCGTGGGGAGGGAAAGAATCAGGGTGCCGAGTCAGTGCCTGAGTCTGGGCCCCAACTACCTACAGCCTGGCACCTATTCTGGAGTCTCCGAGTCTCCGAGAAAGAGCATCTTCCCAGGGCATGCCCTTCTCTATGGGCAATGCTTAAGGGAGGGGACTGGAATACCTGTGGCCTTCCAACAACTGCTGGCTTTGTGCCTGGGCCAGATGGGCCTTGGAGCCAAGAAGGTCTCCGAAGCTGTACGTTTTAAGATTAAAAGGTGCCCCACATACAGCAGGAAACTAATGTACAGAACTCATTTTCTTAGCAGGTGGTTTTTTATCCAGTCAATCAACACCCACTTACTGAGCACTAGCTATATGTCACACACACCCCAAAACCTAAAACTTGAAAGGTAGGTATGGCTAGTATTTTCAAGGATGTTTTCAGGAATGTTTGGGGAAAGACTCCCAGCTTGCCTCCAAGATTGCTGTGCAATACTGAGATACTTCCATCTGTGGAAGCATGTGGAAGACATTCCCATTTTTGTCATTCAACAAACATTTACTCAGTGTCCACTATAAGCTGGGCCCAAAACCGGACCCTGGGGAAGCCTCATCCTCAAGGGACCACAAAAAACAATCAAACCAAACCCGTTGTCGTCGAGTCGATTCAGACTCATAGCAACCCTATAGGACAGAGTAGAACTGCCCCACAGGGTTTCCAAGGAGCAGCTGGTAGATTCGAACTGCCAACCTTTTGGTTAGCCACTAAGCTCTTAACCACTACACCATCAGGGCTCCAAGGGCCCACAATGACCCACCAGTTCCCACCCAGGCTCTTGGTTCTGCTCTCAAAGGAGAACAGCAGGTGGCACAGCCCATTGCTCTGACCCAGGGGCAGTTCCAATGTCCTTGAATTAATGGGCCATTACCTTTGGGGATATCATGCTCCAAGGAGTCCATGAAGTCCAGGGAAGGGTCTAAGTCAGCCTTCTCAAGCAAGGTCTTGTTCTTCAGTTCAACAGCCTCCTTGAAGTGGAAGTAGGAACTGAGCTTCTTGGCCTCGGACAAGGACAGTCCTAGAAGGAAGCAACAGGCAGGAAGGGGATGTCAGTTCCCAAACCCACAGCTCCCTTTCTCTCTGCACTGTGACCACATGGAGGGGCTTTCAAAGGATTCAGTTAACCACTAACATAGAACTGAAGGGATAAGAGGGAGTAGGTTTCCTTCAGCTCAAACTTGGTTCAGATCCTGCAATGAAGACAAACCAAAGGGGAGGGAGGTGGGAAAAGGCAGATAGCCCAGACCCATGCAAAACCCTGGTTAGGAGCCATATGCTCTCCCATCTCTCAGGCAGAAGAGAGTCAGAGTCCAGTGACTGGGTAACCCATGTCAACCACGCATGCCAGGCCACTGGGCACATCATCAGCTGGTGATGTGGCCACAGCTATTCCTTCTCTGAGGAAGTGGGCAGGTTACCCCTGGGCTCCTGGACATGCGTCTGACTGTGCTTGGGAAGAGATGCCCTATAGCCCTTGAGAAAGGCCCCGGAGAACTCACCTTCAAAGGTCCGATTGACATGGGTGGTTCCAAAAGGGGTCTTGAAGAGGGCACCTCGGGGAATAATGGCCACAGCTTTGTCAATCTGGTCAATGATGGACACCAAGCGGGTCTCTTCTTTGATCTGAATCTGAGGAGACAGGAAAGGAACCATCCTGCTGCTGCACTGTGCCCACTCACCCCAGGTCCAAGGACCCTCTGCGTGACCATGTCACCTGGGTCATCATGAATAGATGACAGGTGCACGGAAAATCACCACGGGTGAACCCTCGCCTTCTCTCCTAACAGGATTTGATTTCTTTCTTATTTTTATTTTTGAATGGAAAATACAGGTGGTGAAAATTCAAGACTTCCAAAAAAAGTAGTCTTTCAGACCCCCAGCTCTCCTCCCTGGGGTCAACCACCATTAATGGTTTCCTGTGTATCCTAGAGAAATACCATCCTATCACCCTGTTTAAATGTTGCTTATTGTGCCTTTTTACAATAAAAAAGCAATCATGCTCACTACAGAATATTTGTAAAATATAGAAAAGCATGCCTAAGATCATTAAAACTGCTCATAATCCAATCCCATCTCCTAAAGATAATCACTGACAGATAGTATGTTGGTAAGCATCCTTCTAGTCTCTTTACTTCTATGCATATATTAAAGCAAAATTAGAGTCACAGTTTATATAATTTCATATCCTGCATCTTCCCATATTATAAAATTTTTATGCAGATGAAATTTGGTTACACTTAATATCAAGAGACCGTGAACAAAAGGACTTCACAGAGATGTTTGGGGGAAAGCAGCGTTTGACAAGGAAAACATGTCAATGAAAGCCCCCCAAGAGTCACTGAGCCACCTGCTTCCCATGAGCTGCTGAGCTGAACTGTTTACAGAGGAGGAAATAGAAACTAATATTTACTAAGTGCCTAGGCCAGGGGCTTTACCTATGTCACCTCATTTAATCCAAACAAACCTGCAAAGCAAATATAATTATCTCAGAGAATAAAACCTAGGCTCAGGAAGGGTAAGCTTGTCAGGTGTGAGAGGCCGGGGCTTGCAACTGGGGCGTCACAGACCTAGATCCAGGCTTTTGGGATTACCCAGGTTCAAGTGGAGAGGCTGGGTTTGAATTCCAGGTTTGTCTAGTTTCAGACCTTGGGCTCCTTACCTTTTGACCTAGCAATTCCGTTTCTAGGAATTGATCTTTCAGATAGAGTGTACACATGGGAAATGACACGTGTACAAGGTCATTCACTGTGGCATTGTTTGTCAGAGCGAAAATCAGAAAGCCACATTTCCATTAATAAGACACTGGTTAAATAAATTATGGTACACATGGTAAAAAGAATGAGGAGGCTCTTTATTGCACAGAATAGAAAGACCTGTTAATATAATATACTGTTAATTGAATATATTTTTATTTGTTAATTGAAAAGGATAAGGTGCAGAAACGTGTGTATAACATGCTACCATTTGTTGTTGTTATTTCTAAAGGTAAAAAGAGAACATGTACAGTACGATATTTGCTGAAGTTTGTATTTTCATAAAATGTCTCTGGAAGCCAGCTTCTCACACTTCAGCATGCACTCAAATCCCCTGGGGATCTTGTTAAAATGCAGGTTCTGAGGCTGGGAACCCAGATTCTGCATTTTTAACTTCCAGGGCATGGTGCTGTTTCTGATCCAGACCATACTGAGTAGAAAGATTCAGAAAGATACACACACACACACACACACACACACACACACAGAAATACAAAACTGTAACACTAATGTCCCCAGAAAGAGGGCCTGGATAACTGGTGGGCAGGGATGGGAAACTGAGGCTCAAGGAGTTAAGTCTGTCAGATGGGAGGGGGCAGGCATTGCAGCTGAGGCATCACAGACCTAGAAAAAAAGGCATCAACTTTTTTTCTACATTTGACTTTTGAACCATGTGAATGTATTACCTAGTAAAACATTTTTTGATACAAAAACGTCAGAGCCTGTGCTCACTCCCTTACCCCAGAGTGCACACAGATCCCTCCTACAGCCCACATCCCAGAATAAGACTTCCACGGGGCTGCCTATACACTCTCTCCATCCTGTCGCTCAGGAGCTGCATGACCCTGGGCAAGTCACTTAACCTCTCTAAACTTCAGTTTCCTCCTCTGGAAAGTCATGTACCAACTTCCTAGAGCTGTAAAGATTAAGAGGTGACACATGCGTGACAGCATGGTGTCTAGACACCCAATACCTGGCCCAGCAGGAGTGGACGTATTAATAATAGCAGTTGTTGCCATGACTTCTGTTGGGCTGGGTTTCTACTGGCCAGGCCCTCTTAGTCCAGGCCCTCCTCATCCTTGTCCTCTCCTCTTCACTCACCACCACTTCTTCTTCAAAGACCTTGTCACCATCGTTCACCTTCTGCAGCTCCGTGTGTTCATACTCATGTGAGGGGTCCCCCAGAAAGCGGCCGCTCACCACAGATGTCTGCAGCAGCATCTCCTCCGTGGCAGGGGGCAAGAGGCTCCACTCCATGCAGTTCAGGCTGCCAACAACATCCATATCACCCCTAGAACACAGCCTCCCTCTCACCCAGTCTTCTGCCTCCCCTTCTCCTTAGGGAGTTAGGCCCAAGAAAAGCTGTTGGGATTCATACCTTTCTCCCAATGCTCTTTTGAGACCCTTAGAAGCCCTAAGTGCTTATGGTGCACCCCACCACCATATGTGATGCAAATTCAATTTTATTTTTTGAAAGGTCGCAAAAGTTTCACATATGCTGAAGTTAAAAGAGCTTCTTCCTAGATATCTGGGCTGTGAAATTCTGGAGAAGTTTCTGGAAGCTGAACTTTCCACATTTGGGCGTGTTCTTGTTTGGTGGAGCTCTAAACTCATGCTCAGTTTGCCTACTGATCCAACAGCACAGCCATCTCCCCCCACTTCTCAGGGAAGCCCAGCCCATGCTCAAGGATCTCTCCTCCTCCTCTCCTCACCAGCCACCAGTCCCTGCCCAGCCCCTTCTTTCTCACTTCCAGCCAGGAGAAGAATCACGGCCCTCCCACTCCTCTGTAACCGTCAGTGTCAGTGGTTACATCCCCAGCCTGGTATCTGCTTATCTTCCTTGTTCTTCACTCTCCACTGGCTCCTTCTCAACATAAAACTGCTCAGCCTTCTAAAACAACAACAGCAATCCTCAAATCCACGTCCCTTCTAGAAAATGCCCTTTTTCTCTTCCCCAGCTCTGAACAATAATCTCAGGACAACAATCTTCCCCTCAGTTTCACTCTTCAGCCCGCTACACTGTTACTTCTGCCCCTACCACTCCAAGAAACTGCTCAGGAGATCATCCACGGGCCCTAAAAGCCAATAAATGCTTTTCCATTTCTGTTTCTTTCGACATCTCCCTTCTCCCTCTTCCAGTACTTTAAATACTTCCAGGGTACTATTCTCACGCCTCTTTTTCTCTCTGCAGTCTCACCCACCTGACTCCCTGGGCCCCAGCTACTTCCAGACTCCAACCACCTCTCACCACCTCCACTGCTTCCACCCTGGTTCAAGCCACCATCTGTTCTTGCCTGGATATTACAGTAGTCTCCTAACTTGTCTTCCTGCTTCCACACCTGCTCTCCCTTCAGTCTATCCCCACCCAACAACCAGACCGACCCTGTTAAATCCCAACTCAGATCATGTTACTCCTCTATTCAGAAACTTCCAATGGTTGCCCTTTGAGCCAAGTCCTTACAATGTCCCACACGGCCTTGCATGATTGTCTCCCCACCTCTTACCTCTCTGATCTCATATCCTACAATGCTCCCCCTCCTCTCCAGCCACATTAACATCTATGGGGTTCCATAAACTCACTGAGGACATGCCTGCCTCAGGGCCTTTGCACTTGCCACGTACTTCACTCCCTCAGTCCCTTCAGATCTCTTCTCAAATGTCTCCTTATCAGAGAGCCCAACGCTGACCACTCTTTTTAGAATAGCACCCCATCCTGCATCTCTATCCCCCCTTTACTGCTCTATTTTTTGTCTTAGCACTTAGCATCATATGACATGTGTTATGGATTGAATTGTGTTCTCCCGAAACAATTGTTAAATTCCTAACCCCTGTACCTGTAAATATGACCCTTTGGAAATAGGGGTTTCCTTTTCTTACATCAATGTGGTCATACCAGAGTAGGGTGGGTCCTAAACCTATCTATTCTGGATGGACACACAGTGAGGAGACAGACACCATAGGAAGCTACATCTACAAGCAACCAAGGAACACCAGAGAGAGAGAGAGCCTAACCTTGCCTATGCCCTGAATTTGAACTTCTAGCCTCCAGAACTGTGAGGAAATAAATTTCTGTTCTTTAAAGCCACCCACTTGTGGTATTTTTTTTACAGCAGCACCAGGTAATTAAAACAACATATATGTATTTACTGTCTGTCTCTCCCCTCCACACACATACACTACAATCTAAGCTCCATGAAGACAAGGATTTTGTCTCCTTTACCACTGAATTCCTGGTGCCTAGATCAATACCTGGCACACAGTAGATGCTCAATAAATAAATGCTTATAGAATAAAATGCACTGAGTCCCAATCTCTATTTTGAGCCCAAATTTCTCTTCTGAAATCCAGATCTGTATTTTAACATGCCTCCTTAACACCCTGCCCCCCAGGCACCTCACACCAAACTCACTATTTCTTCCCTAGAGTGGCTCCCTGAATTCTCTTCCAGTGCGTGGCACCAGCAGTCACCTTGACCTCTTCTTCACTACCACCACCCCACATCCAATCAGTCACAAATCCTACCAAATCTACCACTTTAAAATCTTTCCAACTCATCCCCTCCCCCACCCCTCCATTCCCTCAGCTACCCCTTTCTTCCAGGCCCCCTCATCTGGACATTGCAACAAGCTCCTAAGTGCTCATCCCCCTTCCAGGCCATCCTGCCCACTCAGGTCTGAGCAGGCTTTTCTTGCTTAAAACCCATCATGGCTCCCTATGGCCTACAGGACAACGTTCGAACCCCCCTTGGCCTCTCCATCCAGTCTCATGTGACACCCTATGCCGTCACTGTCACGTTTACCTACCTGCTGTTCCCCCAAACACTCCAAGCCCTGTCCAGCCAACAAGTGCTGGCAAAACTATTTCCTCTATCTGGCATACCTTTTCCCACACCTTGCTGGAGAACTCTTGCTCATCTTTCAAATCTCAAAGCAAGTTATTCCCTTAGCAATCTTATTTAATTGCCCTCAAGGAGAATGCCTCCCTCTGGTCCTCCTTTGTGTACTAGCTCTGTTCTAGTTTTCATACACCATGACGTAATTTCTGGGTAACACGTCTGCCTCCCCAGGATGTGGACAACTAGGAGACAGGGGTGCATCTTAGCCACCTTTGTAAGCCCAGGTCTAGCACAGGAGGCACCCAATCAATGTTGGATGGATGCATGGACAGATAAATGAAGTCTCCAACTCCTGCCTTCTGAAAGGATTGCTGTGTAAGGTGGTTAGCTCCCCACCATCGCTGGGGATAGTCAAAAAAAGGCTGGATGGTCCTGAATGGCAGTGTCCAGGGAATTTTCGCCAGTTCTAAACCCCTTCCAAGAGCGCCTCCTGCCTGCAGAGCCGACATCTCCACCGATGATGCTTCTAGATCCGTTTCCAAATAGCATCCCCTCACCCCCAGGGCTTCCGATGGTTCTCCAAACTGAGTCCTTCGGAATGCCAGGTCCGACACCTGGCTTCTACTCCAAGCCTCCATTCTCCAAGAACCTTCACCTTGCTCTGCAGGCGCTCTTGGCCCCGCCTCTATTAGAAACCCGTCTGCATCTAAGCTTCACTTGGCTGCTGCAAGAGGAGAACCTGTCGTCCCAGACCCCGCCCCACTCTCCTCGCCCCCTCAGACCTCGCCCATCCATTTCCCCGCCCAGTTCCGTTCTATTCTCAGGTTCCAAAACTCCCAGTTCCAGCCCTTCAACCCTCAACCAATTTTCCAAGACCCTTTCCGTCCCCAGGCTCTGCCCCTCAAGCCCCTCCCTATTCCATCCCCCTCAGATCCTGTGGACCCGCTTCCTTGACCTCGTAGGCCCAACCCCTCGGCCCCGCCCCTTTTCAATTCCTTCAGACCCCGCAAAAGCGCCTCGTTTCGTATCCTCGCGAGGCCTCGCCCGCCCGGGTATCGCCTCCACCTGTAGAGGGTCTTGCGAGGTGCGAGCTGGTCCTCACTCAAGCCCTGCGCGATGTAGTAATCGGCAACGAGGCCGAGGACGCGGCCCCAGAAGAGGACCCGGTCATAGCGGTAGTCGCGCTTAACCAGCATGAGGGAAGTGAGCAGGGAGGCCCGGCGGTCGGGGCTGAGGCCCTGCCCACTGCCGGACGCCAACTCCAGCGATAGCAGGAGGCTCTCGGAGTCCATCAGGCCTGCGGTTCTGCTCAACGCCCGCCAGGTTGCTAGGAGAAGCGGTCTCTATGGAGACCCAGAGCCCCGCCTGTCCGTCTTCCAGGAAGCTAGGATCCCACCCACGTGACCGCCTACGGCCCAGCCTGGTCGGAACGCCCTTCTCCCTACGGAGCCGTAGGGCTCGTAAACCTGGTCCTACGCTGCCCCCTCCCCCCCCCCTTTTCTTTTCCAGAGTTTGGGACGGAATGTCTCCATTTGTGGCGGCGACGACGTGGTTTTCTCTAATACAGATAGATGACCGTGTAGAATTGGAGGTCTAAACGTAGCCCAATTCCATGGATACTTTGGCCCTCCCTGGGTCCTTCCACATAATCGACATTCACTGAGTCTTCACTGTACGTGTACTGGGGGCTTGCAAATAAAACCAATAAAAGCCCTCTTATTATTTCACCCCAGTCGTGTCACTTTATGCTTCAGAATTATCTGGGAAGGAAAGAATTTGGACTAGATTTGCGATCCCTTGTGGCTCTCAAAGTCTAAGACAATCCTCCCCCACCCCTACCCCCGCCCAAAAAGCCGGATCCTACAGATTGGGGTCGATCCATTGGATTCCCTTCAGCCTTCACCAGATGTCTCTTTACCTACCCCTTCTATAGGACGATTGCGATTAAGTGGCAAATGGAGACCTAGGCAATGGGGCAAGGCATACGGGGCCACACTTTGGAAAAGGAGGGTGTGGAGGGGGGGTACAAAAGGGGTGACATTTATAAAGTTTCCCATCAACTACCACCTACATTTACCTCCCTCGGCCCCACAACTGTTCCTTTTAGGCACCATCGTAGCAACAGATGCAAGCCCAGAACACCACTGCAGCTAAGGCTCTTCTCTCCCTGGGCCAGAGACTACTCTTCACATCCACCTCAGAAGTCCCCAGCCAAGTGCAGAGAAACAGGTTCCTCAGCAAGCTGATTTGTCAGGGAAGGAGATGGGCTTTATTGTTAATATTACTCATTGACCTTTCATTTCTGGATTCCTTGGAGAAGACTCATGAAATCAGAATGACCTGGGTCCCAATGCCAAGCCGATGGAGAAATGTCTAAATTACCTAGATAATTACTGTTTTGACTGTCTAGGCATTGTTTATGAAGGCTTTTAAAATTAGTATTTGAGAGAGCTGACTTAGCTTAATATGTCTTCTCTCAAAACAATTTATAACCCTCTGGTTTCAAAACTCTCCCACTCCCTTTAGTCATATCCCTCTGCCTGTCCCTTCCCTGAGTAGGAGATACGGCCCTGGTCCTATTCTGTGAGGTAACAGCACCAGACAGGAAAACAGCCGAAATTCTGTCTAGTGGAATACGCTTCCAGTGGTCATAGCACAGAAAAGAATCCAACCTTTTTGTTTTCATCATTAAATATTTACTCAGTACCTAACAATGGCAGGTTCCATGTCCGGAACCAGAATCAGAAGCCAGAGAGCAAAGCTCTGCAGTTTCCCAGAGCTACCACCTTGGCAGGGCACATCATGTTTAATGATTTCAGAGTGAAACCACACAAGATGTGCAGCACAGTGTAAAGCACTCAGCCTATGGAGCCAGATGGACTGGGTTTGAATCCAGGTGTCACCACTCAGGCAAGTTACTCAACCTCCCCAAGCCTCATCTATGAAATGGGGATAATAATACATATATTTGTAAGATAATACATGCAAAGTGCTTAAAACATAGCATAAAATATATATATTCAGCACTTTACATACATTATCTTACCAAATCCTAATTAACAAAAATCCTCACAACTGGACCAATAAGCAACATCATGATAAACAAAAAACTGAAATTGTCAAGAATTTCATTACTTGGATCCACAATCAACGCCCATGGAAGCAGCAGTCAAGAAATCAAATGACGTATTCCATTGGGTAAATCTGCCGCAAAAGACCTCTTTAAAGTGTTAAAAAAGCAAAGATGTCACTTTAAGGACTAAGGTGCACCTGACCCAAGCCATGGTATTTTCAACTGCCTCATATGCATGTGAAAGCTGGACAATGAATAAGGAAGACTGAAGAAGAACTGATGCCTTTGAATTATGGTGCTGGCGAAGAATACTGAATATACCATAGGCTGCCAGAAAAATGAACAAATCTGTCTTGCAACTACAGCCAGAATGCTCTGTAGAAGCAAGGATGATGAGACTTTATCTCACATACTTTGGACATGTCATCAGGAGGGACCAGTCCCTGGAGAAGGACATCATGCTTGGTGAAGTAGAGGGTCAGCAAAAAAGAGACCCTCAACGAGACGGACTGACACAGTGGCTCCAACAATGGGCTCAAACATAGCAAGGATTGTAAGGATGGTGCAGGACCAGGCAGTGTTTCATTCTGTTGTACACAGGTTCGCTGAGTCAGAACTGTCTCGATGGCACCTAACGCCGACAATAATCTTGCATTATATGTATTATTGTTCCTGTTTATATCTATGTACACGTATCTCCAACATCAGCAGGGTGAGGATTCTGTTTTTAGCTTGCATCCAGGAAATGTGCAGGTGTTCTCCTTCCTTAGGGACAAACAGCTTCCACATTTGGTGGTCAGGACAGCATCAAGCCAGAGAGGATAAAAACAAGGATCAGGATAGCTGAGGAGGAACTGCCACAGGCAGGAGGGCAAGGTTTGCTTAAGGACAATATTGCCAGCGGTAACTGCCAACAGCCACCAGACAACTGCAGTGGAGACAGGCTGGGCAGAACTCCAGAAGGGACATTTAGCCTCAGGGAGCTGACCCCAGAGGGCATTCCTGGTGGGCCTCAGCCCACAGTTCAGTCAGGCCTTGCAAATGCCCTCCTGTTTTACTATTCTCAGTTCTCTCTCATCCCAGTTTCTCAGAGCCCCATTCCCCTGCATTTGTTTCTCAGATCTGAGGGGCAGAATGGGCCAGGTTCACCAGGATCATTTAGACCCCAGAAGAGTTGGAAGAGGCTGCAGGGCCCACTCTTAGGCCTCAGATTGCCATGCTTGGCACACGGCATGTGTTTATAATCAATGGTTGCCTTAACAAAGTAGGACATGATGCAGCTTCTCCTGTGCTGACAGACCGCCAGCAGCACCCATGGCACTCAAGGCTACAGCTGACCATTTATTGATGGACAAATGCTCTCAGAGGGTGAAAAGGCTTGCAGGGAGCTCCTCACCTCTTACCATTCTTTCAGCACGTTAACTCAGGGTTTACTACAAACAAGCACAGGGCCAGACCGCTCCCCTACATCACAGCGGTCTCACTGAGTGGCCTGTTAAGTTCCTTACCAGAATTTTGCCCACATCAAAGGTGATCTCCGCTTTGGGCAGACAGAATCTAAGGGTCACCAAAACCAGTATGTGGCAAGGAAAGAAAGTTGGACTAGAAGTCAGCTGATGAGGACTCTAATCTCAGCTCTGCTATCACTCTAGTTATAGGGCCTTAGCCAAGTCCCTTTACTCTCCAGATTGGCCTGGGGCTGATGAAGAGAAAGAACCATTAGCAATAAAATCCTGGAAGCCCTGAAGCAACAGAGGCCAAATATCTAGCCACAAGCTGGAAAGTCTCTTTGAGGCAAGAGATTTTCAGGAAAATTCAGTATGAATTCTTTCATTTTATATTTAAGTTCATGAGTCACACCCACATCATGTCCCTAGTAAAAATTCTGAAAGGCCACACAAAAAGCAGAAACTAGCCTCCTTCACAGGAGTGTCCATGGGCCCATATTTACTTTCCAACCCCAAACAGAAGCACCTAACCCAGCACCCTCTGGTAAAATCAACCCTATGATTCAAAAAGATGTTGTTCACTGATGATTATTACAGCCACAGCCACACCATGAGCCCACTAGGAAGTCTGAGGAGGGGAGGCAGGCAGCGAGAAGGTTCGAATCTTCCTCCTTCACCAGGAAGCAGCTGTAGCTCCAAGCAAGAGTTGGATGACTTGGTACCACAGGGGGAAAGAAAATTCAGCCATTGTGTTATCAGGATTAACAAGCACCCTCATTCATTAGTGGAAGCCTTTAAGCGTCACTGGTGCCTGGAACCAAATGTAATCCTCCCAGGCCGTGGTAGGGATGGGCGGCCTACCACAAGACAAGGTCACAGTCAGTTTGTGGCCCCGGCTGGGCACTCGGTAGTTGAGCTTGGGTCGAAACCAATCTTCTCCACAGTCACGATGTCCCTGTGCCATGATGATGGTGCCCATGAGTGGAGGAGCCTGAAGCTCACTGAAGGCATCAGCCATGAAAATGGCTCGGAAGAGACGGCGCAAACAAGCTGCTGTGTTCAGGCTCTGCTCCCTGCTGTCAGGGACCAGTCGGGACAAGTCAAGCTCATAGAACTCCTTGGGGCTTAGAGCACTGCCCCCAAGGAGGATCAGCACTCGTGGTACCAGTGTCCGGGCAAAGAGGCCCTCTAGGTGGCTGAAGACACTCTCCATTTCTGCCAGGGCTTGTTGGCATTTCTTGCTGCTCGTCTCAGTGGCAGTCCGAGGTTTATTCCTCACCACTTCCTCTGCCTGTGAGGACAAAGAACGGTGGGAAAGAGGATAAGATAAAAAAAAACTCATTGCCATTGAGTCAATTCCGACTAATAGTGACACTATAGGACAGAGTAGAACTGTCCCATAGGGTTTCCAAGGAGCAGCTGGTGGATTCGAACTGCCGACCTTTAGGCTAGCAGCTGAACGTTTAACCACTGTGCCACCAGGGCTCCAAGAGGACATGATAGGGGTAAGTTAATGCCCCAGCTAATGCCCTCTGAAGAACCCTTATGGGACTGAATTTCCAGCTCAATGAACTGCCATAACCAAAACAATGAACTGCCATAACCAAAACAATGAACTGCCATAACCAAAACACTGGGTTTTATCAGAGGGCATTATATCAAAAGGGAAAGCACATTCATTGCACAAAACCACAATTCTCCCACACTTAGAACAGCAAAGACAGTGCTCTGAAGCTGGAGGGCATCCAGAAAGAGACAACTAAAATAGTCAAGGAGATCTGGTGGCATGGCAGAAGGTGGCAAATCTTTGCTGCACAAGGAGTGATAACAGGAATGAAGATTACTAGGTCTAATAACAGTGATTCTGGAGTTGGTCTTCCAGTTAAACATGGCAAACTGAACACATGTTTATTTGGGCTCCAACCTGAAATACTACTAAGTGAGAGAAAAGAAATTAAGAAAGATAAGGAAAGAGAGAGAAAAAACTTCCAAGGGCAAAGAAAATTGCAGAATAGACAACAGTGGCCAAGAGGCAACAACCAATTTTTGGAAGGTAAAAGCAGATGGAAGAGTCAGCGTTCAAGAAAGCTGAATACCAAGTGCAGGCAAAGAGGACCCATTAGAAGCAAACCAGTTCACTCTGCAGAACCCCAGAAAGGCTCAGGAATTGGCAGTATTAGGCACCACAGAGGGCAACAATGAACACAGGGAACCGGGTGAAAATCTATGCAAAGACACTTAGACTGCCCGCCAGTTTCCTCCCCCATCCAGAGAGAAGGCCTTCCACTACTGATGTTTGTTGGGTCCCCCAAAGAGACCACTAGGTTCTCACCCAATCTCCTTAGAAGTCCATCAGCTCACAAGGCCCAACCATACACAAGAGCACTCAATCAGCTTTCAATGACTTATTCTCAATATTCACCAGACACAGAATAAAACTTCCAACATGAAAGTCAGAGACCAAAACAAACAAATGGGAAAAGAAATCTGGTAGAAATGGAGGCACATGAAGGAACAGAGGAAAACTTCAAAAACACTATAAGTACTATCCTCAGGTTAAGAGAAGTTAATACAGCAATGAAACAAGAACAGGATGCTATTAAAAAGAAACATACAAAGATAAAGAAAAAGCTCTTAAGAATATGACTGCCAAAAAAGAAAAAAGTTACTAAAGGTGTTAGAATATAAGTCAAGAAAGTCTCCCAGAAAGTAGAACAAAAGGCAAAGAGATGATAATTTGGAGAGAAAAGACACTAACATTAAAGAGTCACTTCAGGAAGTCCAAACGTAACCGTACTAGGAATTTAAACAAGAGAAAAAGTGGGGAGGGCTAGACTATCAAAGAGTACAGTGGGGAGAAATTAACTGAGGCCCTGGGGCTGAAACACCCTCCTTACAGCTGCTCAGCCTGACAAGTCCTGAAGATCTCTTAGACCCCTTTTTTACCTGTCTACCGTCTATGAGCCACAACATTTTCCCAACATCCCCCACCACCACCACCACCAAGCACGTACCTACCTGAGGAGAAGGTTTTCGGTAGAAGTGCTTAAGCTGTTCGTAGGGTAGAGGGAGTTGCTGGCGTTGGTACATTATATGCTTTAGAAGTTCACAAGTAAACCGGCAGCAGCCTTCCTGGCTCACAGGCCCGGGAAACACCACTGGCACCATGCAGTCTCTGGGGCAAAAGTGTTCCGAAGGGTTGAGAGGTCCTTGGGCGGAGGTAGTCTCAAGTAGTTCTATCTGGGGAACATGGGTCTCCTCCGCCTTCTCATACCACTCCAAATCTGGTACGTGAGCAGAGAGACAATTAAAAATGAAAAGCCTAAAGGCCAAAGTCAGTCTTCTTCATTCCTTTAGGGCCACTGTATCAGCCACCACGGCAAACGGGGCACCCGAACACACGTACACTCCCTCCGCGACCGCCAGTGTGGGCTGTGGCGGGGAGAGATTCCTGATCCGTCTCGCCTAAGGTATAGGGGGATGTTCGGAGGCAGTGACTGAAGCTCAGCCCAGAAAGCGCCTGGCCCTACAGATCTGGGCAAGTGGCTCAAAAGAAAGTGTAGTCAAGTGGGGTGTCCGTGAACGCGGAGAGGAAAGGGTTGGGAGGACGATCCGACAGGAACCTGGGCCGTGGAGGAGAGGGAGTCACTGGGGCAGAGCCAGAGGGAGGCGGAACTCCAAAAAGTGGGTGACAGGGGGACGGGCAGGAGAAAGGGGCAAGGGCTAAGTGACTGGAGGGAGCGGGAGTCGGTAAGAAACGGGTCTCCATGGCTCCTTAAGGTCCGGACCCCACGCCTTACCAGGGACTGCGTCCGCGGACAACACTTCCGGCTCCAGCGCCGCCATCGCGACCTCTTTCCTCTTCGCCGTGCAGTTTGAATGGGTGCCCCGCGCGGCATCATGGGAAGCCCGCGCCTCCACTTCCGGATTGGCAAAGCGGGAATGGGGCGGTGAGAGAGGCTGTAGCTGGGGGCGATCGAGTCCTGCTCTCTTATGTTGTGAGGCTGGCTCAGGACCGGGCAGTGTGTTTCCTTCCGTTGTACATAGGGTCGCTATGAGTCGGAACCCACTCGACCCACCTAACAACTCCCTTCCTAAACACCGGGCATGTCTAGCTTCCCCTCCCCGCAGGGAGCCGCTGATCGCTGCCCTCCAGAGGACACCCGCCCTCACACCATCTGTCCACTGCCTGCGTTCACTTTTCACTGTGCACCTACTTGGTGCCAGGCCCTAGGTGGTGGAGTTTTAGACGCGCACTAGACATTGGCCCTATTCTTAGGGGTTCACTTCCTTTAGATAGAATACAGTGTAATGAATTATACATCGGAGCCTCCACGGGCTGTGGAAGCAAAGAACAGAGGCGCCTAACCCAGATGAAGTGGGGATAGGGTGGTTGCAGAGGAAATGATACCAAAGAAGCTGTGACCCGTAGGATGGGTAAATTAGCAAGGTAAAGAGGAGGGCCTAGTGTTCCAGAAGACCTTGAAAGATAAGAGCAGCATCCTCTGTTCAAGAAATGAAAACATCATAGATTATTGAGAGTTAAAGCTGGAGTGGACAAACAGGAGCCAGATCATGGCAGGGCCTTAAAACCCTGTCAAAGAGTTGAACTTGATCCTGTGGGGGAGGGGGAGGTTTGAAGCTTTTAAGTAGGGAATGACATGATTACATTTTATAAATTTAACCTCTGCACTGGCTACATTGGATTACGAGGAGGATACGAGAGGAGGCAGTGATACCAGTTGGAGGTAGTGACTGCAATTACCCAAGTGCATGGTGAAAGAGGTCTGAACTAGGGAAGTCACAGTAGGGTAGAAAGAATTGGGTGAACTCTAGAGATATTTAGTAGGTCCACTGAACATGACTTGGTGGTTGATCTGAGAAGGAGAAGGAGGGATAGATAGAGACTACCAAGAAGATAAGCAGGTTTCCAGCTTCAGCAACTGTGTAGCCAATGGTGCTAGTCAATAAAACAGGAAACACTAGGGGAGACTAGGATGTTTGGGGGTGGGTAAGGTGAAAAGATGAGTTCATTTTTTGATAATGATGGTTGAGTTTGATGTCTCCATAGGACTGTGAATAAAGATATTCAGGAAAACCATTTGGAATAAGAGATATATATTTGAGAGTTATCCACATGGGCGTAGATCACCCAGGGAGAGTATGTAGAATGAGGATGTGTAGAGACAGGATCCTGAAGACATGAATACTTAGTGGATGAGCAGAGGGAGAGAGAAGAACCCATAGAGGAGACTGAGAAGTAGCCAGACAAGTATAAAAAATAGGCAAGTGTTGGGATCATAAAAGCCAAGAAAAGAGTATGTTTCAGGAATCAGAGACCAAAGGTCAAAACATATCATAAAAGTAGTGATTAAAATAGTGTGGTACTGACTCAGGAATAAACCAATCAAAACTGAAGAGAGTTCAGAAACAGACCTATGTATATGTGGATCTTAGCATATATGACGAAGGTTGCTTTTCAAAGCAAATACAAAGTTAATTCCTACCACATACCCTACATAAAGGTAAATTCCTGATGGGTTAAAGATCTAAATATAAAAAGAAACCCTCAAATCTACTAGAAAAAATATTGGAGAATAAATTGTAATCTATGAGTTGGCCTAGGCATGACCCTTAACCAAAAAAGTTTAAAGAGAAAGATTGCTAGGTCTGAGTTTAAAACTTATGTAAAGGCACTATATACAAAATTAACTGACTATATACTAGAAAGGAACTGTCATGGATTCAGTTGTGTCCCCCCAAAAGT
Organism: Trichechus manatus latirostris; assembly: GCF_000243295.1. Lineage (NCBI taxonomy): Eukaryota > Metazoa > Chordata > Mammalia > Sirenia > Trichechidae > Trichechus > Trichechus manatus. Next base: position 9,173,991 of record NW_004444001.1, on the reverse strand, counting down.
ATCTGTCAACTTAGCTGGGCCATGATTCCCAGTATTGTGTGATTGTCCACCATTTTGTCATCTGACATGATTTTTCTATGTGTTGTAAATCCTATCTCTATGATGTTAATGAGGTGGGACTAGTGGCAGTTACATTAATAAGACAAGATTCAATCTACAAGATTAGGTTGTGTCTTAAGCCAATCTCTTCTGAGATATAAAAGAGAGAAGTGAGCAGATACATGGGGACCTCATATTACCAAGAAAGAAGCACCGGGAGCATAGTGCATTCTTTGGACTGGGGTCCCTGCGCTGAGAAGCTCCTCAGCCAGGGGAAGATGGATGACAAGGCCTGTCCTCCAGAGCCAACAAAGAGAGAAAGCCTTCCTCTGGAGCTAGCACCATGGATTCGGACATGTAGCCCCCTAGCCTATGAAAGATTAAATTTCTCTTTGTTAAAGCCATCTACTTGTGGTATTTCTGTTATAGCAGCACTAGATAATTAAGACAGGAGCCCCGTTGGCATGGGGGTTAAAGCGCTCAGCCGCTAACCAAAAAGTTGGCAGTTCAAACCCACCAGCGGTTCACCGAAGAAAGATGTGGCAATCTGCTTCCATAAAGATTATAGCCTGGGAAACCCTATGGGGCAGTTCTTCTCTGTCCTATAGGGTTGCTATGAGTCAGAACCGACTCGACAGCAATGGGTTTGGTTTGTGGGCTTTTTAAAAATATACTACAAAAAATGGTTGCAAAAGGTTAATATCCATGATCTACATATCCATATATCCAGTATATATATATACATATACATATATATATATCTCCCACAGCCAACCACCTCATAGATATCTCATAAACAATCCCTTCGGGGAGCTAAACATATATACCATCTTCCATCTCCCAGGACCCTAATCTACTGGACAGACATCCCTGTTCAGCCTACTCCTCTGCCAGCCTTCATTCCTTCTGTGGTAGGTCAGACTATTTAAGAATAGGATATCAAAATGGGCTATCCCCTCCCATCTCTTAAAAGAAGGTCTCTACTTAGAAGGCAAGGAATTTGAGATAGATGGGGTTAAATTGTGTGTCTTGGGTTGGTTGAAAGATACATGTAGGTGAGAGGACAAGTGTTTTATCAGGCAAGTGCAGCAGGCTGTGGTTATCAGGAGGGCCCAGCTGGAGGTGGTGAAAATATCAGAGGAATGGTCTTAGCTCTCCCTTCAAATCCCCACCCTTCTTGAGATCTCTGAGTTCTCCTGTCTCAGTCTCTAAGCAACAGTTTCCCTGGTGGGGTTGTGCCCCTGGATAGGGTTGACTTCTGCAGCATAGCCCTTCCCTCAGCTGCGTAGAGTTGAGAAAAGACACATGATGTGCTTTTAACCATTCAAGACCCACATAAGTGGCTGAATTGGGCCAATTTTGCAGATTTGGGCCGATCTCACTCTTTGGAGGAGTTATGCCATGTGGATACTAACTACATGATCAGCAACCTGCCTCTCTCTTTGTGACCCTGGGCAGAGCCATGGAATCCACCAAGTCTGAACCCTTGATGGGATCACCAGAGGTAAGCCACTGTTGCTGCTTCCAGTTTTGCAAGGAAAGCTGAGGTCTGGAGGGAAGAGTCTTATTTTTTTGCTATGTTTGAGCACCTCACTGCGAAGAGAGGTGAGGAGTGAGTCGCGAGATAGCCATGGGGCTAGAAATTGAACCCTGGCGTCCTGACTCCCACCCAGCAAAGCTAACTGGTTCTCAACCCTGCCTTTCTGATGTCTTGTGCACTGGTTTATGTCGTTGAATGTGTTTACTCTTTGCTTACTGCTACTCGCCTAAAGAGTAGGAGAGGAAGAGATGGCTTTGCAAAAAAGTCAAAAGTCAACAATCTCCTGGGGCCTTTGGCCAAGTGTCTAATCCCAGCCACTTCCCCCGCCCTCACTTGGGTTGGTGTAACGGAGCCCCAGACCCGCCCCAAGTAGAAGCCGAGCCCCTCCTACAGCCCCGGCTGTTTTAAAATCGACGTCGGTTCTCCCGGATTGGTTCGGCTTCAAAACAAAGGGGAGGAGGGTATTGGCTGAGGGCATCCTTGTAGCCCTCAGGCATCAGTGCTGGTTTATGGGTTCGGGCATTGTGTTGGGGCCACCGCGGAGCCTTGGGCTGCTGAAACCAGCCCCCGGGCGGTGCCAGGCTCTGGTAACAAAGCAGTGACTACTGTGTAAAGGTGGCATAATCATCGCAACAATAACAGCCGTAATTAGGCTAACCACCATCCGCCCCCGCCCTGGCGTTCGCCCTGACTGACTCACCCAGACGGCATGCCTACCATCAGGGAAGAAACTGAGGCAGGGGCGGAGCCAGCAGGCTGGAAGGACCCAGTCGCCCTTAATTCAGCAGCTCTGTAGGTCCGAAACCTGTTGCTGGGATCCGCTTTAAGGGGCCAGACCCAAGCGCACCCAGCCCTTCGCCCCCCCGTGCCCGACTCCGCCTTAGGCTTTGGGACTCTAAACTTTCCCCAGGTCCTAAACTTCCGCCAGGTCCTGGGAAAAGAGTTGCTCGGACAGCGGGGACTGGGAGCGAGACTACAAGTCTCCCCAGCCTTTGCGCGCAAAGGCGCGCTCCTTGCCTACACTACGAAGCCACCAGCGATCCCTTGCCCCGCGATGCCTCCTGGGAGTTGTAGGGCGGCTATGTGCTTTTTTGGGCGAGGGCCCAGACCTAAGGACTCTATATCCCGTGGTGCCGCGCGACTGTTTCTGAGGCGACCCGGAGGCCAGGGGAGGGGTGTGGGGGCGTGGCCTGCGCAGAGCCCCACCCCGCTCACTGGCTGGCCCGACGCAGCGGTGGCAGTAGAGGCGGTGGTGGCAGTAGAGGCGGCGGTGG
>NW_004444001.1:9141016-9171038 GCF_000243295.1 Trichechus manatus latirostris | reverse complement strand
GGCGGGGGGCTGGCGGCAGCGGCGGATGGACTCGCGGGTATCGGAGCTGTTCGGCGGCTGCTGCCGGCCCGGAGGGGGCCCGGCCGTGGGCGGAACCCTCAAGGCTAGGGGGGCCGGCGGCAGCAGCAGCTGCGGGGGCCCGAAGGGGAAGAAGAAGAACGGAAGGAACAGAGGGGGCAAAGCCAACAACCCCCCGTACCTGCCCCCCGAGGTGAGCATCTGAGAAGTGGCGGGGTGAGAGCAAACCACTCCTTCCGGTCCCGGGACCCCAAGGAGGAGGGACAGAGAATAAATACTCTCTTCCGGTGTCAAGACCCCAGGGAAGAGGGGCGGGAGAGGGGTCCCCCTCCTTCCGGTCCCAGGACCCCAGGGAGGAGGGACGGAGAGACTGGATTTCCCATCCGGTGTCCCGAACTCCCCTAGGAGGAGAAGTGGGGAGAGGGGATCCCTCCTCCTATCCCCTTGGGAAGAGCAGAATAGAACGCCCTGGCCCCCTTCCTGTGCTGCGACAGGTGAAGGGAGATTGCATCCTGGGATGAGAAGGTAGGCAGAGTAACCACTGCTTTTTCCAAACTTGTTCCACAGTGTGGAGGGAAGTTCCCAGGAAAAGAGCAATATGTTCTCTCTCTATTCTCCAGTACACATACACATTCAACCAGAGGAACCGTGAGACTTAACCCTCTCACCCTTTGCTTGTCTTATGAGGGGGTGGGGACAGAGAAGAGTACCTCCACACGGTTGTCTTGTCTATATCAGAGGCACAGAATAACTGTTCCCTTGTTCCTCTTAGACCAGAGCCCTGGTGGCACAGTGGTTAAGAGCTTGGCTGCTAACCAAGAGGTCAGCAGTTCGAATCCACCAGCTGCTCTTTGGAAACCCTGTAAGGCAGTTCTGCGCTGTCCTGTAGGGTCTCTGTGAGTCGGAATCAACTCGACAGCAACAAGTTTTTTGGTTTTTGTCCCTCTTAGGAAAGGAAGACCTAGGGGAGGAACCTATCCCAGGGGTTATCAAACTTTAGCATGCATCAGAATCTCCTGGTTTGCTGGGTCACTCGTCTAGAATTTCTGATTTCAGTAGGTCCTGGGTTGGCCTGAGATTTTGCATTTATTACAAGTTCCCAGATGATGCTGATGCTGCTTGTCCTGGGACCACGCTTTTAGGACCGCTGGAGCCTTGGTGGCACAGTGGTTAAGAACTAAGCTGCTAACCAAAATGTTGACAGTTCAAATCCACCAGCCGCTCCTTGGAAACCCTGTAGGGCAGTTCTACTCTGTTCTGTAGGGTTGCTATGAGTCACAATCGACTCAACGGCAAAAGGTTTTTTTTCGTTTTGTTTTTTTTGAGGGAGAGCCTATTCTATCATTCCTGTACTTTTCTGAAGTCACTCATCCTATTTTCCAAGCCCAGCAAATTGCTAAAAAGGTTTCTAGAGCGTCTTTGTTGATGGGAAAAGATCTCCCTTACACTCCATGAGGTGGAGATTATGGGTGAAGACCTGTCAGAGCCTGGAAGCCAAAGGGCTGAGAAAGGATGGAATGATAACAGAAAGGGAAGAGGAAACTAAAACGGCCAGGGAGGAGGAGTACAGAAATTCAGGACTGACAGAATAGGTAAATCGACAGACACAGAAGATAGATTAGTGGTTGTCTGGGTCCAGGGAGGGGCGCAGGGGAATAAGGTGTGACTCCTGGTGGGTATGGAGTTTCTTTTTGGGATGATGAAAATTTTCTGGAATTAGATGATGGTTGTACAACCTTGTGAATATACTAAAACTCATTACATAGTACACTTTAAAAGAGTGAATTTTATGGTATGTGAAATATGTCTCAATTTTGTAAAATGCCCCCACCAAAGTAAAGAAAAGAAATGCGGGACAGAGGCAAGGATCCTCCAGACCGTTGGGGAGGTAAAGCAGAGGGAGGAGAGTGAGCTTCAGACTTTCTTCCTGGTCTTTGGGATCATTCTCCCTTGAATTGTAGGGTCTTGGAGAAAGAGGTTCCTGGATCATGGAGCCCAAACCCTCTCCCCTCCTTAGCCTCACCCCATATCTCCTTGCACCTGAGAGGGGAAGCCTCAGACAACAAGATGCTTCTGTGATGGGTCATCTGATTTAGGGAGGAGGTAGAAGAGATTGTGGGGTGGATTCAGGATTTTACCTCAAATGAGGCACCAGGATTATGGGACCTGAGGTAAAAGCCATTGTGAGTCTGGTTTTATGGAGTCTCTCCCCCTCATTATATTTCCTAAGTTTCTTCTGTTCATCTCAGCCCCAGCTTTGGAGCCCTGATCCTCTTTCACCTGGAATTCTCTTTCACTGTGCTTGTAGTGACCAGTGCTGAGCTCACCCTTTGGCCACGGTCCAGAACTTCTTGCAACCTCTTACTCTTGATGACATCAGCTGAGAGGGGCGGGCAGGAAGGAAGCAGTGTCTCCCAGACCAGTGGCAAAGAAAGGCCTCAGCAATCTGGGCACAGAGACTTCTGGGGACAGCAGTTTGAGGCTCTGGGGAGAAGGAAGGGGTGATCTGGGATCTGGGAAGAACATGTGGCCAGTAGTTGAAGAAAGGAGGGACTTGGGGTTCTGTTCCTGGCTCAGTAGGTGACTCACTGTGTCCTTAGAGGCATTTCCTTTGGCCACGTTGGGGCTGAATAAAGGGCTTGTCTGCCTCTGCCCTTTGTCAGGTACCTGCTTTGGCAGGTGCCCCGGGGCTTCCTGCTGTCTCAAGATAGCTGCCTGGGCCCCAGTGGAAATTGGAAGGTAGGGGTTGAGTCCAGATTGTGTGTGGTAAAAATTGCTACCTGTTTCTTTTCAGGCTGAAGATGGAAACATCGAGTATAAAGTGAGTCTTAGGCTGGGGAGGGCCAAAGGGATGGGGTAGGTTGTTCTTGCGAGCATGGGATGATTTCTTTGATCTATAGCAATTTAGGGATGTGGTTCAGAGTAAGGGCTTTGTACCTCATTCTGTTGGAAGGGGTCAGGGACAAGGGGGTTTTGGCGGGGAGGGTCCTGGTCCTCTTTCCAGGGCAAATGGGGAGGATGTGGGCTCGGGAGGAACACTTCTGGTTTCACCTTCTCATGATGCCCTACCTGCCCTAAGCTGAAGCTGGTGAATCCATCCCAGTACCGCTTTGAGCACCTGGTGACACAGATGAAGTGGCGGCTCCAGGAGGGCCGCGGTGAGGCTGTCTACCAGATTGGGGTGGAGGACAATGGGCTGCTGGTGGGGCTGGCTGAGGAGGAGATGCGGGCCTCCCTCAAGACCCTGCACCGGATGGCAGAAAAGTATGCTTCCCTTTCCCCCTCGGCTTTCTCTTACCTAACTCTGGGGAGGGCCCAGGCACACCCAGTCCCCTAGGACCTGTGGAGCCAAGGTGGGACTTTCCTTCTGCTGCCTTCTCTTGGCAAAGGGCTGAAGAAGGGAGGGTTAGTGTTCTGAGCTCTCTTCATTGGACCTAAAGTTTTTTGCTCCTTGAGTTAAGATTTTTTTGTTGTTTTTTTTTTTTAAACAGAGCTGTGGATCTGGGATGGATTGGAGGGGGTTGGGACATAAAATAAGGTGTTGTGGGAGCTCTGTGGGAAGAATGGGAAGGCCAGTGGTCCAGAGCCAGGCTGGGACAGGGGGACTATTGGTGTGGTATGGCAACTATGGCCTTGCTGTGACAGGGTTGGGGCAGACATCACCGTTCTCCGGGAGCGAGAAGTGGATTATGATAGCGACACGCCCCGGAAGATCACTGAGGTGCTGGTACGAAAGGTCCCTGATAACCAACAGGTGAAGCACACATCCTTCCCTGCCCCCCCACACCCATGTTCCCTGGGAGGGCCCTGTGGTGGCAGACTCTCCCCTGGCCTGGGATCCTGGGGGTGTCCAGTTCATCGCTTGCTCCCCAGAGGGCATCACTGCCATTGCCCTAACCCCCTGAGGAGAGAGGTGAGGCATTGGAGCCCTTACCCCTGGCAATTCGTTCACAGTTCCTAGACCTCCGTGTGGCCGTCCTGGGGAATGTGGACTCAGGGAAGTCGACTCTGCTTGGAGTCCTGACCCAGGGAGAGCTGGACAATGGGCGGGGCCGGGCCCGGCTCAACCTTTTCCGCCACCTGCATGAGATTCAATCTGGCCGAACCTCCAGCATCAGCTTCGAGATCCTGGGCTTTAACAGCAAGGGAGAGGTGCATGCGGTCAATGGGACCCAGTGGGGCCAGCCTCTGAGGATGGGATGGTAGCAGTGAAGGACAGAGGCTAGGGGCATAGAGTGGAGACTTCAGAGAAGTATAGATGAAGGCCCTGAGTGGACTGTGAACAAGCTCTATCCCTCTTAGAAAACAAATGGGGAAACAACTGAATTAAACCAGAAATGGGGCTAAGGGTTAAGAAGCAGGGTCACCCAGGGACTGGTTTAGGTCCCGGCAACTCTTAAAGGGTTGGGGAGACTGGCAGTGGGCACTGAGAGCCTTGGGCTCTGGGCCAGGTGGTGAATTACAGTGACTCACGGACAGCAGAAGAGATCTGTGAGAGCAGCTCCAAGATGATCACCTTCATCGACCTGGCAGGCCACCACAAGTACCTGCACACCACCATCTTTGGCCTCACCTCATACTGCCCTGACTGTGCCCTCCTCCTCGTCAGTGCTAACACTGGGATTGGTACGAGGCATGGGGGCAATGATGTGGCTGGGGTGGGGATGGGAGGTGTTGACTCTCTCAGATCTGGGAGACAGACCGACCCTCTTCTTCCCTTTCCTCCCTTCCACATTCTCTTCTCTTCTGCTGCCTGCCTTCTCTGAGGCAGCTGGCACCACAAGGGAACATCTGGGGCTGGCCCTGGCCCTGAAAGTGCCCTTCTTCATCGTGGTCAGCAAGGTGGATCTCTGTGCCAAGACCACAGTGGAGAGGACGGTACGCCAGCTGGAGCGGGTCCTCAAACAGCCTGGCTGCCACAAAGTCCCCATGTTAGTCACCTCTGAGGATGATGCTGTCACTGCTGCCCAGCAATTTGCCCAGTCACCCAAGTAAGCCTGCCTCACCCCAGAGCCTGACCCACAGGGAAGGCTGCTACAAGGGCCCAATGCCCAGGAACTTGGTATCCCATCCCCAGGGCCAGACCATTTCTTGGTTCTGTGGTTCTTCAGCTTGGGATCGTAGGAGGGAGTCTTTGCTGAAGTACTTCAGCACCCCCCTGTCCAGCCCTCACTTTGAGCCAGCCTGGAGGTTTGCAGATACTCTGTGACACTGGGGACAAAGTGATATACCAGGCATTCACCACCTCCTTTATGCTCTGGATGGGCTTCATGTGCTGGCTCACAGAAACTGAGCTCAGAGCTTCCATGGAGGTTAACAGGTAGAAGAGAAGGGCCCTCAGCCATCCAGAGAGAAGCTCATCTTCCCATGTGTGGGGCCCTGGCCTCTGCCTCCTGTTGAGACTTTCCTCATCTGTCCATTCCATGCCTCCCTTTACAGTGTCACCCCTATCTTCACACTGTCCAGCGTGTCTGGAGAAAGTCTGGACCTCCTCAAAGTCTTTCTCAACATCCTGCCACCACTCACCAACAGCAAAGAGCAAGAGGAACTCATGCAGCAGCTGACAGAGTTCCAGGTAGTAGGCCACCTGAACAGTCAGTGGGTTGGGGAACAAGAAGGGGCTAGTTCTGACTGAGCCCAGAGTCTGTTTAGAGACCTTGGACCTGCCAGCCCTACTTGGAGGTCCACTGATGGGGTCTTCTTTGACTTTAGGTGGATGAAATCTACACAGTACCAGAGGTGGGGACTGTTGTTGGAGGGACACTTTCCAGGTGAATTGTCTTGCTTGCTACCCATCCAATTCAGCTCTCACATACTCATACTCATGAAGACATGGCCCAAAGGAGGAGACCTTGGAATTGAACAGAGCCCATTTAAATGATGTACTTGTTTGCTGATTAGGTTTTCACTATCAGAAAAGCTAGAGAAAGCTAGTCTGTTGGCTTATGAAGGAAGAAACAGTATTGTTGTTTATTGGGCATCTCCAGGCCCTACGGGGTAGTGTGTGGATCTTGGGCCCCAGGAAGAAAACTGGAGTGTATTCACCTGACTTCATCTCAAAGTGGGGACGATGAGAGGTCTCTTTAAGATTCCAAAGCAGAGGATGAAACCAAGGGGATAACTTGGTCCTTCAGGGGTCAGGTCTTCAGTGTTGTCTAACCAGCTGCTACCTCTCTGCCTTCAGAGTCTGAACTCTGGACTGAGGCATAGCAGTCACCCCCCGACCTCCAAGTCTGAATTTAGGATCCCTTCCCCAACCTTAGGGATCAACCATAGAAAGAAAGGAATGCTCTGGGTGACCCTGAGCAGGGAAGTAGACAGGGGCCTAGGCTGACACTGTACCACCTGCCCTCTGGGCTGCAGTGGGATTTGCCGCGAGGGGGACCAGCTGGTGGTGGGCCCCACAGACGATGGCTGCTTCCTGGAGCTGAGAGTATGCAGCATTCAGCGCAACCGCTCTGCCTGTCGTGTGCTGCGAGCTGGTCAGGCTGCTACGTTGGCCCTTGGGGACTTTGACCGTGCACTGCTTCGCAAGGTGAGGTGGGTGGGTGAATGGGAGAGGGAACATCAAGAGAAGTGCCTAGGAGGTAGGCTACTGAGTGAGGAGCACCTAAGGTGCTTCAGAGAAGCTCAAAGGAAACATGGTCTCTGGCCCAAGAAGCTTTTGGTCTGGTTATACAGACTATCTGTGTATGAAAAGAGAATACTCAAAGTGGCAGAAAACTAAATATGAATTGTGGTACAACTTGAGTGTCCAAGACCCTAACAATACAAAGCACTAGAAGGGTTAGAGGACATGGGAGGTGGGTAAGGAAAGATTCCCTCTACAAGGAGAGGTTGAGTATTTCCTTCTGAGGTCTTGTTTGGAGTCCTAGAGGAAGAAGAAATTCAGGTGCTGTAAAAGGGTATGGGGTGGACGGGGAGGGAGAGTCTAACACTATGTCTGTCCTTTCTGGGCTTGGGGGCCATGCCTCCGCAGGGCATGGTGATGGTGAGCCCCGAGATGAATCCCACCATCTGCTCAGTGTTCGAGGCAGAGATAGTCCTACTCTTCCATGCCACCACCTTCCGGCGAGGCTTCCAGGTGACAGTACATGTTGGCAACGTACGTCAGACAGCAGTGGTGGAAAAGATCCATGCCAAGGTGAGAGGGACCCAGCCATGCCCCCATTTCTTTGGGGAAAAGACAGTATTTTCCTGCCTGGGAGGCCTGGCCCCAGACTTGCAGAGAATTCCCTGATTCCACAAAGAGAACACAGCCCCACTTAGGGTGGGTAGAAGCCCAATAGGCCCCCTGAGGGTGGAAAGCCACGACTGGTAAAGAATGGGATGGCCAGTGACCGCATATCTGCTGCAGGACAAGCTGCGGACAGGGGAGAAGGCAGTGGTACGTTTCCGCTTCCTGAAACACCCAGAGTACCTGAAGGTGGGCGCCAAGCTGCTGTTCCGGGAGGGTGTCACCAAGGGCATCGGCCATGTCACTGATGTGCAAGCCATTGCAGCAGGAGAGGCCCAGGCCAACATGGGCTTCTGAGCTCCCCCAGGCAGGGACAGTTCTATTGCCGTCCCTACAATATACGAGGTGGCTTCTGGCCATGCTGCCCTCTGTTGGCGGCTTTGTGTGTTAATAGGCTAGGGAGAAAGGGGTGCTCTCTGCCACTTGCTCCCTACCACCTTTCTGGAGCGGTGTCAAGCTTGGTGTGGCCAAGGGAGGGGCAGTTCGAGGGAGAAGAAAGGAGCATTCAGGGCAGTGCTCAGCAGCTGTGAGCCCACCTGGTTGACTCATCAACCCTGACAACCCCATGGCCTGTCTACTGGAGGGAGCTGACCGTGGCCACCTTAGGACTGAGCGTGATCCACCGTTATGGTCCCTGCACTTCAGGAATTTTCACAACTAGGGGTGGTCCTTGAAAGCACTCCTTTTTCTATACCTCTTCTCAAGGCCATGTAAGTTGCCCATCACTACCTGACTTGGACAAAAGAAATCTGCTCCTGGCCACCTGGTGGCCCAGGGTCTGAAGAAATGGCACAGGGACAGTGAATGGCAGTGCTCCCACCCTGTGCTGCGGCCTGAGGCCTGTTTCTCAGCTTTATCGCCTTCTTCACTCAAGGGCCATTTCCCCAGTTCCTCCTCTCACAGGCCCCACAGGTGCTATTTGTTGTGCTGGCCCAAGCGTGGGGCTGCCAAGCTAAGGCTCGGCATACCAAAGGTCAGCTGCATGTCAGTCAGTTTTGTCCCTTATTCTGCAGTGTTCTGTTGGTTTTAATGCTGGATCAAATCATATGTTTTACTTTCCCAGACTAGTGGCTGGGGATCTGACCCACAGCTCCCCGACTTGCCACTCTTTCCCCTCCCTTCCTACACCCACAAAGTCCTCTCACTTTACTAATTTGCAGTGACCATCCCCTTCCCTCTGTTGCAGGGAACCAGGAGGAAAGGGAGAGCTGTTGCCATATTTCCTACTGTTTAGGGCATGGACTCCCTCTTTTCCCTTTGTTAGTGTCCTGGGTTCCCATGGACTCAGGGATTTGTTGGTTGAGGTTTCTCTGCATATATATATATTACATATATATATTATATATATATATTGTACAGAATAAAAATGTTTTATTGGATACACTGTGCTTATGCTTAAGATACAGACTTAGCCTCCAGAGCTAGATTCCTCTCCAGGAGTAGGTAGAGACAAGTGAAACTCCAACATTGCTGACCCTTGAATGTGGAAATGTCATCTGACATAGGATCAGTGTTCCAGTATTGTAACCAAGCGTTCTGGCCTGTTCTGCATAGTTCCTTGAGCTAGCAGAGTAGAAAGTGAAATTTACCCTTGTCGGCTGAAATAGGTAGCTACCCTACAATAAGGAGCCCTCCACTGTACCCTGAAACTAATGCTGTCAAGAGATTTTGAGATTAGAGGGCCAGCTGCTTAAGGAAGAGTAGAATTTAGGGACAAATGGTAATTTGGCTCTTCACGCTTTCCCTAGCAATGACAAGTAGCCTGAAGTGAGGTTTATATACCCTAAACTGGATTCTTGGAGCTGCTAGGGCCACCTGGCCAAATTTTAGTCCCTCTTCCTGTTTCAGAGTATCTGATTATCACATTTTATAGGTATGAAGTCAACTGAAAAAAAAAAAAGAAAAAGGACTTGGCAAAAGAAATTTAATGATAAATGGGTCCCAAGGTCCCATGTGGCATTCTGCCTCCAAGGTATTAGTAGTAGCCTCCCTACCACTCAGGCTCAGCTGCTTTTTAAAATATCAGTGGTTTAACTTGCTACTAAGAAGCCTGTGGTTGAAAAACTTCTTCCAGTGTTGGAACTAAAAGCTCTCTACTTCCTTCTGTACTGTTGCTGATAAACAACTGTGAAGAAGGAAAGGTTACAGTCAGCAAAAAGGCACTATAGCTTTTACCTAACACTGACCTTTGAATGGGCAGAGTTGCTGTCTCCAAGAAAATGGAAGGTGTGCTGCTGGTCTTTTTCTTTACTGGTCACCCACTAGCCAGCATCTCCTTGCCACACACACACTACCAGTCTCTAGAAGTCCAGTGAAACCTAGGTTTCTGCTATATTACTTTTCTACATGACTCCTTCATTTCCAGGAACAGGAATAGAAAGAAGTGGAGAAACTTGTCAATCCAACATGCTCAACTTGATCTGTATAGCACCCAAAAGAGATGAATGCTTCATCCAAGGTTTCTGTTTTTTAAATACTCATCTTTTCCCTGAGTTAAGAAAAAAGAAACTGGAAAATCAACATCTCTGTACTTAACGAGACATCTCCTGGAACTAGGGAGCCACTTTCTTAGATTTATGAACATTTAGGAGGATAAAAAATTGTATAAGGCAAGCCCCAAGGAGTTATTGTTTCAGTTCTGGTAATCAGATCTAAAATTTTTCACTATATGCATTCATTCAGTGAGTATCAATCACTTATTATGTGCAAGGCACTGTGAAGAATTCTTCAAGAAGCTACAAATGTAGTAGGGAAAAGGCCATGTACACTACTCATTTTTATTACATATTTAAAATTACATTTCCATAAAAGTAGAATACATATTTGGAGGAAGAAATAGTTTCCTGCTGGACCCAGTGGTTTTCAAACTTTTCCCCCTTCTTCAAATGAAACACAAATACCGCCCCCGCCCCCCATTTATAAATTAGCTAAAAAGTAGAGGTTGGTTTGTGTATATGTATGAGAGAGTGGATATGTACACCATTTTCCCTTCCTACTTACTCTCCCTACCACTCAGCTTAGTTCACCTTTAGCTGGGTTCTCTGTGTAATTCCCAGTTTCCCATCAGGTGCCATGTCAGAAAAGCCAAAAGAGCTGACTTCCTATACATAAGAACAGAGATTAAGAATACAGTACTGTCAGTATTGGACAAGTTGAAAGAGCTATAGTAATTAATTTAAAATAATGAATTAAAAACCCTAAGTTCACACTTCAGTAAGGAAGAAATGAATAGGTCCCATCTCCTTACAACATGCCAGTGACCCTAAAGGCCCAAGCACTTACCTCTTCAATTTGTACTTTAGAATTTAAGGAAATGCCATTGCCCTCTACAAGTCTGGCCTTTGGTGTCCTCTAGATCAGTACTTCCCAAACTTTCAGATGCACGCTAATCACCTGGGGGATCTTGTTAATATGTAGATTCTGATTCTGTTCCGGGTGAGGCTAAGACTTTCTAACAAGCTCTCTGGTGATGCTGATGCTGCTTTCCTCAAATCACACTTGGAGTAGCAAGGTTCTAGAGGTGGTTAGTTTTGATCATGGCTTACCCAATCAAAACAGTTTCTGAACTGGTTCAATGGCAATCTCATTCTACATTAGAATAAAATACAAGAGACAGAAGGGCCAACAGCTAAGACTGTAGCCATAATAGGGTTTGTTGTTAGGTGCTGTTGAGTCAGTTTTCCACTCATAGAGACCCTATGTGACAGAGCAGAACTGTCCTATAGGGTTTTCTTGGCTGTAATCTTTACTGAAGGAGCCCTGGTAGCACAACGGTTAAGCGCTCGACTGCTAACTGAAAGGTGGTGTTCAAACCTACCTAGCGGTTCCATGGGAGAAAAGACCTGGCAGTTTGCTCCTGTAAAGATTACAGCCTAGGAAACCCTATGGGGCAGTTCTTCTCTGTCACATGGGGTAGCTATGAGTTGAAAATTGACTCAGTGTCACCTAACAACAACAATCTTCACGGAAGCAGATCGATCGCCAGGTCTTTTTTCTCGGAGTCGCTGGGTTCAAATTGCCAACCTTTCAGTTAGCAGCCCAACACTTAACCATTGTACCACCAAGGCCCCTTTATAATAGGGTTTACTTGCATGAAATTCAGTATTTGAGTAGCTTTTGTGTACGGAGCCCTGCCCTAAACTACTTACCTATCACTCCCTCCCATTCTCCAACTGAAAATATGGAGTTTGCGTCAAAGTATTATCTGAACTGCTCCTGTAATACAGCTGATGAGAAACTTTAAAAAAAAAATTTTTTTTTTTTTTACCTCGTTCCTTCTCTATGCCATCTTTAAGCTAGGCACTTTACATTATTTCTAATCTTCCATAATCTATAAAGTATACTCAATTTTACAGATGAGCAAAGTGACCTGCTCAAGGCCATATTCAGAGGCAGAGTGAGGTATAGAACCATGTGTCTCAGGCTCCCGGTCCCACACACTTTTTACTATGACACTGCCTTCCTAAACTCGAAAGATTAAAAATTCAAAGTAGTATCTCTGGAAGATGAATTTTTATATCTCTATTGGCGATGGGATTAGAATCCATGCCTGTGAAGAGATGGGAGCCTTAACACAGCACCTAACTGGATTATTTTTCTTATTAAAAACTTCATAAAGTTATAGATTTCCTTGAAAAGTGAACATATTTCCATCTTCCAGGTTACAGATAAAATGTTAACACCTTGTAGCAGGCTTGAGGGCTACACTAGTGTGTTAATGGTTTAAAAAATGATTCCAGTGTCTGCATGCCCTCAGGCCTAGGCCGTTTGTTACTGGAGGCCAAAGGGCTCTTAGGATTTCTTTTGCCTTGAGGAGAAATGGCAGGAACAACGTGGGGCTTTGGAGAGAGGGGCTGCAAAAAGGATTTCTGCAACTCCAATGCAAAATGATAGTCTGTATGTTCTGGCATCTCCCACACTGGTACCAGGGAGCCACACTTCTCACAGGACACTTGGTCTTCAGCATCCAGAAGACTTGGAGTAGTAGCTGCCTTTTGAGCCACATCCAAAGCAGACTTGGAGGATAAAGAAGCAAGCCTGCTTGAGCTGCTCTGGGCCAAAGCCATCACTGCAGGAGTAGCTTTAGAGGATTCTGGTTTCAACACCTCTTCACAAGCGTGGGCACAATCTGGATTCCCTGTCGGAAAATGGTCTGGTAGCCCTTTAGGGTTGGACCATGGATTTTGTGGAGGAAAGGAAACTGAAGGATTATTAAGCTGTTTCTGCTTTAGGGCTTCCAGACTTTTCTGCTTAAAGAAGGGCTGAATTCCTTTAGTATGACTGGCTTGGAAAGGCAGTGAGGGTTTGGATGGTGACTTGGCCATGGGGGCCTGGGTAGTGGCAATAAAAGATGAAAGTGAAGCTTCTTTGACTTTCTGCTTTTCTGCAGCTTTTTGGAAGAATGATTCCAGAGAACTGGTTGCTTTCTTGGTGGGTGTCACTGATGGGCCACTTCCCTGGGTCTTAGCTTCTGAACTGGTAACTGGCACCTTTGGCAGAGAACTTGGGTCACTGCTCAAGAAGATGGTGATGTCTGTGCAAGATGAAGGGGCAGAGGCAGAGAATTTGGTAGCACAGAGGAAAAGCATTGTGAGGGGAGGAGACCTGTACAGAAAGTAAAGGAACAAGAAGATTAGCAACAGGTCACTATTTCAGAGTTTAGGACAGATTTCAATTTGTAAATGATTGAGATTCGGGTTCTTCCACAAGAGGAAACTGTTATGTACTACAGTGGTTCTCAAACTTTAATGTGTATCTAATTGCTAACAGATTGAGTAGATCTGGGGTGGGCAGAGAATTTGTGTAACAAGTTCTTAGGTAATGCTGATAGTCTGGTATTGCAACTTTGAGAATCACTGACTTAGTGAACACCTACCTCAAGTAATATGGATCCCCTGACAGCTGGGTATTATTTTTTTTATAAGTTAGTGCTATAGAGCTGCTACAGTTGAGGTTGGGAGCCAAACATCTTCATTCAAGGCAACAGAGAAGCTTTAGAATATTTAGACTGGAAAGACTCTTGAAAATCTTTTTACTCATGCCCGTTTAAAAACAGGGCACTACCTAACCAATCCCTGACAGATTTTCTACTCTGGAATTTGTAGAGAATAAAATTCTACAACTGCTTTTGGTTACCCATGCTAGTGTCTCAGAACCATTTCAAGAAACTGCTGTCAAAGTTCCTGATTATGTCAATTACCCAAATAAATTTTCACATGAGCTGAATTTCGGAAGAGAAAACGTGCTTCTGTATACAGATTAGTCCTTCAATGAGGGGAATAGTAAATGCTATTTTAAAATTATGACTGTCTCACTATCCTTAGGGTTCATGCCTTAGGACAGTCTTAAAGCAGGTAATTTTGGTGCTTCCTTGTCAATAAATTTCATGCTTTTGGTGAGTAGTATTCTAGACAGTCATTAGTAAGTTTTCAAATAAGCCTTCATATGAACACAGTATTACAGTTATCACTTTTTAATATCTGAAAGATACAGTGGAAAGTAAAAGTTAAGTAAATTATTCTAAATAGAGAACAGAGACTCTAAAACTTCAGAGACCCTATCATATTGTAGAGGTTTGTACATATAATAGTAGTGCCAATAAATTTATATAAGCAATAATTTAGGTGGTTAACTAAACTTTAATTTTGATAACATTCAATATAGATCTTTTCAGTTTAGTGGTGGTGTTGTGTGCCATTGAATCAATTCTGACTCCTAGCGACCCTGTATGACAGAGTAGAACTGCCCCATAGAGTTTCCTAGGTTGTGATCTTTATGGAAACAGATCACCAGGTCTTTTCTCCTGTGAAGCCGCTGGTGGGTTCGAACTGCTGACCTTCTTAGTAGCTGAGCATTTAACCATTATGCTACCAGGGTTCCTTTTTCAATTTAATAGGCTATGTTAGATAAGCAAAGGATTCCAGTTGTGAAAATCATTAATACCTGCAGAGTAAATGAACACACTCCAAAAAGAGACTTTTTCATATATTTGATTATATGTCGTAAGCAATTGAAGCAGAATTTATTAATGAATATGACATTTGTATAACACCAGTGGAGCTTATAACAGTGTTGGGATGTTAGAGATTATCAAGATGGTTTTAAAACAGGACAATCAAGTAGTTGAGACAAGTTCCCAAGTATATTCTTGAGTGCTGTACTCCAAGTGCAAGGGGCCATTCCTCTAACTATAGCAGGCTGATATAGGCAGGAGTAGTCTTGGTTAACTCTGCCTTCTAACCTAGCCCTGGGAACTGGAATGCACCAAATGTCAGGCAAGAAAGTTGCAGCTGAGCTGCCTTGTTTCTAGACTTGCAACTGTGTTTTTCCCTTAGTAAATGACCAATTCCCCTGTGCAACAGGTGTTGCTAGCCAGAGTCACAAAGAGCTAACCCCAGCTGGAAGAGCTCAGACACCTACTAATTTTAGAGCTAAGATGGGGTATAAGTCTCTTCCGAGAAGGCAAGCTAGAAGAGAACTCACCATTCAGTTTGTATTCCAGAAGCATTATAGTTCCTGATGACAGCAAATGCATCATGGCTCATCTTGTGAGCATCATAGTGAGTAAGGGCACAACAGCGGCGCAGGCTGCTGAGACGTCTGTCTCCTTGTACACGAATGCTCACAGTCAACTGGGTGGCTACCCTGTCATTCTGTGGGTGGAAAAGGATTGAGATCAGAACTAAAGTTAACATGAGCATCTGGATTTTATATGCTGAACTGCATGAAAGGAAATGAAAAGAACCAGGGTGATAGAATGGTTTGAAACAGTAAGTTTAAAAGTCAAGAGGGAAGCTGTTTATTCTAGCATTTATTCATATAAATTACAAATACATACTGAGTACCTATTATGCATAAGACACTAGATTAGGTTACTGTGAGGGATGTACCCTTCTGCCTTCATATACCTTATATACTAATAGTATAGATTCTATACTATAGACTTTTTTTTTTTTTAAATAAATCTGATTACATGATTCCACAAAATTTTTGTGCTATTTCTGGGTGTAAAAAGTAATTGGAGAAGATATAATGTGGGTGATGGAGTATTAGGATATCTAGGATATTTTGACAATTGATGGGAACAGGACAGAATAATTGAAAATGGGACTCTCCTGTATGTTTTTTTGTGGTGTATAAGTGAGAAGACTATAACAGATACCTACAATACTATATTCTATTTTGTGACTGAAGGAAGTGTTTTTAAGTAATTGTCTGAAAGGAAGATCCAAGGTAGGATGTCAAGATTCAGAAACTATCAGTAGATTTATTCTATAATCTTTTCTTTTTTTGTTCTATGATGCTCTTACGCTTAATAAGAATAAAATTTTCCAGTAGCACCCCCTTACCACCCGTTTATAGAAGATACAGTGTAGTGAGTCTGCCTCTAGAGAACAAGATCAGTGATTCACTTTTCAGTAAACTCTAGGCATGTGAATACTGTGATTCCCAGCAAACTGAGAAATAAAGAGGCAGAAATAATGTGAAAAGTCTACATAGGGACTGCTCTGACCAGGATCACAACAGAGGGTTCTGGACAGAGCTGGAGAAGGATGTAGAGCATAATTCTAACTCACAAAAAAAAAGACCAGATTTACTGGCCTAAAGGAGACTGAAGAAACCTCGAGAGTACGGCCCCCAGACACCCTTTTAGCTCAGTGGTGAAGCCACCTCCGACGTTCACTGTTTAGCCTGGGAGTGGACAGACCCGTAAAACCAAATGAGACTAACGAGGTACAGGAGTCCAGTGACAAGGGCCAGAAGGCAGAAGGGGACAAGGAAGCTGGTGATAGGGAACCCAAGGTTGAGTAAGGATATTGTTGATGTGTTGTGAGATTGTTAACCATTGTCATAGGGCAACATTTGTAGTAACTGTTAAATGAGAAACTATTTTGTTCTGTAAGCCTTCACCTTAAGTGAGAATAACAGCACAATTGGAAGAGCATTGTCAATGTCACTGAACTGTGCATGTAGAAATTTTTGAAACGGTGTATCTTTGGCTATGCGTAGTTTCACCAAAAAAAAAGGTTGAGAAGTTAGAGGGTTAATATGTTGTGGGGTTGTTAACCAATGTCATAAAACAACATGTGTACTACTGTTTCATGAGAAACTATTTGTTCTGTAAGCCTTCACCTGAAGTACAATAAAATATAAAAAAAAAAGAATTACAAAAAAAAAAAAACTACATAGGGATTCCCTCAAAATCAAAAGATGCTAGTAAGAAGAAATAGCCTTAAGGCAGGGGAGAGGAGAGCAGCAACAATCTTGGGGGTAAACAGATACAAAGCAGGGTATGGAGATTGAATGAGTATACGTTTGTACAGATTTGTATAAGTTGAGAGAACACAAATTGGCAATTACAAAGGAATCTTTGCCAACTAAAAACATTAAACTATAACCAAATGCCTGCTATGTACCAGGAGCTGTCCAGGCACTAGAAATCCAGGAGAGAACAAAATAAAGTCCAGGCTGTGATGGGTCTTAATGTGATAGTGGGGGCTAAAGATAATAAGCAAGTAGACATGGAGTAGAAGTGACAAAGAGAAGTGCTATGAAAACAATAAAGCAGAGTAAGGCAGAGAATGATGGAGGCTGCTGATGTTGATAGGGTGGTTGGGGAAGGCTTCTTGGAGGAGCTGAAATGTATGCAGAGAACTGAATAAAGTGAGGGAGCAAATGTTAGGAATATATAAGCAGAGATTTTCCAGGCTGAAGGAATAATAAGTGCAAAGGTGTTGAGGTAGAAGCTTCCTTGGTGTGTTAGAAAAAAAGGGAAAGAGGTCCAAATGGCTAGAGTGGAGTGAGTGAGGGGGAGAGGATAGGAGATGAAGTCAGAAGTAGCCAGAGATCAGATCATATTGGGCTTTGTAGAATAAAAGACAAAATAAATCCTTAACATGGATTAAGTGTGAAAGGGAAGTCACTGGAATGTTTTAAATAATAAAGTGACAGGATCTGCTATGTCCAAATTTCTTTTTGACAGAAAGTCCTTTAAAGCTTAAAGTTAGATAAATATTCAGGGATCTGCCACTGTGCTGCACTGGATACAAACTGGCAAGAAAAGTTCTCCAGGTGGCTTATAAGAAAGGGAGAGGAGACACCTAGTGGCAAAGTCAAATAGGCTGATAATAATTGGAATCATATCCCACTTGCCTAGCAGAACATTCACCACAAATTCCAGCTAACAAGAGCAAACAGGTAGTTTTAGATTCTTTCCAGACAGTATACAGTTGACTTGTAGGATTTCCAGATATTTCAAAAAGACAGAATATATCAAACAATACCATTAAGAAAGTGAAAAAACTACCTACATATTGGCAAATCAGACATCTGACAAGGGACCTGTATCCAGAATATATAAAGAACTCTTACAACTCAATAATAAATAGTAGCCTAATTTTAAAAATGGACAAGGGATCTCAGTATACCTTTCTCCAAAGAAAATATACAAATGGCCATAGGCACATGAAAAGATGTTCAACATCATCCACCATCAGGATGCAAATCCAAACCACAATGAGATACCATTTAACACTCACAACCAGTAACAAGGAGTCCTGGTGGCTGGCAGTTTGAATCCACCAGCTACTCCTTGGAAACCCTATGTGGCAGTTCTGCTCTGTCCTACAGGGTGACTATGAGTCGGAATAGACTTGACGGCACTGGGTTTGGTTTGGATCAGTAACCAAAGGAGCCCTGGTGGCACGGTGGTTAAAGCACTCAGCTGCTAACCAAAAGGTTAGCAGTTCAAAACCACCAGCCACTCTGTGGGAGAAAGATGTGGCAGTCTGCTTCTGTAAACACAGCCTTGGAAACCCTGTGTGGGTAGTTCTACTCTGTCCTACAGGGTCACTATGAGTAGGAATTGACTCGACGGAGTGGGTTTTGTTTGGTTTACCAGTAACCAGCTGCCTCTGAGTCAGTTCCAACTCGTGGTGACCCCATGTGTGCAGAGTAGAACTGTGTTCCACAGGGTTTTCAATGGCTGATTTTTAGGGAGGAGATCGCCAGGACTTGCTTCCGAGGTGCCTCTAGGTGGACTCACACCTTCAATCTTTCAGTTAGCAGCTGAGTGCATTAACCGTTTTGCACCACCCAGGGACTCCACTAGCAGGACTAAATAAAAAAGACAGAATAACAAGTGTTGGTGAAGATGTGGAAAAACTGGAACCCTCATACACTGTTAGTGGGATTGTAAATGGTGCAGCTACTTTGGAAAAACAGTTTGGCATTTCCTCAAAATGCTAAACATAAGAGTTACCACATAACCCAGCAATTCTACTCCTAGGTATGTAGCCAAGAGAAATGAAAACATGTCTACTACAAAACTTGTACATGAATGTTCATAATAGCATTTATAACAGCTAAAAAATGGAAACAACGCAAATGTCCATCTACTGATGAATGGATAAACAAATGGATATATCCATACAATGGAATATTATTCAGGCATAAAAAGGAATGAAGTAGTGATACATACAACATGCATGAATCTTTGCTAAGTCAAAGACCTAGTCACAAAAAGACCACATACTGTGTTATTCCATTTATATGAAATATCCAGAATAGGCAGATCTATTGAGACAGAAAGTAGACTAGTGGTTGCCTAGGGCTAGGGGGTGGAGAGTGGAGAAATGGGAAGTGACTGATATTAGTTACAGGGCTTCTTTTTGGGGTGATAAAAATGTTCTAAAATTGATTGTGGTGATGGCTGTACAACTCTGGAATATACTAGAAACCACTGAACTTTAAATAGGTGAATTTCATAGTATGTGAAATGTGTATTAATAAAGCTGTTTTTTTTTTTTTTAAAGAGCAAAACCATAATGAGATACCACTTTGTAACTACAAGGATGGCTATAATAAAAAAAAATTTTTTAAAAAGGGAAATTACAAGTGTTGAAAAAGATGTGGAGAAACTGGAACCCTCATACATTGCTGGTGGGAATGTAAAATGGAGCAGCTGCTGTAGAAAACAATCTGGTGGATCCTCAAAAAGATATAGAATTACCATATGACCCAGCAGTTGCACTCCCAGGTATATGGAAAACAAGGACTCAAACAGATCCTTGCACGCCAGTGTTCACTGCAGCATTATTCACAATAGCCAAGTGTCCATCAAGAGATGAATAGATAAACAAAATGTGGTATATCCATACAATAGAATATTATTCAGCCATAAAAAGGAAGTTCTGATACATGCTATAACATGAATGAACCTTAAAAACATGCTAATATGCCAGACACAAAAGGACACATATGATTCCACTTATATGAAATATCTAGAATAGGCAAATTCATAGAAAGGTACCAGGGCCAAGGGCGGTAGGGGATGGAATGTGAAGTTATTATTTAATGGGTACAGAGTTTCTGTTTGGGATGATGACAAAGTTTTGGAAATAGTGGAGATGGTTACACAACACAGTGAATGTAATTAATGCCACTGAATTGTATACTTAAAAATGGTTAAAATAGCAAGTTTTATGTTATATATATCTTACCACAATAAAGAAAAGACACAACATGCATGAACCTTTATATATATGGAATATATATATATAAATATATATGGAAAGGATAAAGAAATTAAGCACTTCAGTTATCAAATCTATGACTTAATACTCGATCTCTGAAAACTACCACTATTCTTGTGTTACACGGACTATAAAGTCCAATAATTTACAGTCCAATCCTAAATATCCTGCTTAATGGCTATATACTCTGAGTCAAAAGTTGATGAAGGACCACTATATATTCACAGTTGCAGTCAGAGTTAGATAAAAAAGATAGATCCAAAATGGTAATGTAGGAGATGGAGCTAGACTTAGCTCTTATGTTCACAGGTCCAGGCTTTAAAAAATCATGCTGAGTTTCATGGGTCTATGTTGGAAAAAGATAAAAGATTTTTAAAAATTTCCTAGGGTGATACTTTTTTGTATCTTTATTCCTATTCCATAAAGTAAAAAACAAAACAAAACAAAACAAAAAACCAACAACTGCTGTTTAAATCCCAAAGCCCACTCCAAGAATAAAGAAAGAAAATCTTACGTAATTTCGGTCCTTGGTCAGTCTCTCCTCTAGTTCCTGGGCTAATTGCAAAAGCCACCATTGTACCTAAAAAGTGGTGTTAAGATTTTAATCTTTCATTTAAAACTCTAGGTCTGTTATAGAACTAGTTGCTGGATTTGTTCAGGTCTCCCCCAGATGAACGTGTACACCAAAGACTCCCCTATAACCAAGGGATCACCGGACAATAGAAATCTTCTCAGTACTCTGACCTGCCCTAACTAAAGAGTTTCTTTTCCTGCTGGCATACCAGGAGGTGAATTTCAGGCATGCTCGAGATCTTAGAAAAAAGAAAAGACACAAACCTGAGGCACAATAAGTTTCCACCTACCAAAAAAATTGAATTCTAGTTTGAATTTTAGTCAGTTCCATTTTATTTCTTTTTAGGTGGAAGCCAGGGAGTGGGGAGGAGGTAATAAATCACAAGTTAAACAAGCCAATTTTCAGTATAAGAAAGGAACTTCTATTCCTTTCATACTTTACATTTCCAGCATAAAGTTCCCATCTAACCTATTAAACCCTACACAGCTATCAACACCTACCCACTAACCCCCATAAAAGAGGCAGTTTTCTGCCTACCTGTTCCCGAGTAGCCAGGGCCATTTTTCCTGGGAAGTTCTTGCCACAGCCAATGGTTTTGGGTATTTGCCTGGGTCTAACTGGATCATGTTCAATCCCTCGGCACATGGCATATAGCCAAGACCTAATAAAACCAGCAAAAAACACTGAGGTGAAAGTAAATGGTTATTCTTGTTAAAATATATTACCCTTTTATTCCTCTCATAAAAAAGGAAAAATTTGTCTGAAATGAGGTGTACCTGACCTCTGACACTGAATCCCTGCCCCTCGCATTGAATTTCAGTGCCATATAATAATTGGCTTCCTACAGCCAAGTCATCATTTGTATTTTTGCTATGGAAAAGTGCCAAGCAAGCCACAGATTCATATCTCCAAGGTTTTTTTGTGCTTTGTTAAGGCCTGAACACAAAGATAAGGAGCCCTGGTGGTCAGTGGTTAAAGCGCTCGGCTGCTAACCAAAAAAAGGTCAGCAGTTGAAACCCACCAGCCGCTCTATGGGAGAAAGATGTGGGAGTCTGCTTCCATAAAGATTTACAGCCTTGGAAACCCTATAGGACGGTTCTACTCTGTCCTATAGGGTCACTATGAGTCAGAATTAACAGCAACGGGTTTGTTTTCTGGTAAACACAAGATATTAAGGAACATCTTAGCACATATAAATGATGTAATAGTACAGTCAGTTCTCATTATTTGTGGTAGTTATGTTCTATAAAGTCAATACAAACAATTAGTGAATATGAACCACTGCTTCTAGTAGCACAGTGGTTAAGAGCTCGGCTGCTAACCAAAAGGTCAACAGTTCGAATCCACCAACCATTCCTTGGAGACCCTATGGGGCAGTTCTCCTCTGTCCTATAGGGTTGCTATGAGTCAGAATCAGAATCGACTCAATGGCATGGTGGGGGAGGCTTCTAGGCAAACACAAGGTTAGATTCCTGTTAGCTTCTGGTCACAACATTTTGTCAACTGACCAATATATAACCCTGTTTTACGTGTGTTTCTGTTTAAGGACGCCTTATTTTTGTTTATTCATTAACATTGAATTCATGGCCGACAGCACTATAACTCACGCTTGAACAAAGCTTATCTAATGTAAGGCACATCACAGCCTTCTTGGGCTTAGGAACACTTCAGCACTATACTTGTCCATTTTAAACAGCAAAATCACCAACAAAAAGCAAAAAATAATGTGGAAAACTGTGAAAAAGACACTTGTTTCCAGTATGAGAGCTGAAACAAGAAGGCAGAGCTGGGAACATGGGTTTTGGGCGACATTGCGCATGTCTATGAACGACCATGACAGCACCATGAGTATTGATTTTGGGGTTACAAATAAATGTTACCAAGTAGGCAAATGCACAAAAACAGAATCCATGAATAATGAGGATCGTCTATATATCCAGGTTTTAAAGTAACAATTTCTAGCTATCAACCCACCCAGGTACATGGAAAAACTACTCTAGAATGATAGGTAGGCCGTAGTGACCTAGTATTTTAAAGTTAAGATGGACCAATGAAATTCCCCAAAGAAACAAATATTAATGGAAGGATTGTTTTACTAGACACTTTTGTCTATATCTGAATTCCATAACTTAAACATTATGTTTGAAAACATGAATCACTTACCCATTCTTCTCCCCAAAATGACTCTGGAGCTGGGATTCAGTGAACTGGGTCAGTTCACCCATATATTCTATCCCCAGGATTTCAATGACAGAGGCCCCTAGCTTTCCTCCGAGATTACGGCTGATAAAAAAAGGAGACAAATAATATATAGGTCATATCATAAATATCTGGTTAGAATAAGGCATTCTGCTTCTGTAACTAGGTCTGCAAACGGTTCAGGGAAAATTAAGAGTATTGGTCTTAATTTGCCAGCGTAAGTCTAAGTGATTCTGGGAATTCAGTGATATTCTGGGAGTTAGGACCTAGGAAGAAGCTTAACAGTAGTATAAACAAAATGTCACCAATTAGCTACCAAGTCAACTATATACAAAATTTTTAATTGTACAGGTTCTACTGTCCCATTTGGGGATTAAAATTCCAACCCCAAAACAAATCCCTTGACTAAAACCTTCTATAGTTAAGAATATGGTCAAGATTCTTTAGCCTGGCCTTCAAGGCCCTCTATAATCTGTCCTTCCACAACCTATCTTTTCAGTCCTACTTCCAGTTACTTCTTCTCTAGCTAAACTGATTTACCACCACCCATCTGTTAGATTGCATACTATAGTGGCTTATGTGTTGCTCTGATGCTGGAAACTATGTCACCAGTATTTCATATACCAGCAGGATCACCTATGACCACCCAGGTTTCTGCAGCACTTCCAGGCTAAGACAGACTAGGAAGAAAGGCCTGGCAATCTACCTCTGAAAATTAGCCAATGAAAACCCTACGGATCACAATAGAATATTATCCGATATACTGCTGGAGGATGAACCCCCTAAGTTGGAAGGCACTCAAAACATACAGTGGCCACAACAATGGACTCGAGCATACCAATGATCATGAAGATGACCAGGCAACCTTTTGTTCTATTGTACATGGGGCCACCATCGGTCGGAGCTGACTCAAAGGCGACCAACAACAACAAACTGCTTTATGTTCCAGTTCACTGGAAACATCTTGTACTTTCTCCTTTGTGCTCAAAACATTTTCTAAACCAGTATTGCTTTCTTACTCTCATCTGACTCTCCAAATTCTGCCAAACCTCAAAATAAAACCCCATGCCCTTTTCATAAATCCTTCTCAGATTACTCTTCTTGTTTTACAAACTTTGGGAAGTGCCTGCACAATTTATTTAGCAATTATTCATGTGCAGTCTTGTAATGGCATTTTCATTGTTACCTCAAACTGTTACGTCTTGTCTCTTCAATAATATAAGCCCTTGTCAAGGCCACAATTCATAGGGTCAACCTGGTTATGGTATTCATTTGATTTGGCTTCTTTTCTCATGCCTAGTATGGGAGAAATTCAGTAGCCCTGGTACCTATTTGCCCCGGTGTCAATCCTTCCTAAGGAACAAACTATAACCAGAGAGTGCCTTCACATGGGTGTAAATGAAATTTAAGGTGCTCTCTGAATACTTACATTTTGCCAATAGGCATTTGGCTGAAGAGCTGTGGGACTGAACCATGTGAGACCAGGGTCTGGTGGTTGGGTTTGTTTAGTCCACAGGCCAGTTTTGCCAGGACCTGGAGCATGGAAAGTATAAAAACCTCATTACTGTCAACCCCACTCACACAGAGGGTTAGTGAATATTAAAACACACACATACATACGCATAGGTTAAGAGTAGCTAATGGTTTCCACATTGAAAACAAAACCACAACCAGGAATTCAAGACATCTCTAAACCTTGGTACCGCACATCCTCAGTGGAAAATACGACCCATTATCATTATTTTCATTGTTCTTCCCACATCTCTTCCACAGTCAGTTTTCCTTTCATCTTTTTTCCTCCCTATCTTTTCCTGGAGGTCCTTCCACTTCAAGAGGTTTAAAAAGCAGAGAAGCTGCAGAAGAAGCTCAAGTAAGATGCATTTCTCAGTGTGTTCATATGAAAATACTGAAAACAAACTTGTTTTACCCTACAATAATTATTTACATGTCTTTAATGCTCAGTCTATTTGAGTCCTGAATTTTATATAGATTATCATAATTTAGAATCTGTGATAGAGATTGGGCTCACAATCATCCTCTAATAGCAAACACTTTTTATACAGTGTAACAAGACTTCACAATGAAAAGAAAGTTAAATCCTTTAGAACTCAAAGAAGAAGACACTTCAGCGGTATCATTTCACAAATTATAATTGATAGGCAAAGTATAAAAGCATTCTTTAAATTCATTAGATTCTCCAGAAATTTCTACTAGGCCCATTTAGTCTGGTTTATGTTGGAATTTTTGTTTCCCCTCTCCCACCCAACCAGGGAAAAAAAAAAAAAATGCAGGCAAGGTTGGCAACTTACTGGGAGAAGGCAGCAATCAGGGATAATCAAGCACTGCTCAATTATTGAGCCTGGTCAGAAAGGGATGAAGACCCCAGACCTTCATTACAGTTTATTCATACTTAATCAGAAAACCAGTTATTCTGCCCCTGGATTACTGAGTTGTCTGTATTCCCAAAATCAAAACAGTGGTCCAAGTTAATAAGATTTTACTATTCCATTTCTCTTACTGCTTCTATTAGAAAAGGGGGAATAGGCAAAAGCATAAAACAGACAACTCCACATAAGAAAATAAAAGTAAAATAAAAGAAATAGGTGTATATAGTAAAACCTGCAAAAGCCAGAACA
Organism: Trichechus manatus latirostris; assembly: GCF_000243295.1. Lineage (NCBI taxonomy): Eukaryota > Metazoa > Chordata > Mammalia > Sirenia > Trichechidae > Trichechus > Trichechus manatus. Next base: position 9,145,841 of record NW_004444001.1, on the reverse strand, counting down.
TGTGTAAGGCAGAAACCTGTCAGATAAGGGGCACTCAAATGTTTTCCACTAAAACAAGCGAAAAAAAAGTGGTAAGACTGCACCCTATCAAAGGCAGAAAACTTGGGAGACCTGGAAAAACAAGGCAGTCCCATCGAGTTCCGGCTCTCACAGGTTTCGCTGTATATAAAAGTTCAAAGACTAGCCTCCTCCTTTCTATGGATAGTTCAGTCATTAAGGAAATATTTTGGATGCAACTATATAAATAAGCGGTTTCTACAAAATTTCCAGCCTGCTTCTTAGGCATAAGTATATGTTTAATGTTGACTCCCATGTTAAAGGATTAATTAGGCCTTATTTGGACCTCAACATGAATTTTAAATACAAATCCATTTCAAATTATATGAATAATGACGTAAATGTCCCATCCATATCCTTGCTATATTTACTAACTAAAGACGTCCATGCTTCTCTTTGAAATCTACTCCTAGTCTTCACCTTATTGTGTGAAATTCCAGCTGAACATTGAAAACCCGTCTGCCTCTCTATGGCTGCTCTCATTTCCTCCACAATCACGGCTCCCATGGTGAGCTGCAGTTCTGGAGAGGCGGTGTTATTAATCTGAAGAGAATCAAGCCATTGAAGTAAGCCTTGTTTTCGCATCTCCTCTGAAAAAGTTGAGAGGTTACAATTAGACATAATTTTTAAAAAATCATTTCATTGTGCTATCTAAGGCGCTTAGATTCTAGGCACTTTATTAGATATGTCTGTTTTTACAAAAAGAAAAAGAAAAAAAGGCAGCCATTTCAGAGGAATGAGTACAAGAGAGATCAATTTTTCCTTTATATCAATTCCAGCTGCCTTAGCTTCAGCAGAGGCTGCACTTTATAGTTCTAATATGCAACAAATATTTTGTATTAATATCATCTTTCACGAGCAATGATTTAAAAGAACATTTGTTTTCTCTCCCCAGTCTTTCCGAACTTTCTTCCTCCCACTTCCCCTTTAACATCCCTAAGTTTTATTGTATTATTCAGTTAGAAAATATTCACAATTAAATCAAGCTTCAGTATAAAATTCACGTTAGTGTTCAGATATTTTTAGAGGCTGAGTCCAGTCGAGTGATTTAAAATCCAGTAAGAAGCACTAGAAGATTTATTCTCCTGACAAGCTATTTAAGTTAGATGTAGCTTTGAACTTCAGGGCTTTGAAAATATCTTAGTATCCAATTAAGAATTAGCCACAATTTTGAAAAGGCACAAAAACATGATTATAGCGGAGCCCTGATGGCACAGTGGTTAAAAGCTTGGCTGCTAACAAAAAGGTCAGCGGTTTGAATCCACCAGCTGCTCCTTGGAAACCCTATGCATCAGTTCTACTCTGTCCTATAGGGTCGCCATGAGTTGGAATCAACTCAACAGCAATGGGTTTGGAATGAGGTATGAACAGGCAAGAAAATACACTCAAAAGTGTCTTGGAGTTATAGAGTGAAGGTTCAGAGATGAGCACTTACAAGGAAAAAATTTCTAACTATGATGATTGCTTACTCTCTCCTTTGCTGGCTTGTCTTCCTCCACTCATACCCAAACCATGGGTACTGATCAGTATTTTCCTCTCTGTATATATGCATTTTCTCCTGGTGAACTGATACTATCTGTCATGGTTTGAATTATGTCCCCCCAAAAATGTGTATATCAGTTTGGCTGGGCCATGATTCCTGGTACTGTGTGATTTCTCTATGTGTTGTAAATCCTGCCTCTATGATGTTAATGAGGGAGGATGGGTGGCAGTTATGTTAGTAAGGCAGGATCTGATCTACAAGACTGGATTGTGTCCTGAGGCAATCTCTTTTTTTTTTGTTTAATTGTTCTTCAGGTGAAGGCTTACAGAACAAATAGTTTCTCAGGAAACAGTAGTACACGTATTGTTTTATGACGTTGGTTAACAACCCCACAACATGTCAACCCTCTAACTTCTCAACCTTTTTTTTTTTGGTGAAAATACACATAGCCAAAGATAAACCATTTCAAAAATTTCTACAGGCACAGTTCAGTGACATTGACTACGCTCTTCCAATTGTGCTGTTATTCTCACTTAAGATGAAGGCTTACAGAACAAAATAGTTTCACATTTAACAGTTACTACAAATGTTGCCCTATGACAATGGTTAACAATCTCACAACACATCAACAATATCCTTACTCAACCTTGTGTTCCCTATCACCAGCTTCCTTGTCCCCTTCTGCCTTCTGGCCCTTGTCACTGGACTACTGTACCGCATTAGTCTCATTTGGTTTTACGGGGCTGTCCACTCCCAGGCTGAACGGTGAACCTCGGAAATGACTTCACCACTGAGCTAAAAGGGTGTCTGGGGGCCATACTCTCAGGGTTTCTCCAGTCTCCTTTACGCCAGTAAATCTGGTCTTTTTTTTGTGAGTTAGAATTATGTTCTACATCTTTCTCCAGGTCTGTCCAGAACCCTCTGTTGTGATCCTGGTCACAGCAGTCAGTGGTGGTAGCCGGGCACCATCTAGCTGTACTGGACTCAGTCTGGTGGAGGCCTTGGTAGCTGTGGACCGTTAGTCCTTCGGACTAATCTTTTCCTTGTATCCTGTTCTCTTCATTCTCCCTTGCTCCCGAAGGGATGAGACCAGTGGAGTATCTTAGGTGGCCGCTCACAGGCTTTTAAGACCCCAGACACTACTCACCAAGGTAGAATGTAGAGCATTGTCTTTATAAGCTGTGTCATGCCAATTGACTGAGGCAATATCTTGAGATATAAAAGACAGAAGTGAGCAGTGAGACAGGGGGACCTCATACCATCAAGAAAGCAGTGCCAGACAAACAAAAAAACTAAACCCATTGCTATCGAGTTGATTCCGACTTACAGCAATTCTATAGGACAAAGTGGAACTGCCCCATTGGGTTTCCAAGGAGTGGCTGGTGGATTTGGGCCACCGACCTTTTGGTTAGCAGCCGAACTCTCAACTACCGTGTCATCAGGGCTCCAAACCAAACAATAGTTTAACTTTTTGAAGAGTGTCTACTTTGAGCATTATGTTCTTCAAATTGACAATAGCAGCTGGAAAGGTCAGATAGGAAGCTTAGGGGGCAATGAGTTTATGTTAATGGAGGAGGAACAACTCAAAAAAGGAGGGTGAGAATGGTTGCACAACTTGAAGAATGTAATAAATGTCACTTAATTGTACATGGAGAAATTGTTGGATTGGTGTTTGTGGTGCTGTGTATATTCTCAACAACGACAAATAAAATAAATCATTAAAAAAAAGAAAGCAGTGCTAGGAGCAGAGCGCGTCCTTTGGACTGGGGTCCCTGCACCGAGAAGCTCCTAGTCCGGGAGAACACTGAAGAGAAGGCCGACAGAGAGAAAAAGCCTTCCCTTGGAGCTGACACCCTGAATTTGGACTTTTAGCCTACTTTGATTGTGAGGAAATAAACTTCTCTTCGTTAAAACCATCCACTTGTGGTATTTCTGTTGTAGCAGCACTAGATGACTAAGACACTATCTTATGTTTCAACTTGCTTATGCTGAGTAAATGCAAATCTTTATCTCCAAACTCTTAAATTGTAATCTCTTATCTCCATCTCCCTACAGAATAACACTTCTTAAATTTTTCACTATACTTTCAAATTAAACATAACTAAAATCAAACTTATTTTACCTTCCTCCTCCCAACCAACTCCCTATTTCTATTAAAGGTTAAAAATGCAGATAATCTTGGCTTCTTTTCTCTCCGTCGTTACTCATTGTGTAGTCATGTAGTCAACAAAGCCTACTTTAAAATACCTCACGTATCCATTGCAATCCACCCTAGTTTATTCAGGTCTTCATCATTCTTGCCTAGACCACATAATTCCTAAACCATCCTTTCCCTGACTGCATTCTACACAATGCCCACAAATTAGGTATTCTTAAATATCAATGTTATCAATCTTATTCCCTGTTCAAAACTGCCATTGTTTCTCTCTTCTCCGGTGAAGAATTTTAATAATTATTTAGGTTCACATTATTTAAGTACCAACTCTGTAGACATTCAGAACCGTCTTCCAAACTAGCTTTTTTTCGGTTTATTTTCCACTAATCCCAAGTTTGGAAACCTTGTGGTGCAGTGGTTATGAGCTATGTCTGCTAACCAAAAGGTCGACAGTTCAAATCTACCAGGCACTCCTTGGAAACTCTAGGGCATTTCTACTCTGTCCTACAGGGTCACTATGAGTCTGAATCCACTCGATGGCAACGGGTTTGGTTGGTTGGGTAATCCCAAGTTTATCTCCTTATAAATTTCCTGAAAATACCATGTTTCTGCCTTAACCAAACCTGTTGCCATCAAGTCAACTCCAATTCATGGCAACCCCATGTACTTAAGAGTAGAACTGTCCTCCGTAAGGTTTTCAATGACTGATTTTTCAGAAGTAGAGCACCAGGCTTTTCTTTTGAGGCACTTCTTATGCTGTCTCCTTGCTTTTACTCCTTAACTCTGTTCTTTTTCCCTTTGCTTAAATAAATCTTACCTATTCTTCAGGGCTCATGTCAAATCTCAGCCATCATGAGGTCTTCTCCAACTATTCTAGCTAACTCTGTAGTGCCACACTAAAGTCCGTTAGCTCTTATCTACAATAGGAAGTACAGCATAATTGTTTAAAAAAAACAAATTTTACAGTCAGGCAAGGTTCAAATATTGGCTTCATAACTTACTAGCTGTGTGACTTTCGGCAAGTTACATAATTCTCTAAGCTTCAGTTTCCTCATTTACAAAATGAAGATGAGGATAGTGCACTTTGCTGTGATGATTAAAAGAAAGAGCTTTTAACATATATTAAGGTA
>NW_004444001.1:9136291-9140777 GCF_000243295.1 Trichechus manatus latirostris | reverse complement strand
CGACCCTATAGGACAGAGTAGAACTGCCCCCCATGGAGTTTCCAAGGAGCGCCTAGTGGATTTGAACTGCTGATCTTTCGGTTAGCAGTCAAGCTCTTAACCACTGCACCACCAGGGCTCCATATACATATATATATACACATATATATTTATACTTTAAAATATATTTTATACCGTATATATAAAGCTCCTTTACATAGTGCCTTATACATATTAAGAACAATAAATACTGTAACTCAACAGCCCTCATTTTTAAAACGGTATTAGTTTTGGGAAATATACAAGTATAAAATTGTAGGGTTTTTCTGGACTTTTTCTTAACTAGTAGAGCTCAATCTTCTCTGCCTAAGATTTCTTCATCACTGTTCTCCCAGACTCGGTAATACTCCATCCTCTGTCACCCAATATCCTTGTCAATTAAGCAGGACCACAGGAGATAAGCAGCATTCCCTTATTTTCTTACAGTGTTTTTCACCTCTTCTCTAGTTTATAAGAAGAACCTGTAGGTAAAATTTTGGTTTTTCTCTGATACACTGAAGTGGACTTGCGGGAGAAAATTCAGGTAGTTTTTTGGTATTAAATGTCCACTAGAGCTGAGAAAAGAATTTCCTTTTCCCATTGAACTATCCTGACACTTCTGTGGAAATCAATTGACCAAAAAAGGTAGGGATCTAATTGTGTACTTTTTATTCTGTACCTTGATCTAGATGTCTCTTACTATGTCAATACCAAAACACTGCCCTAGTTACTGTAAATTTATAGTTAAATCTTGAAATCAGGAAGTGTGACTCCTCCAACTTATTTTTCAAAGCTGTTTTTTTTTCCCCATCCTTTGCATTTCCATATACATTTTAGAATCAATTTGTCAATTTCTATAAATTCCTGTTAAGATTAACTCTACAGGTCAATTTGGGGAGAACTGTCCTCTAATAATATTGAGTCTCTTGATTCATGTTGTTGTTGGGTGCCATCGAGTCAATTCTGACTTATAGCAACTTCATGCAACAGAGTAAAACTGCCTCATAGGGTCTTCTTTACAAAAGCAGGTTGCCAGGACTTTCTGCCATAGAACCACTGGGTGGGTTCGAACCACCACCCTTTTGGTTAGCTGTTGAACCACTAAACTTTTGGTTAGGTGCCAAGTGCTTAACTGTTTGCGTCACCAGGGCTCCTTCCATGAGCATGGTATATTGCTCCATTTATTTGTCTTCTTTAATTTCTTTCAGTGATGTTTTGTAGTTTTCATCGTACTAGCTTTTTTACATATATTGTTAAAGTTATAACTATGATTTTTAACACTTTGTAAGCAATATTGCTTTCTAATTTCAATTTCCTATTTTTCATCCTAGTATATAGAAATACTACTAATTTTTGCATATTGACCTTGTCCTGTGCAACTTTACTAGACTCACTTACTTGTTTAGTTTAAGTGTTAGGTTTTATTTGTTTTGGTAGATTTCTTAGGATTTTGTACACACCTAGTCATGTCACCTGCAAACCTTTTATACCCTCTTCTGGTCTGACTGTACTGTCTTATACCTCTAGCACAATGCTGAATAAAAGTGGTGAGTGTGCATCCATGACTATCCCCAGTCTTTGGGGTTAAACTGATAAAGCTCTAGCTAGACTCCACAACTCCAGGGACAATACCCACAAAAGAGAAATCACTTTATGGATAACAGGTGTGCCCTCCTCTATGCTATAAGCTGGTTAGTTTCTTCTAATCTCCCTCTAGTTGTTAGCAGAATTCATCTCCTTGCAGTTGTAGGACTGAGGTCTCTGTTTTCTTGCTGGCTGTCAGCTGAGGGCAGCTCTCAGCCCCTAGCCATGTGGCCCTCTCCAAAGGCTCTCTCATAACATAGCAGCTTACTCTTCAAAATCAGCAAGGTCTCTCTAACCAACGCCCACAACTCTCTTTTCAGCAGTTAATTTCTAATTTCTGGTACCACCACACAACTGTTTCATGATACGTGCATTCGGAAGATGTTCACTATATGTTTGGAAAGAAATGAATTAAGAGCAAGCAAGGGAGAAGACAAATATAAGTTCCTCCTCTAAAATAGTTACAAAAGTGGCCTTGACAGGAGTCTTTACCCTGGAAATTTTTGAGTATTACTTTTAAGTAAATCCTACTACTTAAACTTGCCACATGTAACTATTTCAAAACCAAAAAATACAAAGTTGCAAATGCAGGATGGTGAAGCAGGACTGCTAACTCTTAATCCATTACAAGGCAGGATGGTAAAATTGAATGGAAACCTCAGCATCAAAACATCACAAATAACTGCCTTTTTCACTAGTTTTGAAATGTGTCACAGACCTGAAAAATGACTTCTGGAAGGCTTCACCTACTTAATGAGTTAGCGTATCAGCTTTTTTGGTTGCACACATCATAAGAAGACTCAGTAATATGTTATGAAATATCATAAACAATGCATTAACTAGACAGTGCACGTTCTGAACACTATACACAGTAAGATGATGTCTCTGCATTTGGGAGCTTTACATTTAAACTGGACATACTAAAGCAACAGATACACAGGACACACAGAAATAGACTTTATAAAGAAGGATAAGTGTATAATGTCCGTTTGAGTTGAGATGACATTTGACCACCAAGAAGGTATATACCACTATCTTCAGGTGGAGATATGAAAGCTCTTCCACAATGTTTTGCAGCTTTAAAAAATCAACATAATGTGTGAGAATAGTTCTTAATCTGAGGTATGTGGGTTTCAGAGAATTAGTGAATCTCCTGAAAACTGCATGCAAAATTGTCTTATGTGTAGATATGTATTTTTCTGCAGCAAGCAAGGGTCCATAGATTTCAAAAGATTGTCAAGAGTATGTAACTTACAGAACCACTGATTTAAAGTATTATGAAACCAATTCAAAAACTTTATTTTTAAAAAAAATTAGGCACACAACAAGATGTGCTATGCAAAGTTTAAGACCAAAAGAAAACCTTCCTTATTGTGATTATTAAATTTCTGACTCTGGTCCCAGAATAATAAAGAAAATCTTCACATTTTTATCATCAAATGTTTACGTACCATAACTTTGCCTCCTTTATTAGCAGCACATTTTTATTGCTCATTGTATTTTCCCTAAAGAACTAAACGATATGCAGCCTCCAGCTTGACAAATGCTATATTAAGATCAGACAATAAAATAATTCTTCAACGTTCCTTAATCACAAGCTTTCCGAGGCAGTTTTACTACTACCCTTTAGCACAATGTATTAAAGGTGTATCACACAGATGTTCAACAGCAAAAGGAAACTTTACATCTTATTTTAAAACATCAAGCACATGGAAAATTCACTACTGTAACTAGAAATAAGCTAAACGCTCTTGGACTTATTCTGGACAAATATGTATTATTTCTGCAAGTAATAACAGATTGCCTTACAGTTAATTCCCCCAAGAAGTTTACTTGCTACAGATTTGTGTCCAGGCAGTTTCCAACATTCAAAGTTGTCTACTGATAAAGCTCTTCTAAATAGGAATAATGTTACAAAATAATAGTTCTAAAAGTACATTTTACAAATGAAGGGGAAAATAGATGCATTGTTTTGAATATAACCATTATCAAAAGTACTAGAAAATGGGAAAAATATGTTGACAACATGTTGAAAAGCCTCTAGATGTAGAATTCTTTTCTCTGGGAGATCCAACCAAATCCCACTTTCATAATATTCAATTTAAACGAATATAAGACTCTCTTCTTTATGAAAATTCTCTTAGATCTGGTATCTAAAACTATCAATCTAATATTACCACAAGAACAAATTTTTATTGCCCTAACTTCATCCTAGTCTAAGAAAATATTTTTAGGCTTCAAGTACGTTTTATTTACCGAAGTACTTCGATACAGATTAGATCACAAATCTTTGTCAAGGATATAAAGTAGATAAAGATGAATTTATAAAAAGCATTTATCATTCCTCTATGCATCAATAATCAAGAATAAAATATAACACGAAAAAAAAGTCACAATAGCAGTAAAAAATTTAAAGCATCCAGGAACTGACATAACACATGAATGCACAAGACCTTTATTGAAAAAATGTAAAGCTTTAATAAAGAGATAATAATTGGATATTCATATTTTTTTAAAAATCCTGATTCCTTCTTCTTACCATCCGCACACACAAACAATCGACTGTAAATCTAAATGTTAAAGGCAAAACAGTAAAGCTTCTAGAATGAGACAGGAGAATATCTTCACAACCTTGAGATAGACAAAGATTTCTTAAACAGGACACAAAAAGTATTATCCATGAGGGAAAAAAAAAAGATACACTGGACCAAAATAAGAACTTATGTTCATCATAAGCCACCATTAAGAGAGTGAAAAAGCAAGTCATAGACCAGGAGAAGATATCTGAATACATGTATCTGACAAAGGATTCACATCTAGAATTTATAAGGAAGTCCTATAGATCAATAAAAGAGTCAGGACAATCCAACGACTATATATATAT
>NW_004444001.1:9125140-9136093 GCF_000243295.1 Trichechus manatus latirostris | reverse complement strand
GTAAACCAAACCCAAACCCGTTGCCATAGAGTAGATTCTGACTCATAGTGACCCTATAGGACAGAACAGAACTGCCCCACAGGTTTTTCAAGGCTGTAATCTTTACAGAGGGAGCACTGGTGGTGCAGTGGTTAACTGCTCAGCTGCCAACCAGAAGGTTGGTGATTCGAACCCACCAGCTGCTCCACGGGATAAAGATATGGCAGTCTGCTTCCATAAAGATTACATCTTGGAAACCTTAGAGGGGGCAGTTCTGTTCTGTCCTATAAGTGATTTAGGAGATAATATTGGAGACATTATTCCCTGTCCTAGAATGGACCCAGCTGGAGCTGGACTCAGAAGGACACATAACTGTGCCCTGAGGTATAAAGACAATAACTAGGACAATCTTGGAAAACATCTTTTATGGAACCTTTCATGGAAACAAATCATAAAACATAGCACAAAAGACCCACATACTTTCCACTCTTTTTCTATCAGCATTTAGTGAATAGTAAGATTTGTGGACCAATGAAGACCCTCCTGACTGTCGTTACTGAAACCTGTACCAATGATGGTTAAGAAAGATGATTCAAAATGTAGACTCATGGTGACTTAATAGTTTGTAGCCAATCTGTGAAAAGGTGAAGCTTTCAATGGTTTTGCCCATTTGTAATGTTAATATATACTGATGATTCTGTAATGTTCCGTGGCTCTGGCAGCATGCTTGTCCGTTTTCCCATTCTTGCCTAGTCTGTAATATTCCTCGGACTCAGACAGACATGACTCTGGCAGCACGATTGTCCATTTTCCCACTTTTGCTTATTCTGTAATATTCCTCGGACTCAGACAGACATGGCTGTAGCAGCATGCTTGTCCGTCTTCCCACTTTTGTCTATTCTGTAATTTCCTTGGATTCAGGCAGACATGGCTCTGGCAGCATGCTTGTCTGTTTCCAACTTTTGCCTCTTTGAATATATGCTGAATAAAACCTTTCTTTTTGCTTTATTAAATTTTGTGATGTTTTTACCCTAGAACATAGGGTCACTATGAGTCAGAATCCACTCAATGGCAAGGGGAATCTCTTAAGACATACTACAAACAGTATTAATAAGAACGGTGTTTTTCTGGAGCAGAAGCAGACAGACTTTAACGGAATATTACAGAAACAGAACCATGTGTATATGGGAAGTTGAAAGAATGGATTGTTTAATGAATAAGTGTTGGGAAAACTGGTTCACTATAGAAGAATTAAGATGGCTCCCTATCTTAAATCAAATAAAAAAGGTGAACACCACATGGTTAAAAGACCCAAAAGTAAACTATAAGCAACTAGAAGAAAATGTAGGGAAATATCTTTGTGAACTTCTAGTAGAAAATGATTTCTTAAACGAGATTCAAAATGCACAACTATTAAAGTGAAAACTGATAGACTAAAAGTAAGAATTTCTGTCCAACCACATACAGTTAGAAGCAAAGTTAACAGAAGGATTACAGACTTGGGAGAAGATATTTGCAATTCAAAAATAGACAAGGGACTAACAATTAGGAATCTACAAGGAACTGTCTTAGTTACCTAGTGCTGCTATAACAGAAATACCACAAATGGGTGGCTTTAACAAACAGAAATTTATCTTCTTACAGTTTAGGAGGCTAGAAATCAGAATTCAGGGTGCCCTAGGGGAAGGCTCTCTCTGTGTCCACTCTTGGGGATGGTCCTTGGCAATCATGTAGCATATATCTTCCCCTAAGTTTGTGCTTGCTTGCTTGCTTCATCTACTCTTTTGTTATCTCAGAACAGATTGACTTAAAACACACCCTATGCTAAATACTGCCTTGTTAACATAACAAAGAAAACTCATTCCCAAATGGGATTATAACCACAGGTACAGGGGTTAGGATTTACAACACATATTTTGGGGGGACACAATTCAATCCATAACAGAACCCTTGCAAATCAATAGAAAAAAAAAAAAAAGGGCAGGAAATTCAATGGCAAAATAAACAAAGATTATAAATAAGCAACTCACAGAAGCAGAAACTCTACTGGCTAATAAATATATGAAGAGATGCTCGACTCAAATTAGTAATCAAAGAAATGTACATTAAAACAAAATACCACTTTATAACCATCATATTGGCAAATATTTTTAAATATTAGATTATACCAAGTGTTGATGAGGATATGGAAGAAACAAGAGCTCTTATGTACAGCCATTGTGGACAGCAATTTGGTAGTACTTAGTGAAATTAGGTATATATGTATACCCTATGACCCAGCAGTTCCACTTGTGAGAACATTTCTTAGAGACAACCTTGCATAGGTTCAAAAGAGGATGAATGAGGACATTCATCACACAAACAGTAGGGAGCTAGAGGCAACCAATGAGTTCATCACTAGGAGAATGATCTGTAGACATGGTGATCCATACTATGGAATATTATGCTATAGTTCCCCTCATTGCCGTCAAGTTGATTCCGACTCATGGGGACCCCATGTTTGTCAGAGGAGAACTGTGCTCCATAGGGTTTTCAATGGCTATAATCTTACAGAAGTAGATCGCCAGACCTTCTTTCCATGGTGCTGCTGGTCAGATTTAAATCACCAAGCCTTTGGTTAGTAAAAGCAATCAATTACACATAAATACAGCCATATGGGTAGATCTCTAAAATCACCATTGAAAGAAAAATAATGAGATCTATATAGCACACCACCATCTTGTAAATTAAAAAGCATGTACACAAAGCAACATGTGTAATTTATAATACATGTCTAAAGAGATGTATCAAATACAGTATTGGGTGCCAGAATGTGGGTGGGATGGGGAGTGTAGGAATCACTATGAGGGGTAAAAAAAGTAAAATAAAATGAGAGGGGCCTTGCGCAGCCCACTGGTAATAATATGCTAGGAACTGATCAGAAATGTTGAATGGCTTGAACTCCTTGTACTTCAGGTTCCCCCAGATTTCTCACCCTTTTTACAATTAAGAAACCAAGTTACAATAATGTAAGTCAACCTACAAATGACAGAAATGCTCATTCGGTCTTCTATTGATAACATTAACCTGCTCTAATTATACCTAAGAGAAACTTGCTTTCATAGCTTCTCAAAATCCATGTACTTCGAAAGATGAGAGAATTTGTGCATCCTTCCACATGAGTCTCTGTGATTCATTCAGGCTAGAGTTTTAAATTTCCTTTCAATCAATCCAAGAAGGATCATCATGACCAAGCAAAGCAGGGTCCAAAGGCAGGAAGCAGAGGCAATATGATGCTATGGAAGTACCTTTCTGAACAGTCCCTTCTGCAGCTGTAGGGCCTTGGGGCAACCCTTCAATGCAGGTGCTTGGCAACAAGTCTGCTGAGATAGGCTGACCTTGTAGCTTTTGTAGTCTCTCTTGTACAGCACTGGTCAGATCTATAAAAGCCTCATCAATGCTGGCACGTTCCATCACAGCAAAACGAGACATTACCTCCATCACTTCAACACTGGCTTCCCGGTACCTAAGAAGTATACGGATCATAGGTGTAAGCAATAAATGGAGGCAACAATGAGATTGTTGCCCCCATAATGGAACAATAAAATAATATACATAATCAGTGCAAAGTCTCCTTAAAGAGACACATGGCTTGACAGAAACCAGACAGTAAGCCAACTGAAGGGGTGAGTAGGCAGGCAGATGGTCAATAACAGAAGCAAAGAAAAGAAAGAACCATTGAGGCAGATATTTTTAGTGCGACTCCAGCACTATCAAGGTAGAAAGCATCCAGACCATGAACATGTCTACATGGCAAGGATCTCTCTAAAGAGGAAAGAAATGTCTCACACAAGTTTTACTAGAAAGCATTTTAGTATGATCACTTATTCCTTTTGTTATTTTCATATATTTACCAGGCAGTCTTCTGCTTCTATTTTTGTCACTTATTCCTTTTGTTATTTTCATATATTTACCAGGCAGTCTTCTGCTTCTATTTTTGTCTTCAAACAAGAGGTAACTTACAAGGAAGACTGCACTGATCAATGAACTCAAGTGTTTGGTCTTCCTCAGAATATTTCTCATTATAAATTAATAAATGACATTATGGATTTTATACTTTAGTCACTAGTGGGTTTGCTTAACATAGGAGCTGGTTCTCCCCTCCCCTCCCCTGCCCCACATACACCGTCAAGTGTGATCACTTCTGGATATACTAACATTCAAATTATCAAGCTGAAGTGTCTGGAATGTAGTGATCCATCTGGGTAGGCAGACAGTCTTGCCCAGGGGATACCAACCTAATCATGTACCTTTTATCTGACCCATAAAGCCATAATAAGCAGCTCTTCTGGTCCTAAATAACTAGTTTTCTATAGCAATATGTGGATATTTTCTTTGCTCTGCTTTGGACTTGCTGTGGAATTTAAAGTAAGTTCTTTGTTCTTGTTGAACCTAGTTCATTTACCATAGAAATGGAAATATCTGTACCTCTTCATAAGACTCCTGTGAAAACTAATGTTAATTATTTTAAAACATTCTCACATGAGAAAATTACTGAAAGACTTTGGCTTTTTTTCTTTTAATCATTAACTTGGGCTAGGAGGAGAACAGTCCTGGGTGTGGAAAGGGGACTATACCCACACACATACTGAGCCAGAAAAGGATGCTCTATTGCAGAACTGGGATTCCTTCACAGCCTCTTGAGGCAAATTACCCCAAGGTATTTTTTAAAATAAATGATAGTAACTTTATACAAAGTACTTAGTATATATACTTACTGTATATATGTTCCTGCAAATAATATTTTTATAATCTCGTCTCTCAAGTTAATTATTAAAATAATTTTGAATTGTTGTTGTTAGTTGTCATCAACTGTCAATTTTCTAAAACTGCCTTTATTCGCTGCTTGAGGAAGATTTTAAGAGTAAACCAAATGATTCAGTTTTAAGCTGGTGTAGTATGGATTTTCAGAATCAAACTCTGAAGTCAATAATATATATTTCAGGGAAATTACATTGTCTACACCAGCACAAAATTCTATCCAATGCAGTGTAGCATATGTCCACTAACTGAATTAATCCTGCTTTAGTGCTTAAGTAATTAATCTACAAATTCATCTTCTTTTCTGGCAATAACTCCAATGTTGAGTGGCTATACCACTCTATCATTAGATTTCTAATTCATAAGTGAATTTAGGAATATTTCAAGTTCTGAATCAAAGCATGACCCCCACACCATACCACACAGTATAAAGTACTGTGAATACGTGAATACTGGAGTCTAAAATAGGTTTGAATCCTCAATCTACTACTTCCTAGCTGAGTGAACTTAAATTATTTAACCTCTCTAAACTTGTTTCCTTATCAATAAAGGGGGAGTAATACTAGTACCTAAAGAAGCCCTGGTGGCACACTGGTTAAGAGCTCGGCTGCTAACTGGCAGGTCAGCAGTTTGAAACCATTGGCTGCTCCACAGGAGAAAGATGTGGCAGTCTGCTTCCGTAAAGATTATAGCCTTGGAAAACCTATGGGGCAGTTCTACTCTGTCCTGTAGGGTCACTATGAGTCGGAATCAACTCGATGGCAATGGATAGTACTAGTACCTACCTTATAATAATGTGAGATTTAAAAGAGATATTGATGATAAAGAGCTTAACACAATGCCTGGCATATGTGCTCAATACATTCCAGCTATTAGGATTATTATAATGGCTGGGGCTTGTGACTACCTCAGACTTAGCTATGCCTATACAGTCTCTGTTCCAAAGCTAAACTTCTAAAATTTGGGGAGAGACAGCTAGGTTCAAAAATAAGGTAATCTCCTTTGAGATTATTCAATTCTGGCAAATAATTTTAGATATTGTACTAGAGTATCAGTTTGACTCAGCCTTCCCTGGAAAAACTTTTAGTTTCACGGTCAATTTAATTATTTAACACTTTAAACTTCTGGCTTGAAACCATGGGAATTGGTATTCAGTTTTTTTGGGGGGGTGGTTTGTGGTAAATATATATGTAACATAACATTTGACATTTCTACAATCTTCACATGTACAGTTCAGTGACATTATGTTCATCATGTTGTTTAACCATCACCCTTATTCATTCCTAAATTATACCATCATCCTTAATAGAAGCTCAGTGTCCCCTAAGCATTGAGATATTCAGTTTTAATTATAACAACCAACTTTTAAACAATTAGGGAAGTAAAACAGTGCTGAGGGTAGCAACTGTTATAGGCTATAATGGCTCTGAAACATTCCTGAACCGCAATATCAAAATTTCTTTTCTTTTCAAAGAGACAAGATGGCTGACCAAAGGGAACTTTTTCAGGCATTGTTTACACAAAACATGTGAAACACCAATTCCTAGCCACGTGGAATATTATTTCCAACTCTTCTATTCCCCTTTGAATAACCTTTTCTTCTTACTTGGTGAGGTCAGCTTTCCCACGGGACTCACGAACTTGTACCAGAAGAAGATCTGGACATAACTTCTTAGCATCATCTGCCCACATGTATCTAGTGACTCCGAAAGCACGAGCTTCATAACTTACTGCAATTATTCTAAGGTTAGAAAAATAGGAGGAACAGAAAAACATGATTATATTTTGACAAAAAAAAACAAATAGAAACTTAACAACATAAATAGGCTATAAACATATAACAGTACAAACTTTTTGGTCATAGATGCCACCATTCAGTCATAAACACAGCAATTCAGAGATCTCAAAAATAAGACCTAGCATATATTCCTATAGATTAAAATAGTAATTGATGATTATAACAATAACAATGATACATACCCACCACCCTTCCATGATTTGTACTGTACAACTGCACAAGGTTTATTTCTCAAATGAGGATTCTGCCGCTGCTCCACTTGAACAAAAAAACAGTCCATGTCCACCAGAGCAACTACTCGATCCTGTCCAGGGTAGCTGGTAGCCATTTTTCTGTAAAACAACATTTCATGGACAATTAGAAATGATACCTATTGGCAATGAATTCTTAAATACAACACCAAAAGCACAAGCAACAACAACAAAAATAGATGAATTGGACTTTATTGAGGTTAAAAACTTTTGTGCACCAAAGGATATTATCAAGAAAGTGGAAAGACAACCTATAGTACGGGAGAAAATATTTGGAAATCATACATCTGATAAGTGTTTAATATCCTGTATAGAGAATTCCTACAAAAGAATAAACCACCCAATCAAAAAACAGGCAACAGACTTCAATAGACATTCTTCCATAGAAGATAGACAAACAGCCAATAAACACATGAAAAGATGCTCAACATCATTAGTCATTACGGAGATGCAAATTAAAACCCGGGAATGAGATACCGCTTCACACCCCCCTAGGATGGTTATTATTTAAAAAACAAAAAAGATAATAAATATTGGCAAAGATGTGGAGAAATTAGAACCCTCATCCATTGCTGGCAGGAATGTAAAATGGTGCAGCTGCTGTAGCAAATAGACTGGTGGCTCCTCAAACAGTTACACATAGAATTATATGACCTAAACCAGACACGAAAGGACATGTATTGCATGATCCCATTTATATGAAATATCTGGAATAAACAAATGCACAAAGATAGAAAGTAGATTAGCAGATACCATGGGCTGGGGAGATAGGAGAATAGGGACTTATTCTTTAATGAGTACCGAGTTTCTGTTTGGAACGATGAAAAAGTTTTAGAAACAAATGGTGGTGATTGTACAACACTGTGAGTGTGATTACAGCCACTGGATTGTACACTTGAAAATAGTTAAAATAGCAAATTTTATGTTGTGTGTATTTTACCACACACACACACAAAAGGATACCTATCCATTTTTCCATCATTGAGTTACCATGAGTATACTGAGAACTAACAAGAGTGAAATAAGCATTTTCATATACTGCTGGCAGGAGAATAAACTGGTACAGTTTTAGGAAGATAATAATTAAAGGCCTAAAAATACCCACCCCCAAAAAGAAATGAACACTTAACAAAAGAAGATATACAAACATCCAATAAGCCCATGAAAATGGGTTCTACATCATTAATCCGTTGCCATCACGTTGATTCTGACTCAGAGCGACCCTATAGGACAGAGTAGAACTGCCCCATATGGTTTCCAGGAGCGGCTAGTGGATTCGAACTGACAGCCTTTGGTTAGCAGCCAAGCTCTTAACCACTGCGCCACCAGGGCTCCCAAAATCATTAGCCATGGGCAAATGCAAATTAAAACCACAATATACATCAATAGGGGAATAGAGCCAACAGCTAATCTAGTTGCTAGAACGCAAGTATAAATTCAGGGAAAAGAGAAGCAGAAAAATGATATATGACATCATAACATTCATATAAACATTTTAACATTTTATTTTGAAACAATTTTAAACTTACTGAAAAGTTGCAAAAATAGTAGAGTTTCCATAAACCTAGTTTCCCCTAATCTTAACACTTTACATAGCACAATTATCAAAACTGAAAAAATGAACATCAGTATAATATTATTAACTATATACTTTACTTGGATTTCACAAATTTTCCCACAAGTGTCCATTTTCTGATTCAAGACTCCATCCAGGATCCTACACTGTATTTAGTCATCATGTCTCCTTAGTTTCTTCTAATCTGTGACACTTCCTCAGTCAGCCCTTGTTTTTCATGACCTTGACACTTCTGAAGAGTAATGGTCAGTTATCTTGAGAATGTCTCAGTAGGGGTTTGTCTGATCTTTTCCCATGTTTAGACTGAGATTATGCATTTTTTGGCAAGCTCTTCTACGGGTATCAAACCAGGAGTCTTGCCTTCCATGCAAGAGATCTGGGTTCAATTCCCAGCCAGTGCACCTCAAGCACAGCCATCTGTCAGTGGAGGCCTGTGTATTTCTATGACGCTGAACAGGTTTTAGTGGAGCTTCTAAACTAAGACAGACCAGGAAGAAAGGCCTGGTGATGTACTTCTGGAAAATCAGTCAATGAAAACCCTATGGATCACAATGATCCAATCCCATTGTGCACAGGGTCTCCACGAGTCAGGACCAACTTGTAGATGGCTAACAACAACAATAAGGTAGTGTTTGGGGGATTTCTCACCATAAAGTTAATATTTTTCCTTTTGTAACTCATGAACATCTTGAGGGAGATACTTTGAGACTATGCAAATATCCTATTTCTCCTCAAACTTTCACCACTAGTTTTAGCACTCATCAGTGGATCTTACTGTAATAACTATTATTGTAGTGTTCTAATGGTGATTTTCAACCCATTCACATACACTTTGAACACAAATGAAGCAATACTGCATACTGTTCACAGATACACATATATAAACAAAGATATGGATGGTAGACTGGAAAAACACACCTTTCATATTTGAGAGTGGGTATAGACTGATGTTACCATTTAACATTGTTGCTGATCTGGAAGAAGGAATAAAAGCAAAGCAGTGGCTCCCAAATTTTGTTGCACATTGGAATCACTTGGGAACTTTAAATAATACTGATGTCTGGTTTCCACTACCAGACATTCTAATTTAATTGGCATGGGGTGCTTTCTGGGCATTGTGATTTTTAAAAGCTCCCCTAGGTGATTCTAATATGCAGCAGAATTTGGAAACTGCTAACCTAAAGTAAATAAGATACCTATGGAAACAAACACCAGTAACTCATCATTTAAATATGACAAACAGGCTATACACTTGAGCAAGCACCCAACTGTATTCTTAAAAAAGTTTGTCAAAAATTAACATTCACCTTGGGAAAAAAAAAAAAACCGTCACGCAACTACAAAGCTGGAAGAAGTGGAAAGAACAAAGAATGAAGAAAATCAGAGTATCCAAGGCATTCAAAAACAGGCAGCATATGATACTTTAAATATGTACAAGTTAAAAATCATAACATGTCAGAAATCCCTTTACCTTGTATTGGCTTTTGTGTAGTGCTGGAACAGATAAAGCCTGAATAAAAACAGTAAATGCATTGAAACAAAAAACAGCCCGAAGTATCATATTAGATACAAATATCAGAAGTGGAGTAGGAATAGGAAGCAGCGATTTAAGCCTAGTGAACATTTTACTGAGTATACAAACACAAAAACAGATATGCAGACTTTAACAGTTAATGAAGCTGTTGAGATTTATATATTTTGCTGAAGAAAGCAAGAGCTTTTTAGAGATGGAAAATGAAACACACTCTGCCAAAACCATGCTTTGGGAATGACGATTATGCTACTTTGAAATC
This sequence comes from Trichechus manatus latirostris, assembly GCF_000243295.1. Classification (NCBI taxonomy): domain Eukaryota; kingdom Metazoa; phylum Chordata; class Mammalia; order Sirenia; family Trichechidae; genus Trichechus; species Trichechus manatus. The sequence continues at coordinate 9,125,896 of NW_004444001.1, read as the reverse complement.
GTGTATCTAGCAAATTGTCAATACCACACAAACCTTCAATAATTGCAGCTGTTCATCTTTAAATATCTCGATTTATCCCAAAATGTGCAAAACAAGTTTGGTGACTATAAGGTGATGACATATCCAGGAAAGAAGTACAAGTGAAGAGTGAGATTTAAGAGCTATAGAGAATTTTTTTTTTTTTTCCTAAAAGAAAAATCCCTTAGAGGACAGTATCAGGCCCCTAACTACTTTTCTATTTCACGTAACTTCGGGCCTAATTTTGTTACCAGTCACTGCTAGATCATAAAACAAATAGCCAAGGCAGCATGAAAAGTCTAAAAACAGTGCTAATGGACAATTCTAAACTCTCTTACCGACGTGATAAAACACCCGACAGAACTGCCAACCGGGGAAGCCGCAGTTGCTGAGTTCGGTTTCCACTTAAATGAAGATGCAAGAGTCTTGAATATCTTGTCGCCTTTCCATGACCAGTACAGTTGTTAGAGAGAGATCTATTCCCCTTGACGACAAAAAAATGGACCAAGGGTCGCGACGAATCCTTGCCCGGGCAGGCGCCCTCACAGCTGGGAGGGGTTCAGCCAAGGACCGGGCGCTAAACGGCAATCCCTTCTGACAGATGATCAGACAGCGCGCGCACCGTGAAGGGCGGTTGATGCGCCTGCGCACCGCTGCCCTTCCGTCGCCAGCTCTGCCCACCGAGTGGCAACCGTCACAAGGCTACCGCCACTTCCGCGGGCGCGTGCGCAGTGGCTG
>NW_004444001.1:9122009-9124062 GCF_000243295.1 Trichechus manatus latirostris | reverse complement strand
TGGTTTCTATTAGTTTTTTGTTATGGAATATTTAAAACAGACATGAAAAGTAGAGATAATACTACAATGATCCTGCATATACCCATCACCTAAATTCAGCACTATTAAGTTCTAAATACAGCAGGATTGTTGACATTTAACAAATCCTAGAAATTGACATTTCACCTCTGTATACCTCTGGGGTGTATCTCTAACAAATGGTTTTTTACTCCTTTAGGTCTTTTTTTTTTTTTTTTTAACATTAGTAAGGCCCTACCATGGAAAATCTGAAATCATCAAAGTGAAAGAAATGTTTATCACTTCTTTATTCATATAGTATTAATCTGGGTTAGATCAGGTTAGAATTTCTTAAAATGAAGCTTATTTAGTCTCCACTTTCTCTTAACTCCCAAGAGAAACACTAACTTTTCATCTTTCAGTTTTGTGAAGAGTTTAAAGAAAAGTGCCCTATCTGTGTCCCCTGTGGCCTGAGGCTGGCTGAGAAAACACAGATTGCCATCGTCAGGCATTTTGGCCTTCAGATCCTGGAACATGTTGTCAAGTAAGGCATTTTAGGACTTTACCACTAAAGTACGTGAGAGAGCAAATCTTTATTTCTTAGATAACTCATAGAGATGTTCTTTAAAAACCTGTTGCCGTCAAGTTGGTTCCAACTCATAGCGACCCTGTAGGACAGAGTAGAACTGCCCCACAGCTTTCCAAGGTTGTAAGTCTTTATGGAAGCAGACTGCCACATCTGTCTTCCTTAGAGGAGCTGGTGGGTTCCAACTGCTGACCTTTCAGTTAGCAGTCAGACGCCTCCAGGGCTCCCTAGATGTTCTTCAGGTAAGTAGAAAAGAGCAGTCCTCAAGGGAAAAAGGAATAATCCCCAAAGTTATCATAACCTCCAGAGAACCCTTCATCCACATGAAATGCCTGGTACATATGAAGCATTCAAAAAATATTAGCTGCTAGTCACTCAGCCAGCATTTATTGAGTTTCTACTATATACCAGCAGATCTCAAAGCCTTTTTAGAAGTGTGCAATGTATAAATAAATTTGTGATTAGACATTACTTTTGGTTTTCTTTGTTTACATTTGAGTGTGTACCTTATCTGAATGGCACATCAAAGCAAGATTATATGTGAATAACCAAAAGCTCCTTCTAACTTGAGTCTCCTACCCTCAAAGTCTGTCACAGAGGTCCAGTTTTAAGACTTAGCCACAGATTTTCTGGAAATGTGCTATTATTACTTTGTAAACCAGGATAGTAAAGTAGTTGGTGGTATCAGATTATATTTTCTGGAAAAGCAACTATATTCTTATATTGTCCCAGATGTACATTTGCTTTCAGTCTCTCAATAAAGTCATGGGGGAAAGCTGATTTGTGCATAAATCCTATGTGGATTCCAATTAATGGAATGCTGCATATGTAAAACCCTTGCCAGGAATTTTACTGTTACTAGCATTTTGGTTAAATGTAAACTGTTTTTGTCCATTCTTTGAAGGGTACAAAATCAAAAGTACGATTTTCTGATGAAATTGCCAGCATAATCTAACACAGGAATCAAAGCTAATCTCTTCGGAAGAGAAGACTTCTAATGGGTTCTGTTGACTTTCTCCCTTTTGGTGGCCAGGTTTCGGTGGAACAGCATGTCTCGATTAGAGAAGGTGTATCTGAAGAACAGTGTCATGGAGCTGATTGCAAATGTAAGGAATGATTGGTTGGAAGACTTGTGTTTGCAAGGTAGTTTAGACAAAATGTGACTTCGTCAATTTGGCGTTTGTGTAAAAATTCACTGGTTCTACATTGGTCAAAGAGCATGTTCTGTATAACATTAAATGTTTACTTTTAAGGTAAAAGGACCATCATTAACAAGAAATCATAAGTCATCACATTTAACCAAAAAAAAACAAACCCACTGCCATCAAGTCAGTTCCGACTCACAGCAACCCTATAGAACAGAGTAGAACTGCCCCATAGGGCTTCTAAGGCTGTAAATCTTTAGAGAAGCAGACTGCCACATCTTTCTCCCACAGAGTGGCTGGTGGGTTTGAACTGCCAAGCTTTCAT
>NW_004444001.1:9120035-9120900 GCF_000243295.1 Trichechus manatus latirostris | reverse complement strand
AAGACCCCAGACACCACTCACCAAAGTAGGATACAGAACATTTTCTTAATAAACTTTGTAATACCAGTTGACTTAGACGTCCCCTGAAAGCGTGGTCCCCAGACCCCCACCCCTGCTACTCTGTCCCTCGAAGTATTTTGTTGTATTCAGGAAACTTCTTTTTTTTTATTAATTTTTAAAATTTTTTTCCCATACAAAAATGTGTACAAACATTCTTATGTGACTCTGATTGCTCTCCCCATACGATGACAGCACACTCCTCCTTTCCACCCTTGATTCCCCACATCCATTCAACCAGCTCCTAACCCTCTCCGCCTTCCCATCTCACCTCTGGACTGAAGCTGCCCGTTTGGTCTCTTGCATGTACTTGAGCTAAAAGGCATACTCTTCACGAGTATCACTCTGTGCCCCACAGTCCAGTCCAATCCCTGTCTGAAGAGTTGGCCTCAGAAATTATTTTAGTTCTGGGCTGATAGAGAATCCAGAGGCCATGCTTTCTGGGGTTCCTCCAATCTCAGTCAGACCGTTAAGTTTGGTGTTCTTACTAGAATTTGAGTTCTGCATCCCACCTTTCTCCTGCTCCATCCGGATTCCTGTCAGGGTGGTTATTGGTGGTAGCCAGGCACCATCTAGTTCTTCTGTTCTCAGGCTGATGAAGTCTCTGGTTTATGTGACCCTTTCTGTCTCTTGGGCTAATACTTTCCTTGTGTCTTTGGTGTTCTTCATTCTCCTTTACTGCAGGTGGTTGGGACCAATTGATGCATCTTAGACGGCCGCTTGCAAGCTTTTAAGACCCCAGATGCCACTCACCAAAGTAGGATGCAGAACATTTTCTTAATAAGCTTTGTTATGCCAGTTGACCTAG
>NW_004444001.1:9100068-9118163 GCF_000243295.1 Trichechus manatus latirostris | reverse complement strand
TTTTTTTGATATGTTGCTGAATTCTATTGGCTAGAATTTTGTTGAGGATTTTTGCATCAGTGTATAAATTCACTAGTCTTGGCATCTTCAAACTTCAGAATAAGAGAGACCTAGTAATAATCTTTCTGTGTCTTCTAATACTAGAATTATTGGTAAAATACTCCATTGCATCTCCAAACCCTCCAATTTTGTCATCGTCTCAGTGTACTCTCATTCCTTATTTCTGTGCTTTTCCACCATGGCCCTCTCAAAAAACGAAACATTCCATGAGGGTTTCATCAGTTTGCAAAGGAGAACTATGGTGTCTTCCTTGCTCTATGACAGCATTTTATTACTGGTGCAACTGTCACTTAAGGTATACGTGGGAAGAACGATTAGTGAGAATGCAGGGCAAGTGACTCAAAGATGATGAACAGGTTTGTTGGCTTGTGTTTAGTTTGAAAGTGGGCTTGCTCATGGGTTTTGTACACTTTTACAGCCCACTGTTCTCTGAATTCAGTCTTGCAGATCTCTTAATATCTCTTGTTCTTTTTCAGGGAACGTTAAACATTTTGGAAGAGGAGAACCATATTAAAGATGTTCTGTCTCGAATAGTAGTGGAAATGATCAAGCGAGAGTGGCCACAGCATTGGCCTGACATGCTAATAGAATTGGATGCTCTTTCCAAACAAGGGGTATGAAGTACAGTTAAATCAGTTCAATGTACTGTTTTTGGATCCTCAGATTTTTTATGCTTTTATTTCCGGGGGAGGGGAGGGTGAAGGGGTCAGCCTTGTTATTTAACTTATTTCTGTTGGTATAGGAAACACAGACAGAATTAGTGATGTTCATCCTTTTGCGACTGGCAGAGGACGTAGTGACTTTTCAGACACTTCCTCCTCAAAGAAGAAGGGATATCCAGCAAACATTAACCCAGAACATGGAAAGGATCTTCAGTTTTCTACTTAACACACTTCAAGAAAATTTAAACAAGTACCGGCAAGTGGTAAGGGACACCCTACCCCAAGAAAGTCCTATTTCCTAACGTGAGTGGTTTTTTCCTTCATTTTTTAAGAAAATAATCCTTCGGCAAGGAGCTAGAGTGCCTGCTTTAGCAAAAGAAAAGGCTGTTTTATAAGTAAAAAAGAAACTGGGAGAGCACAGGAAAAATGAACTAATTTTCTAACATTCAATTCAGTGAGTTTCTTTGCTAGTTAAAATTTCTTTTATAGTAAAAAGAAACTTAAAATAGTATAAAAATAAAGGCTAATTCTTAATATTTGAAAATCTGGGTTTCTGATAGGTCAAGGTAGTATCCTTGTTAAATGTGATAGTCCTGATATCTTTTGCAGTGGACACAGCTGTGCACCAAGTTTATTAATCTTGACTGCAACTATCCATGGTATTTTCTTCTGCAGAAAAGGACAAGCAAAATACTGTCTTACCCAACTATTATCGTTTTAGCAGAAGCCCGTCAGAAGAAGGCAGTTTGAAAGTTAATCTAGCACAGTAGTTCTAAAGCAGGCAGCAGCTTTGCCCCCGAGGGGACATTGGGCAATGTCTGGAGACATTTTTGGTTGTTACAACTGGGGGTTGCTACTGGCATCTAGTGGATGTAGACAGTGATGATGCTAAACATCCTACAATGTACAGGACTGCCCCCTACAACGAAGAATTATTCAACCCAAAATGTCAGTAGTACTGACTTAGCATTCTTGTAAGTACTTATTTCACAAGATAGGATTGATAGAATTGGTTATTTTTTATGCCCATGGCAGCCTCATTAGGTCTATTTTCAAAGAAATGCTAGGTACTAATTGGCGTATCAAATGATGAGGAAAAGATACTGTGAACTGTCAGGTGGGGAGGAGGAAAGGGAGGAACTCAAAGTTAGTACCTCACATATTCCATATACTTGTTTGACGTTTTATATGTTACTTAAACATCAAAACAATGCCGAGAGTCAGAAAGTGTTGTCCTCGTTTTCCAGTTGAGGAAACCAGAGCTCAGCATAATTATTGAAGATCGTCTGTCTAATAAGTGGTTGAGCTGGGATTGAAGCCTTATTGTTTTTATTATGTATACTCTCTACCCAGAATATCTTATAAGAGTCTTAAAAAAGATAAGGTCAAGAAAAAATTTGCATTTAAAAATGTGTATTGAGAATGAGGGGGATACTCTTTCATTTTCCCTGATTTAACCCCTGGGAGAAGGGGAACAGTTGTCACATAGAGGGGACTCACCCCATACCTTCTATTACATGGACATATTTCTTTGGGAAAGGGTCAGAAGTTCAGATGTGTTTTATAGTCTTAAGAAGTAGCAAATAGTGGCAGTGGCTTAATTAATGTATTAATAATAGCCGTATATATTAATACTGTGTGTACATTTTTTAATGTAAGAATCCTTTTGATTGGGAAGTTTAACATTCCACAGGGAAGAAGGTATTTCAGCTCTGCAGGATAGCAACCTCTCTGAGTATCATCTGCATAAGATGAATTGAGAAATTACTCTTAGGAATTTATGAAAATTGGAATGGTATTGGTAGAATACTAAAGGAGTTAGGACCTGTAGAGCTGTAAACATTTTAAAGATGAGAGACCATACATTTTATAAGAAAAGCATTACAACAGTGTAATATTAAAGATAATCTTTTGTTCATGACTATAATATTTAGTGAAGTTCATTCATTTTCAAATACTTCCAGATTATGAATACTTAGATGTCCGAGAAATCTATCCTGGAGTATGCTGCCAGAGCAGGATGATGTCTTTTACACAAATTAGAAACATATCTACTGTGGTCTTCTTCCTTAGCCTTGGTTTCAGTTCTCTCCATCTGCTAACCAGGATACCACTTGTGCCCAGAACCAGAGCACACCAAGAGCTGCTTTGCGTACCATCAGTTTCTCAGTTTTCTCATCGTTCCTTGTCTACTTTAATCTCTTCACCTTCCAGTTGGGGCGTGGGTTGAGTGATTAATAAAGATGGGAGGAATAGGCTCGCTCTCCCTGTCCCATCACTCTGGCCTCTGCACTGGTCCCTGGAGGCACGGAGGGCCAGAATGGTAACAAAATATTAGTTGTAGCAAAGGGTACACGTTGGACTTGACTTGTCACTTGGATCCCTTTCCTTTCGTGGGCAGCATCAGTAGATGCTGTTGGTGGGTTCTTCTCATTTCTGCGCTGTTAACACCTCTACTTGACCACTTAATATATGCTCTTTATAAAAAATATTTTTTGGAAGTTGAGAGAAGGAACCATAAAACAAATCCTTTATGACCGCAATGGTGGTAAGTTTCCAGGTACTTCAGAAGTTGTTATTCCTGTTTATATTATTTCTCCTTTAACTACCCTCAGGAATTACTCTTAATTTTCATTTTAGGAGTTCCTGGGGAAAATATTAATTTTATATGTTTGTAAATTATAAACATTTATGTAACATCATTATGGAAGTTGAAATATAAGGATACAAACCAACTGTAATTATGCAGCGTTTACTGAGTAACCATTATTTTGATGTTTTTAGCATACAATATTTTTTTGGGTGGTTTTTCCCATAGTTGGGTCCACACATACATGCTCATAAATTGTATGCATTTAAGTTTATTCCTTGCTTTTTTCCATTAACATGTCATATTAATATACTTTTGCCAGTTAGGGTTTCTTTGTATTTTAATATGGAAAAATGGTGTAAAATTGGCATGAAAGAAGTATGCTGATACTTGGTCGAGTTCAAGGGATCTTCCAAGAGGCTTGCGTTCTCGTTTCCTAGGGGAGCAATTTGAACAGGTGGCTTGACAGTGACAGTCTGGTTGGCATAACCATCACCTGTAAACCTGGTTGGTGTTAGATTCCCAGAGTCTTCAGAATTGCTGTCTGTATGTCTGTCTTTTTCTTATTCAGTCTCAGAGCTTTCTCTTCTATCATGTCCTGGGGTGGATGGGAAAAAATGGTAATACTTTGTTTTAACTTGGTTGTTTGTTTTTTTTTTTCATTACTGGCAATATTGAGCCTTATTCATTGTTCATCTACTAGTTGTGTTTCTTTGTAAAGTGTGTGCATTGAGACCGTCTTTGTGAATCTTAGTGTTCTTTGATAAATCTGTATATAATCTTTAAATATTAACTTCTTGTCATATTGCAAAATTTAAAATAACCTGTCCTCCAGGGGAATATCAGTTATGTGTTCTTTAAAAAAACAAACCAAACTCATTGCTGATCAGTCGATTCTGATTCATAGTGACCCTGTAGGGCAAAGTAGAACTGCCCCATAGGGTTTTCAAGGGGTGGCTGGTGGATGTGAACTGGTGACCTTTTGGTTAGCAGCCATATCTCTTAACCACTGCTCCAGCAGGGCTGCTATGTGTTCTTGTTGTTGTTAGGTGCCATCAAGTTAGTTCTGACTCATAGTGACCCCATGTACAATAGAACGAAACGCTGCCTGGTCCTCACATTCATTGTTGTGCTTGAGCCTGTTGTTGCAGCCACTGTGTCAACTATGTGTTCTTAGTAAAGTTATATTTTCCAGGACTAAAAGGTGCATCTGTATTTGAGAATTATTATTCAAAGGCCCTGTTTTTTCGGGGGAGGGGAAGGAGTTACTACCTAGTCATTTGCTCATTAAAAACTTTGGATCTTATACTTTTCTTTCAGAAGACAGATACTTCTCAGGAATCAAAGGTAAGAGCTCTGTGTGGAGTTAGAAGGAGACTTCTTTGAGGAATCCGGTACAGGGAAGCATACATCTAGTGTAGGGTAAACTCAGCCATGGTGGAAGGGAGGTAAAATGACAATGTTTAGAATTTCTTGAAAGAGAAAAAAGTGGCCACACATGCCAGTATGATCTTATTGATGGATGTTGAGGATGGCAGTGTTAGAGAAGTGATTTTATTTCGGAAGGAAACCTTCGAGTCCTCTGTTAGTGACTGTTACTCGAGTGCATTTTAAAAATAACCATTTTAGAATTAGAAAATAGAAGGAACTTAGTTACAACTATGGTGTCCTTGCTGTTAGTGAGGACTTAATGGTCAGAAATTACTTCTTTTCACGTAGGCCCAAGCAAACTATCGAGTAGGAGTTGCAGCACTGAATACTCTGGCAGGCTACATTGACTGGGTGTCCATGAGTCATATTACTGCGGAAAACTGTAAACTCCTGGAGATGCTGTGTCTGCTTCTGAATGAACAGGAACTTCAGTTGGGAGCAGCCGAGTGTCTTCTCATTGCGGTCAGCAGAAAAGTAAGTTACCACTTCAAGCTGACTGTTTATCCTTAGAGTTTTTGAGGGGTAGGGGTGTGTGGGTATTCTAAATTGAATATTCTGGCAGAAAGACATTAAGGCATTTGATGGTTTGAGGGTTTTTTGTTTTTTTTTTAAACTTGAGGCCAACTTACTGCCTGCCTCCAACCCTTTTGGACAATAGTTTGCCAGTATTCTGGGGATACGTTAGTAGAGTATACAGAGCTTTGTTGGGCTACTTGGTTCTTGAAACAGCTATGAATCTTGGCACTTCACACTTAGGAAAAGAGAGAAAAGTGATGTTAAAGTTTAAAACTAATGGCATTGTGTCAGAGAATCTTAAATTGTGGCTATGCTGGCTTTATATCTGTTTTGGTTAGTAAGTGGGACTATGGCTTGTTTTCTTGTGGAAATATTATCCTACAGATAATAATTTACTTTGGATACAGTTTACTTTGCTGTCATATTAGCTTTATTACCTAACACACTTAAAAATACAAGTCTTAATCCAGATTTGATTTTAAAGAGTTTGCTTTTTCTAGTGTTCAGTCAGCCCTCAGGTATATGAGAAACTGTGAAGTCTAAATATAGGCATAGAAGATGTCAGTACTTTGAGGCTTTTAATGGTGTAGTTTATATGACTCTGTTTGCCTAAAATTGGGTCTAGGGCAAGTTGGAAGACCGGAAGCCGTTGATGGTCTTATTCGGAGACGTTGCTATGCATTATATACTCTCTGCTGCACAGTGAGTATCTTTACTTTTCTTTGTGTTTTTCTAATCTTTGTCATTTTTATATCTTATGTGGATATACTTGAAGTTCTTACCTAAATGCTGGCAGTTCTTCTGCAATTGACTGTGTTCAAGACAGTCAGGCAGTCTTAACTGTTAAACCTTTTTAAAGACCTTATGGTAGAAATAAGTTGTGGCCATTGACTTAGCACCCACTCACTTTCCACATTTCTTACCAGGCAACTCATCTCATTGATTCTTTTTAATACTTCTGATGATCCCTGGGCCACTTGTCTTAATAACCAGGCGAGAGACTGATCTGCTGGACCAGAGTCTATCCCAAGGCCTGCCTTGTGTGCAGAACTCCGTATGCTCTCGTTGTCAAAGTAATCAGTACCTGAAGTGCTGAGGTTCTTGGAATCAGCCGAAACAAACTTGAGAAATGTGTGCATAAAACCTGTAAACACATTCTATGTCCTTAAATAATGGCTTCCACTTACTTTCTCCCACTTGGTCTAGAAAATATTAAAGCATTTCCCAATGTGTGCTTGTTACCAAAGAGTCAGTTAGAATTGCGTGTTGTGATTAGTTAAAGCTGCTGCAACACTCTTTTTTGATACCTTTCCCTTACTTTTGGTTCCAAGGGCAAATGAAAAGGTGTGAAATGTAACATCTTAGAATTTCTCACTTCCATTTGAATATAGCGTTTATGATGACTTTCTTTCTTGTGGAGACTGCAGCTCTGTTTTTAAGGGGTCCTGGTAATTAAATGAATAGCATATCTTTGGGTAGCCAATGTTATAACTGCCTTCGGGCCGTGTTTCTTAGTTCTGTAGAGAGCATGACATTTACACTAAGGTGCCCCATCTCCATTTGTGCTGCAGGTACCGTACCACACCCATAGTTAAATAGAGCCATGATTCAAACCCAGGTAGTCCGGCTCCAGAGCCTGTACTGTACATAACTCCACACTGCCCTTCAACATCACTAGAGACTAGTACTTGCTTACCCACAGGCCCGTGCTGTTTATGTTAGTATGTACTCTTTTGCTTCCAAAAACAGCTAAAATGGTTGTTATTCACACTAGTCAGTACTAATCTCCGTTAGTGGAAGTAGTTTTACATCATTTCAGGTCAGGTTTTGCCACCAAATAAGTTTCAAGTTTTTTTCTTATTTAGCAGAGCACTATTTGGGTCTAAAATAACAGATAAAAGATTGCAGACCTGAACTAAATGACTTAAATGAGGCACAAGTCATGTTTTTATTACACCCCTTTTTATTTTGTTGGTTACATGTTCCCCTAGTAATCTCTCTTTAAGTCTTCCCTGGGTATCAGCTGGTGTCTTTTTGTGCAGCTGTACGTAAGCATATGCATTGTTTTATACAGCCATGTTCAAAGCTTGCATTCTCATCCCAGAATTCCCAAGGGCTGTATAATGCCCAGAGCTAGAGTGTCTCTTGAGAGATGAGATTGCAATGAACCATATTCCTCATCAATGTTTTTGTGTTTGGTTTGTTTTTTACTTTAAATATCAACTGAAATTTGAATGTTGAGGCATGAACCACATAAAGCACATTTAATGGGAATCCTGTTGATTCTCCTGATAGACGACTAATCACACCATTATCTCATCTTACAGAACCGCTGACGGAGGAGGCTTGGTAGAAAAACACTATGTCTTCTTGAAGAGACTCTGTCAGGTGTTGTGTGCTCTGGGCAATCAGCTATGTGCATTGCTGGTGAGCACTTACTTTCTGGAGAGCTTCAGGGCCGTTGGGAAGAACAATCAGAAAGTCATATTTGTATAAGGAGTGGCAGATGCCATTAATTTTAGCCTGATAGGGCATTACCCTACAGATTCTATCATGATTCTATAGGTTAAATCATCTTAATATAATAGAGTTTGAATGATGTAAATTTTTTCTTTTAACAAATCATTTATTAATATCAACAGAGAGCATCTACGTCCATTATCCCAAAAAGGCAATGTTGGTATTGTGACTTCTCATACTTGTAGAACATTAGTCTGCTGAGTGCCTCACCCTTTTAAGTCCTGTTTAACCATGAAACATTATGGATTTGAATAAAGAACTCTTTTTCTGTTGTTGTTATTGGATCAGAAAAGAAAACTTTAGTCTTATTGACCTGGAAAAATATTTAATCCTCAGTCTTAAAAGTTAAGAGGTAAAGCATTGGAACGAACATTTCAATTTGATATTATGCCTTTTTGTGACAGCTTGAGTGGTTAGAAGGGATGGAGTTTCAGACATATGACAGGAACCAGTGAGTGGTTATTTAATAGACTGGGTCACACAGATGTGGGTAGACCAGCTCTGAAGAACTAATGTGAATTTCTTCTCTCTATAATATCTAAAATGAGTGTTCTTTTTCAATTTACTATTTGACCTCAGAAAGGATTTTAATGATGATGATTGAGGCAGCAAAGTGGCTGTCCTAGTTTTTGGCCCTTGAAATGATGCCTTCCTTTGCCCAAAGAGAAGTATTAAGTCCTTTCAAAACCGAAACCTTTTAGAATGTTTAATTTATGTCTTCCTTGTTTCCCTCCATCCCACATAAACATCATTGATGTAGAAGTGTTTTCCTCCTACAGGGTGTAGATTCTGATGTAGAAACTCCAGCGAACTTTGGAAAATACCTAGAGTCTTTTCTTGCTTTCACAATCCATCCAAGTCAGGTAAGCTTTATGCAGGTAACTTCTCAAAAATTTAGGTGAACCAAAATCAAGCACTATGGCCTGAAATATTAGCAGCTCATATATAAAATGTGTCTCTTAAGGCCATAGGAAATGACTGTTGTGCCATTTCATTAAGAGAATTGTTGGTGTTCTTCCCGAGCCAAACATTGCACTGTCTAGGTTAACAGATTTTCCCCTTAGGTAACACCATTCTGATAATGCTTAGTCACATGTGAGGTATGTCCCAGCTGATTTGGTACTAACAATATTTTAAATACAAAAGTCTCTGATTAATTGTGCTATAAAATTAATTTCATCCCATTTGAAGTTTTTCCTCTAGTAACGTTCTGAGATTCTAATATCTTTTCTTACATAATAAAGTGGTAGGGTTTAGCCCACACTCCTGGAATTGCACCTGACCCACAGCTTGTCTTATTAACATGTAGGCCATAGTGAGCATTACAGTAAGGGCAATCTCAAACTATTAAACTATGGGAAAAAAAGAGTTGATAACTGCTGGGCTAGGTAATTATCTTGGTTATATAGAATCCATATCCTTACTCTGGGTTTTTGTTTTCTTTTTTTTCCTTTAGTTTCTACGCTCTTCAACTCAAATGACTTGGGGAGCCCTCTTTAGACATGAGATTCTATCTCGTGACCCTTTGCTGTTAGCAATAATACCAAAATATCTTCGTGCTTCTATGACTAATTTGCTGAAGGTACGTAATGGGAATCTAAACATGCAGAGTGTAGATCAGTACACATAATTGGCATCACTGACAGCCATTTCTTGATCGCTAAGATCCCTTCCTTGGGCATATTATTCTTTTATTCTTTAGTAAGAAAGCGGTCTATACTGGTTATTATAGTTGCTCTTTCATATTTTGGAGCTAGGTGCTAAGGAAAAGAAGTGATAGGACAAGATCAGTGACCACTCAGTGTGATAATTGCTATACAGGGGTGAAAAGCAGAATGCTTCAGGGGTAGATTGGAGGTGCAGTCAGGAAGATTCCAAGAGGACGTAATATCTAGGAATTTTTTCTGAAAGTCAAGTGAGAATCAGGAAGGCAAGTGAGAAGGAAGTGAGAGTGGAAGCAAAGATTGCTCACTGTCTCAATAGAGAGTAACTTATGAATTCTCTATGAGGCTTGGAAAGGACTCTCAGCAGCTGACAGTTTCTTGTCTTGATTTGTAAAGTCAGAGAATGGAACCCGTTCAAGGGTACCGTTATTTGCGCAAGTAATTCACCTAGCAGAGGACACTGTTCTAATTCTCTGCTCAAGTCTTCAGTACTTTTTAAGTGAAACAGAGAGAGTTCTATATGCTCATTCCCAGATTTCAACTTTTAATGAGACATACAGTTCTCAATTCTCTATTTCTTATTGCATGCCATGTTAGCACTTCGTCTTGAGACACCTGTATACTCATAGATCCTAAGTGGATTCTAGAATTTAATTGTCTTCCTGAAGACCTTGGAAGAAGATAACAACTAAGAAAGTCGGGACTATTGCAATTGGGAACAAATTATGGACTTGCGATAGAGCAGAAAGGGTTATTTATCATAAAATGTCTGATGCAAACTCTTAAATTTAAAAGTGCTTGAGCTCCTGGAGCTTAAGAATTCTTTTAGTAGGTCTGTTTTTGTCCCCTACTCCAGTCATCTTTCTCTTTCCAGATGGGCTTTCCTTCTAAAACAGACAGCCCTAGCTGTGAATACTCTAGATTTGATTTTGATAGTGACGAGGACTTCAATGCTTTCTTCAATTGTAAGTGATACTGGCTTGGAATTTCTTCTGACAGTCTCAGAATAGTATCTCATGTTATGAATCATGTTGCATGACCTTTGCGGTTTTTATTGTTGTTGTTAGGTGCCGTCAAGTCAGTTCCCACTCATAGTGACCCTGTGTACAACAGAATGAAACACTGCCCAGTCCTGTACCATCCTCACAGTCGTTGCTGTGTTTGAGCTCATTGTTGCAGCCACTGTGTCAGTCCATCTCATTGAGGGTCTTCCTCTTTTTCGCTGACCCTCTAGCAAGCATGATGTCCTTCTCCAGGGGTTGGGCCTTCCTGATAACGTGTCCAAAGTACGTGACACGAAGTCTTGCGATCCTCACTTCTTACTAAATAGCCCCAAACTAGACAGCGACCTGCTTAACCTCTAGTTTCACGCACTCACGCACGCACGCACGCACGCACGCACGCACACACGCACACACGCACACACACCCCCTTTGGACATTGATGATTAGGGTAGTAACAGTACTTACGGCACTCTTGAATGTTTTTTCATACTTAGGATTAAATACCACCTTACCTCTCAGTTCTTTTTTCCAAAAAATGAGGAAAAAACCCATTGTATTTAATATTCTAATTCTCTTCTGGGTTTTCTCTAGCCTTATTTCCTTCTTTCCCCCCCAGCTTTATTGAGATGCCATTCCTTACTACATAATTCACTCAGTTAAAGTTGTATAATGCAGTGGTTTTTAGTATGTTTGTGCAGCCATCACCACAGTCAATTTTAAAACATTTTCATCACCCCAGAAAGAAACCCTGTACTCATTAGCAGTCATCCTCCTATACTCTCATCTGCCCTCATCCTTGGTAACCACCAGTCTATTTTCTGTCTCTATTTATTTGCCAGTTCTGGACAGTTCATATGAATGGAATCAGAATACATGGTCTTTTGTGACTGCCTTTTTTTACTTAATGTTTTCAGGATTCATCCACGTTACAGTGTGTATCAGTGCTTTTATTGCCAGTACTGTTTTATGTGTCCGTTTATCAGTTGATGAACATTGAGTTGTTTCCACTTTTGGGCTATGACAAATAATGCTGCTGTGAACATAGAGATACAAGTTTTTGTGTGGACATATGTTTTTTTTTTTTCTTGTGCATTTAACTGGGAGTGGAATTGCTAGGTCATATGGTAACTCCATGTTTAATATTTTGAGGAACTACGAAACCATTTTCCACAGCAGTTGCATCATTTTCCATTCCTCCCAACCTTATTTCATTTTAATTCCAACAGAAATGGGAGACTAATTTTAGTTTGCCACTTACACGATCTAGCTGGGAAGGCAATTTCTAGAGGTGGTTTATTTTTGAAAATTTCTGGATTTTTTTGATTAAGCAGAGATTTATTGAATAGTATGTTCAAAGCACAAGTCTACAAAACCATTTCTTTGAGCGTTTCTCTCTGGGATGAATAAATAAATAAACATTAACTAAGCACCTGTTGTATGCCAGTTACTGATTCCTGTCCTTTCCTTGGCAGCCTCCAGGGCCCAACAAGGAGAGGTGATGAGGTTGGCATGTCGTCTGGATCCCAAGACTAGTTTCCAGATGGCTGGGGAATGGCTAAAGTATCAGCTCTCAACCTCTGTTGATACTGGATCCATGAACTGTAAGTTTTTTGCGTTGCTGAACATTAATAAAGCTTCTTATCAAAACTGCTTTTCTTTTTCTTTTCTAACAGAACCAACCAGTTTTTTTATTGTTGACTTTGTTACTTTTACTCCAGTCACCATCTTCACAAATTTCATATTTAGACCTAACTTTTCAGAGCTTTTCAACCAAGTTCTTGCACAGCACCACTCCCAAACTCAGAAAGAGTCACTTGTTAGTCAAGCATAACAGTCGGAGCAGTACAGTTACTTCCAATATTGGCCACCTTAAATCCTTTGGGAAATGCCACCTTATATAAAGTCAGAATATTCCCCTCTACCCAAATGCATAACTTGTCTGTACTCCAGGTCTCCTGTCTGTTGTCTTATTAATGCAAGGTGTAGGTCACAAGTTGAATAAGGCAGGAAAGTGTGAGTTAGAAAAGTTCCATACTCACGGTCGATTTCCAAGTACATAGTTACTTGACGTTCATAGGATTTAACACTTAATAGTTCTGAGTATTCACAGTTGACTGAAGGTCCCTGACATCTAAGTAACTTGAAAGTTTGCAGAGGCACAATTTTGCACCAGTATGGAGCTAGTGAATGGGAGCACTGTAGGGAAGCAAGAAAAGTAGTTCGTAAATCTTTTTGCCTGTGCTGTTTGAGTGATGTGCTCTGGTGTTATTTGTGAACTTGGAGGGTGAAACAGTTTTCAGCGTAGCCCTTAAAATTGTCGTGATGCTATTGGATGTGAAGCAGCATGTTTATCTTCTATCAGTTCCTTGTTGGAAGGAACTATTGTTTGGTGCTCTCTCAATTTCAGCTTACAGCGAGCCAGTGTGAACTGCCCCATAGGGTTTTCTACGCTGTAATCTTTAAGGAAGCAGATCACCAGGTCTTTCTTCCGCAAAGCCACTGGGTGGGTTCAAACTGCCAACCTTTCAGTTAGCAGCCAAGCACTAACCATTGTTTCACCAGGTTCCTGTAGATAGACTATAAAGGGGGAGGAGGAGAGAGATTAATATCTATCAAGTGCCTGTAATGGGCCAGGCACTGTTTTTGATGCTTACATGCATATTCAATATTCATAACGATTTTATAGACAAGGCTCACAGAGATGAATTCACACAGCTCATTGTTAGAGGTGGAGGCTGGATAGGAACCCCTCTGTCCTCAGCACACATGTTATTTTCTTTTCCCAGGATGTAAGAGGTTAGATTACCCTTTTCCTTCAGCTGTGGAATTATCAAGTGGTCCCTACAGCCCTGTTGTCTCTCTTTTTCTTCTGTGGTCCTGTAATGCTGGGGTGTGTATGTGTGTTAAAACCTTGTTCTTCTACAGCTGGAACTGGAGAAGGCAGCCTCTGCTCTATCTTCTCACCTTCATTTGTGCAGTGGGAAGCCATGACTTTTTTTTTGGAATGCGTGATCAACCAGATGTTTCGAACACTAGAAAAAGAAGTAAGTAACTGTTTCTCCTGCTGACTGCATAATTATTGTGATCTTCTTTTTTTTTAAACTGGCAGAGGGATAGGAAAATCTTTTAATGCAAGTCTTAACAGAAAAGGAAACGGAGATTCAGAGAGGTTAAATAACATACCCAAATTCAAATAACTAATAAATGGCGGAGCTGGAATACAAACTCATGTCTAACTTTAAACCCTACAAAGTCTAGTATCTATTTTAAAGATAGTAAGATGAACCTGGTAGTACATAGGAGCCACAGTTAGGATAACTGTTGCAGGGAAGGCAGTGCTGGAAACCTTAAATTGGATAATATTAAGAGAGATTTATGGCAGGTGAACCAGAATATTCATGTTGGCTAATCAGTGTCCCTCTCCCCCTCAATAATGCTAAATACATGGGTCTTGTTTTTCTGTGTTTCATGTAGCCTGTCACCTTTCTCTTATTAGATTGCCTCAGATGCAGCTACAATTATTTGGATAACAGTGCATACCATATTAGCTGTGTTAATTAGTTTAAAATAATTGGATCACAGCTAATTGTGGGATGATTATATTTTGGTGTATTTTAGGTGAGTTGTAGAAACAATCTCTAAGTATTTTGAAGATATGTAAGATATAGTGCATTTTTTCATGAGTAGCATACTTACAGATTAGGTATTTGAGTAGTTACCTAAACACTAGAACCCAATGGAAAAATAGACAAAGGATGTGATCAGATAACTTATAAAGGAGAAACTAAAGTAGCTAATAAACACGGGAAAAATTCAACTTCATTAGTAAAGAAATGCAAAGTTAAAGAAGCTCATTTTTTTACTTACTAAATAAAGGTTTTAGGGAATGATATTCGTTGTTGCTGAGGATGTGGTAAGGAGGACACATTGATGGATAGAGAATTGATTGATACAGCCTATAGAGAAGAAAAGCAACTTAGAAATATTCATACCTTTTGACTCAATAAGTCCAGCCATCTCAAATGATTATGACTCTTAGTCAAATGAAATAATTAAAAATAGAGGGTTTTTTTTTGTTGTTGAAGATGTATATTAGCATTATTTTCAATCGTGAAAAACAGGAAACATTCTAAATTTCTGGTAGTAGGGAATGCTACATTCCTAGTATGGAACATAGCAACATTGTTTTATGAGAATTTTTTTTTTCTCATTGTGCTGTAAGTGAAAGTTTACAGCTCAAGTTAGTTTCTCATACAAAAATTTATATACACATTGTTATGTGACCCTGGTTGCTCTCTCTAATGTGACAGCACACTCCTCCTTTCCACCCCGGATTTCCCGTGTCCATTCAACCAGCTCCTATCCCTTTCTGCCTTCTCATCTCACCTTTGCACAGGAGCTGTCCATTTAGTCTCATGTATCTACTTCAACTAAGAAGCACATTCTTCACGAGTATCGTTTTATGTCTTATAGTCCAGTCTAATCTTTATCTGAAGAGTTGGCTCTGGAAATGGTTTTAGTTCTGGGTTAAGAGAGAGTTGGGGTCCATGTCTTCCGGGGTCCCTCCAGTCTCAGACCATTAAGTCTTGTCTTTTTACTGGAATTTGAGTTCTGCACCCCACTTTTCTCCTGTTCTGTCAAGGACTCTCTCTTTTGTTACCTATCAGGGCAGTTATTGGTGGTAGCCGGGCACATCATCTAGTTCTTCTGGTCTCGGGCTGATGGAGTGTCTGGTTTATGTGGCCCTTTCTATCTCTTGGGCTAATATTTTCCTTGTATCTTTGGTGTTCTTCCTTCTCCTTTGCTCTAGGTGGGTTGGGATCAATTGATGCACCTTAGTTGGCTGCTTGCTGGCTTTTAAGACCCCAGACGCCACTCACCAAAGTGGGGTGCAGAACATTTTTTAATAAACTGTGTTATGCAAATTGATCTAGATGTCCCTGAAACCATGGTATCCAGACCCCCACCCTTGCTACTCTGTCCCTCAAAGTGTTTGGTTGTGTTCAGGAAACTTCTTAGCTTTTAGTTTAGTCCCGTTGTGCTGACTTCCCCTGTATTGTGTTTTGTCCTTCCTTCTCCTAAGATAATTCTTGTCTACTATCTAGTTAGTGACTACCTCTCTCCGTCCCTCCCCACCCTCATAACCATCAAAGAATGTTTTCTTCTGTGCTTAAACCTTTTCTTCAGTTCTTATGATAGTAGTCTCATACAATATTTGTCCTTTTGCGACTGACTAATTTGACTTAGCATAATGCCTTCCAGATTCATCCATGTTATGAGATGTTTCACGGATTCATCATTGTTCTTTATCGTTGTGTGGTATTCTATTGTGTGAATATACCATAATTTGTTTATCCATTTATCCAATTGATTGGATCATCCTAGGTTGTTTCCATCTTTTTGCTATTGTGAACAGTGCTGCATTGAACATGGGTGTGCATGTATCTATTCATGTGACGGCTCTTAATTTCTCTAGGATATATTCCAAGGAGTGGGATTGCTGGATTGTATGGTACTTCTATTTCTAGCTTTTTAAGGAAGCGCCAAATTGATTGCCAAAGTGGTTGTACCATTTTACATTACCATCAACAGTGTTCCAGTCTTTCCACAACCTCTCCAACATTTATTATTTTATGTTTTTTGGATTAATACTAGCCTTGTTGGGGTGAGATGGTATCTCACTGTAGTTTTAATTTGCATTTCTCTAATGGCTAATGATCATGAGCATTTCCTCATGTATCTGTTAGCCACCTCAGTGTCTTCTTTGGTGAAGTGCCTATTCATATCCTTTGCCCATTTTTTAATTGGGTTATTTTTCTTTTTGTTGTTGAGGTTTTGCAGTATCTTGTAGATTTTAGAGGTTAGACCCTGATCAGATGTGTTGTAGCCAAAAATTTTTTCCCAGTCCATAGGTTGTCTGTTTACTCTCTCTTTTTTTTAATTGTTATAGTTTAGATGAAGTTTACATTTCAAGCTAGTATTGCATACAAAAATTTATACATACATTGTTGTGTGATCCCAGTTGCTCTCCCCATACTGTGACAGCACACTCCTCCTTTCCACCCCTGATTCCCCATGTCCATTCAGCCAGCTCCTAACCCTCTCCGCCTTCCCATCTCACCTGCAGACAGAAGCTGCCCGTTTAGTCTCTTGCATCTACTTGAGCCAAGAGGCACACTCCTCATGAGTATCACTCTATGTCCCACAGTCCAGTCCAATCCCTGTCTGAAGAGTTGGCCTTGGAAATTGTTTTAGTTCTGGGCTGATAGAGAATCCGGGGGCCGTGCTTTCTGGGGTTCCTCCAGTCTCAGTCAGACCATTAAGTCTGTTCTTCGTACTAGAATTTGAGTTCTGCAAGCCACCTTTCTCCTCCTCCATCAGGGACTCTTCATTGTGTTCTCTGTCAGGGTGATCATTGGTGGTGGCTGGGCACCATCTATTTCTTCTGGTCTCAGGCTGATGAAGTCTCTGGTTTATGTGGCCCTTTCTGTCTTTTGGGCTAATACTTTCCTCGTATCTTTGGTGTTCTTCATTCTCCTTTACTCCAGGTGGTTAGGACCAATTGATGCATCTCAGATGGCCGCTTGCAAGCTTTTAAGACTCCACATGCCACTCACTGAAGTAGGATGCAGAACATTTTCTTAATAAGCTTTGTTACACTCGTTGACCTAGATGTCCCCTGAAAGCATGGTCCTCAGACCCCTACCCCTGCTACTCTGTCCCCCAGAGTGTTTGATTGTATTCAGGAAAGTTCTTAGCTTTGGTTTAGTCTCTTGTGCTGACCTCCGCTTAGTATGTGCTGTCCTTCCCTTCACCTAAGATAATACTTGTCTACTATCTAGTTAGTGAATAACCCTCACCCTCCCTCCCCACCCTCGTAACCATCAAAGAATGTTATCTTCTGTGTTTAAACCTTTTCTTGGGTTCTTATATTAGTGGTCTTATACAATATTTGTCCTTCTGTGACTGACTAAATTCACTCAGCATAATGCCCTCCAGATTCCTCCATGTTATGTTTCACGGCTTCATCGTTGTTCTCTATCATTGCATAGTATTCCATTGTGTGGATATACCATAATTTGTTTATCCATTCATCCGTTGATGGGCACCTAGGTTGTTTCCATCTTTTTGCTGTCATGAACAGTGCTGCGATGAACATGGGTGTTCCTGTATCTATTCGTGTGATGGCTTTTATTTCTCTAGGATATGTTCCAAGGATCGGGATAGCTGGATCGTATGGTACATCTATTTCTAGCTTTTTAAGAAGCGCCAATTCGATTGCCAAAGTAGTTGTACCATTTTACATTCCCACCAACGTGTATAAGTGCTCCAGTCTCTTCACAAACTCTCCAGCATTTATTATTTTGTGGTTTTTGGATTAATGCTAGCCTTGTTGGGGTGAGATGATATCTCATTGTAGTTTTGATCTACATTTCTCTAATGGCTAATGATCGTGAGCCTTTCTTCATGTGTCTGTTAGCTGCCTGAATATCTTCTTTGGCCAAGTGCCTGTTCATATCCTTTGCCCATTTTTTAACTGGGTTATTTGTCTTTTTATTGTTGAGGTTTTACAGTATCTTGTAGATTTTAGAGGTTAGACGCTGATCAGATTTGTCGTAGCCAAAATTTTTTTCCCAGTTTGTAGGTT
>NW_004444001.1:9037897-9099968 GCF_000243295.1 Trichechus manatus latirostris | reverse complement strand
ATATTTAGGTCTTTGATCCATTTTGAGTTAGTTTTTGTGCATGGTGTGAGGTATGGGTCTTGTTTCAGTTTTTTGCAGATGGATATCCAGCTACGCCAGCACCATTTGTTAAAGGGACTGTCTTTTCCCCATTTAACGGACTTTGGGCCTTTGTCAAGTATCAGCTGCTCATAGGTGGATGAATTTACGTCTGGATTCTCAATTCTGTTCCATTGGTCTATGTATCTGTTGTTGTACCAGTACCAGGCTGTTTTGACTACCGTGGCAGTATAATAGGGTCTAAAATCAGGTAGTATGAGGCCTCCTACTTCTTCTTGAGTAATGCTTTATTTATCTGGGGCCTCTTGCCTTTCTATGTGAAGTTGGTGATTTGTTTCTCCATCTCATTAAAAAATGCCATTGGAATTTGGATCGGGATCGGATTGTATCTGTAGATTGCTTTCGGTAGAATTAATATTTTCACGATGTTGAGTCTTCCTATCCATGAGCAAGGTATGTTTTTCCACTTATGTACGTCTCTTGGTTTCTTGCAGTAGTTTCTTGTAGTTTTCTTTGTATAGGTCTTTTATGTCTCTGGTTAGATTTTTTCCTAAGTATTTTATCTTCTTGGGGGTATTGTAAGTGGTATTGATTTGGTGATTTCCTCTTGGAAGTTCTCT
The DNA here is from genome assembly GCF_000243295.1 of Trichechus manatus latirostris. Taxonomy (NCBI): domain Eukaryota; kingdom Metazoa; phylum Chordata; class Mammalia; order Sirenia; family Trichechidae; genus Trichechus; species Trichechus manatus. Next base: position 9,099,309 of record NW_004444001.1, on the reverse strand, counting down.
TTGCTGGTGTAGAGGAATCCAACTGATTTTTGTTTGTTTATCTTGTATCCTGACACTTTTCTGAAATCTTCTATTAGTTCCAGTAGTTTTCTTGTGGATTCTTTGGGGTCTTCTGTGTATAAGATCATATTGTCTGCAAATAGGGACTTTTACTTCTTCCTTACCAATTTGGATCCCCTTTATTTTTCTAGCCTAATTTCTCTTGATAGGACCTCCAGCACAATGTTGAATAAGAGTGGTGATAACGGGCATCGTTGTCTGGTTCCCATTCCCAAGGGGAATGCTTTTAGACTCTTGTTTATGAGAATTTTTAATAACATGGGGTAATAGTTTGAATTTTAAGGGTTAAAAAGTAGTATATCAAAATACATATGTAACGTATATAAAACTACACAGTTACCATATATGGCAACCATATTATGTGTTTTTAAACTAGATAGAGTCTAAAGAAAAGTTAATAAAATTGGTTCTCTCTCAGCGGTGGCAGCCATGTCAACCTCGTTTTCATGCCTGTGTTACAGGAAATTCCTGTTACTGATGGAATAGACCTGTTGCAGATGGTCCTGAACTTTGACACCAAGGATCCTCTCATCCTGTCCTGTGTCCTTACTAATGTCTCAGCCCTCTTTCCATTTGTCACCTACAGACCAGAGTTCCTGCCCCAGGTCTTCTCTAAGGTAAACTCCATCTCCTTTGTAAACTTTACTTTGGCATTTCTAAGCAAATCAGTTTTTTAACTGTTTTGAACGTGTGTCAGGCAAGCTAGTAAACAATCATTTATTTATTTATCAATATTTATTCATTACTTACTCTGGATCAGGCTATGGAAAAAGTTTTATCCTTTAGGAATACTTCGTCTGTTTGGGCAGAAAGGCATATAAAACAGACGTTATACCGACATGGCATTGTAATTAATAGACTTGTGCACTAGGAAAGGAAAAAAAATTCCTAAGGGAGACCATGCCTGAGCCAAGTTAGCCTGAAGAACATGTGGCAGTATGGTCAGAGGGGACAACATGAAGAAAAGCCACAGAGTGCCTAAAGCAGCTTAATGGTGATAGAATACAAAAGGAGAGTGGAATGAGAAAAATGATACCAAGAGGAAACAATCAGGCAGATTCAGAAGATGGGACATTTTATAAGACAGTTGGCTTAGACCTTTCAAAAAGTAAGTGTTTTGGGGGAAAAGGTAGAGTACTGTTCTAGAATGAAAAAGTTTGAAGAGATATAACAACATACTTCAGTTTATGAACCTTGACTGTATCTTAGTTTGAAAAAAAAAATCTTCACAACTTTCTTTGGACAGTGAGGTGTGTGGACTAGATTTTACATGATATTATGGACTTATCATTAATTTTTTAAAATATGATCATAATATTGTGATTACTAGGAGATTCTACTAGTTCAGCGCGATCGAAAAGAAATATAACATAAGCCACATGCTAGATGATAGGGTTCTCCGGTAGTAGGACAGAGAAGGCAGATGTGTTAGCGTTTGGTAATTGATTAAAGCTATTCATTCGTGCAGTAAGTTTTCATTGTGTGCCTTCTGTGTGCTAGGCTCTGCGTTAAGGTCACAGTAGGTAGTTGACTCTGCCTCATGGAGCTGATTTTCTACAATGAGAGAAGCAATAAATAAATTATGTGATATCAGGTAGTGGTGAGTGCTATGAAGAAGAATAAATCAAGGTATTAGAGAGTAGCAGGGTCTGTTGTCAGATTTGGGAGGGGATTTGTGAGAGGAAGGGAGAATATGGACAGTTTTCAGGTTTCCAGTTTATGTGGCTTATGTGGGTGGTGTGGCCACCACCTGTGAGAATACTGGATCAGGAGGCAGAATAGGAGTAAGGAAGAGAAGTGGGTGAGTTTGGTAATACTGTGTTTGAAGTATGTGTAGATCATCCAGGTGAAGACATCTTACAATAAGTAGGCTATTTCAGGTTGAAAGGCTAGACTCTGGAAAGCGATGAGATCAAATTAAGGCATCATCAGCACAGAAGTGCCAAGAGTAGAGCTGAAGCCCTAGAAAAAAGGGATATGTATGTAGTTAGGAGACATGTAGATCAAACAGGGAGCCCTGGGGATCACCATCATTGGGAGAGGGGGCCAAAGGATGCAAAGCCCCAAAGAGAAAAGGGACGGCCAGAGAAATGGAGAAAATGTTGTATCCCAAGGGCCAGTGGCGCTTCAAAAAGGTGGACTTATTTGTTGTAACGGAATTTCTCTTTAAGATACGACTTTGAAAATGTCCAGTGGATTTCTCGATTAGATCTTCACCGAATGTTTTTCCATCTTAGTGGCCAGGGCAGAAGCCATGTGGTTAAGAGTAAACGGGAGGTTATAAAATGGAATCAGGGAGGGTAGATCATTCAACTTTTGATAAAAAGCAGAGAAGAGAGAGGCATCACCATAGCTGAGTTAAGAGTGGTTAGAGTGGTGACATGGATTGTTCTGGAATTCTATGACTTTTTTCTTTCTAAAATGTTTTGATGGTAAATTTGTGAATCTCAAGCCTCTTGTAAGGATGTTTGACAAAATGGACATCTGAACCTGTATACCACTAATTGAAAGCCTTTTTTGTTACTGTATTGTTACTGAGAATACACTTTTGGGTTTTTGGTTGAAAATTTTGTGATAACTGCTGTTTAAAAATACAAGTTGTCTTTGGTTTTAATGAGTCACCTTTTTTTCCCTCCCCTTAGCTCTTTTCATCTGTCACTTTTGAAACTGTTGAAGAAAGTAAGGTAAGACCATTAATTCAGCCAACAGATTCTAACTTGAGAGCAAAAGTATGAATACCTAATACTCAATCTAGATTTTTGTGTAAGTGCAAGGGGGGATTAGTAAAAGCAATAGATGGTCAGAAATGGTAGACTCTCTTCATATAATACTTAACTTACATTATCTGCTGCTGTGATTTAGGTGTTACAGTACAGAAAGCTTAGTGCTAGAAGTCACTGCTCAGTCCTCTTTTTCTGATTTTCTCTCTGCCCTGCTAGAGAGCTGTACTCTTAAGAGTCACTTAGTGAAACTTATACCACAGCTACTGAGATTTAATATCTGTATAAGAATATAATACAATGCTTTGCCCTAGAAATAACTGTAGGCCAAATAGTAAGCATGTGGGCTTGTGCTGACTATAAAGGTCACTCCGTTAAACTCTTAACATACGTGAAAATTCAATGTGAATTTGCCTCCAAAGGAAATATTTACATGGTTCTATGCAGCATCTGTAAATTATATTAAAAATGACTGTGAGTTTGTTGACTACATCTTACCAGCCCCCAAGAACCCGGGCAGTGAGGAATGTGAGGAGGCATGCTTGTTCTTCCATCATCAAGATGTGTCGTGACTACCCCCAGCTCGTGCTGGTAAGCTCCTGGACCCTGGCTGAGAAGCCACTGAGACCTGTCGAGTTGGTTCTATTTCTGTTTAAATCCAACTCTGATTACACCTCACAAGATGGAAAATTTAGGAACTACAGCTTTGCTTAGAATAAACATCTTTGAGTTGGTGTTTTCTTCCTCGCTCTACTTTGTACTGCAGTTAAAAATGCAAATATATTTCTTCCCTCAAAATGAATAGTTCTCCATATGGATGGCCAAGTTTTTCCCTATAAATGTGAAGTTGTTTACCGTAGTATGAACGTGCTTTAACTACTGTCTAATCTTGAGAGAAGCCAGACGCAAACCCCAACCTGGTCTTAGGATTTTTATGAGAAATTTTGCATTACTACAGATGACAAATTAACCAGAAATCCCCATGCTGAATGCACAGAAGTTATTTGTCTCTCTGCTTATTTATAAAACAAACCTATCTTTGCCCATGAAGATACCTGGAAAAGTTAATTAAAAAAAGATAATTTTTTTCACAGCTGTAGTATGGGGAAATGCAGTTAGCCAGGTGCTCAAGACTAGAACCACCGTCTACCTAAATTGCCTTGCTTATTCAGCCAGCAGAACATTATAACTAAATTATTAAGTGACAGCCTCATAGGCCTGACCTTCCTGGTAATATCTTGGCGTTCTTCCCACCTTCCTTGGTTGACCCAGCCCTCCCTGAAGATCAGACCATCACTAACTGCGGCTCTTTTTTTTTGTGATTTGCAGCCCAATTTTGATATGCTTTATAACCATGTGAAGCAACTTCTTTCCGATGAACTGCTCCTGACACAAATGGAGAAGTGTGCCCTCATGGAAGCTCTTGTTCTTGTTAGCAACCAGTTTAAGAACTACGAGCGGCAGAAGGTGTTCTTAGAGGAGCTGATGGCGCCGGTGGCCAGCATCTGGCTTTCTGAAGACATGCACAGGTAGAGGAGCTCCTTTATCTCTGACCCTCTTGTACTCAAGTACCAGTTGTGTTTCATGAGCTATGCCTGAGGCGGTGGGGGCGGGGGGCGGGGGTAAGAATACTGAGGTGTAGTGGCGCTATCCGAGATACCTGAAGTACTCCAAAAACACACTTCCGTAGTATAATATCCGAAAATATCATCTTGCTGTACAAAAGTGTAGGAGACAGAGGAAGTAAATACAAATGGGTAGTATGGGTAATGAGACCACGAGTGAGATCTGCTGTGGTGTCCGCACATTTGAGAAAATGAGAACAAGTAGGGGCTGCCCAATGTAGGAGCCACACAGAGACACTCACTTGTGCCCACATAGTAGTTAAGTTGTTTTCTTTGCATTCCCAAGCTTATCATCTTTTTAATTCTTAAAATGCTGTTAATCACATTTGGGAGTAGAGAGAGAAATTCAAGCTTTCGAATGATATCTGACAATTTGCTTAAACTCTTCTCACTGTAACAGTTGTTCTTTGGGGCCAAATAATCATAGCTTATTAGCTCTTGTGGAAGAAATTGTCCTTGCTTAATATTCTGGTGTAACTTGTTTTTCCTCCTCCAACCTTCAGAGTGCTGTCAGATGTTGATGCTTTTATTGCCTATGTGGGTGCAGATCGGAAAAGCTGTGACCCGGACCTGGAGGATCCCTGTGGCCTGAACCGTGCACGAGTGAGTGAGCCTCTCCTGGGAGTGGGAAGTTGGCATTGGCCACAGTAGAAGTAGGGTGTTGTCTTTTGTCCAGTTTCTCATAGATTTGTTTTTTGTTTTTTTTTATACTGGTAAGAAGCCTGGGAGTTAACTTCTCCATATTTTTCTTCTCCTATGCGTCTCCATATTTTTCTTCTTTAGTGTTGAGTTCTTGAGTCAGATCCCACAGCAGAGCAAACGGTCTTTTCTACGAAGTCATTGTTTTGATTTTGTTGTTGTCGTTAGGTCCTGTTGAGTCAATTTCCGACACGTAGCAACTCCATGTGACAGAGTAGAACTATACCATAGGAATTTCTTGGCTGTAATCTCTACGGAAGCAGATTACTTAGTCTTTCTCTTGTGGAGTGGCTGGGGTGGCTTGAAACCACCATCCTTTCTATTAGTAGCCAAGGACTTAACTGTTTGTGCCACAAAACCAAAAACCAAACCTGTTGCCTTCAAATCAATTTCGACTCATAGAAACTCTATAGGACAGTAGAACTGCCCAAGAAGGTTTCCAAGGAGCAGCTGGTGGATTCAGACTGCCGACCTTTTGGTCAGCAGCCATGCTCTTAACCACTGTGCCACCAGCGCTCCTTATTTTGGCTTTACCCATTGCCTTCGAGTCAATTCTGACTCATAGCAACCCTATAGGACAGAGTAGAACTGTCCCGTAGGATTTCCAAGGAGAGGCTGGTGGATTCGAACTGCTGACCTTTTGGTTAGCAGCCAGACTCTTAATCACTGCACCACCAGGGTTCCTGTTTCAGCATTAAGGATGCCTAAGTAGTTTTGAAGACTGAAGAGGTAATAAGGCAGTAGTAGGTCAGAGCCTGGTCAGCAGGGTGAGTCCTCTCTGCTATTGCTCTCTGGCATTTAAAGTCCTAAGTGCTGGCCTAACTTGCAAACCTGAGATTTTTCAACGCTTTGATATTCAAATTAGCATTGTTCCTGGCTCCATTATGGCAAAAGTCATATTAATTCACCTGTAGGTATTAGGTTCGTTGAGAAGAACTTGAAGGGGGATTAGGGCAGAGAACTGTGGAGGGTTGTAGAGGCCAAGCCAACTTGGTGTCCAAACCACCTTCCAGTCTGAGCCCTGTGGGAGAATGACTATAGCTCCTGGGAGAACATCCTCATGAAAGGGAACCTTCCAGAGCCTACCACCAGTCCTGAAAATGGCAATAAGAGGACCCCTTTTGGACTTGACTAGGATCCCATAGCGGGTAGAGGCAGAGAGTTCTTTTTCTTCTCCCTGGCCTCATTATCTCTTTTGCCATAACCTTGACGTATATCTAATAGCTGTTTTGCCTTGTGTTTCTCCTTGTATGTTTACCTTTCATTTTAATGTTTTTCTGTAGATGCGTTTTTGTGTGTATAGTATTCTGGGTGTTATAAAGCGAACTTGCTGGCCCACTGACCTAGAAGAGGCCAAAGCTGGGGGATTTGTGGTGGGTTATACACCCAGTGGAAATCCAATCTTCCGTAACCCCTGCACAGAGCAAATTCTGAAACTTCTTGACAATTTGCTTGCCCTTGTAAGGTGAGTCAGAATAATGGCTTTTCTCTGCTTGTTTTTTATTTTTTTACCTTAAGAATCTCGAAAGCTTAATCTGTGTGTATGTTTTCAGATCATTGCATAGTAATGAGGGATTAAGTCTTGTTTCTTCCTAGAGGTGGTCTCTTCCTTTTAAAAATAACATCAGCTCTAACTTGTAGAAGTCTTACATTCCATGTGAATTCATGGGGACTAATTCCAAATGGATTTGCTCATTTTGAGCCTCCCTCATCTTCTCCTGTTTTCTTATACTTCACTCTTACTTTCATGTTTTTTTGTCTAAATTTTTGCCACTGAAGAATCCTTAATCGGCAGCAGGACAATTGCTTTCTCTAGTGGTGCTTCTCTGGGTGATATTCAAATGAGCTGGTCTGAATTCATCAGTAATGTCTCTGACCTCCAACGAACCAAACACCCAGCTGCTGAACATGCCAAAGGGAGGAGTGATAGTTGACATTGTTCACTTCAGTTTCCTGGATCCTTGCTTCTCAAAAGTGGAGTCCTCAGACTAGCAGTATCAGCAGTCACCAGAGAGCTTGTTTGAAATGCAGAATCAGGGCCCCACCTCAGACATTAAATCAGAATCTACATTTTATTCCCAGGTGTTCCTATGTACCTTAAAGGTTCAGAATCACTGTTCTAGATTACATGAGCTAATAATATACTCAAATGAAAAGTAGGCCACGTATAGGCTTATTGGTTACTAGGCGCATTTTGATGATTTAGGGATGTTCTCTGAAGAGAAAAATAGATTTGGTATAAAATTTATTTCTTATTGACCAAAGCAGAATTTGAGTGCTGTTTATCTCCAGCAGTATTTTCAGTTACAGGTTAAAGCTCTCTCCCAATGCTGTCTGGCTTCTTCTTCTTGTTGTAGTCATCGTTGTTAGGTGCCGTCAAGTTGGTTCCAACTCATAGTGATCCTGTGTACAACAGAATGAAACACTGCCCTGTCCTGCACCATCCTCACAGTCTTTACTATGTTTGAGCCCATTTTTGCAGCTACTGTGTCAGTCTATCTCGTTGAGGGTCTTCTCTTTTTCAGTGACCCTCCACTTTACCAAGCATGATACCCTTCTCCAGGGACTGGTCCCTCCTGATAACATGTCCAAAGTATGTGAGACAAAGTCTCACCATCCTTGCTTCTAAGGAGCATTCTGACTGTACTTCTTCCAAGATGGATTTGTTCATTTTCTGGCAGTCCATGGTATAAACTCAACACTTATCACCCAGGGAATAAGAGCAGAATTGCAACTGGGCAAACCAAATTACTCGTGTCTCAGGGAGGCTCTGCCAGCATCAGACACCCTCGGCCAGAAGTGTAAGAATCAAAGGTTTCAAGTTAGTTTTAACCAAATTGGAGGGCTGGAGTATCTGATAGAGGTACTCTGTGATACATGTCTGTGGAAGTAGATAACATTTTGTTCTGATTTCAAAAGGAGGAAAGAGGTTTCAATAAAGAAATATGGTTTCGTGTGTTGAGAAGGTAGTAAAATATTTAGTTAAGGCAAGGCTTGTTCCCATATTGTTTTTAAAACCAAAAAGTTCTGTAGCTTAGAGAAATGCAAACGTGATGGAGTCATATGACCAGGCTTCATTGACCAAGCTTCTCTCTGTTAGGCTTGTATCCAGAATCTGCAAGGTGAGAACCCAGACCTGGAAACAAGATTCATTTCCTGGTTGAGTTAGGAGGCCACAAGATAACAGTATGGTTATCATACTGATATTTTTCAAAGAGTTCAATGTTTTTTGAAAATTCCACAGTTAATCAAAACTTATTTTGATTAATTGTTAATCAAAATGAAAATTATTGGCTGTAGTGACTGAACAGTTAGACTCCTTGAGTAGTGTGCAGCTGGAACTTTTAGAGTTTTGTTTTTTAGTAAATTATGTGTGTAGATGAATTTTCACAAAGTGGACACATTGATGTAGTCAACACTCATCAAGAAAACAACCTTACCCAACCCCTCTTTCCAGTCATTTTCTCCCCCTCAAGGGTAACCACTGTTCTGACTTAACATCGTAAGATTCCTTTTACCTGGTTTTTTTTTTTTAGTTTTATATAAATGGAATCAGAAGTATGTCCTCCTTGGTGTCTGATTTCTTTCACTCAACATTATGTTTGTGAGATCCATCCATGTTATTGCATGTAGCTGTGGTTCATTCATTCTCATTGCTTGTATGGTACCCCATTGTGTGAATATGCCATAATGTATTCATCCAGTGTTGATGGACTTTTGAGTAGCTTCCAGTGTTTTCCTATTGCAAACGGTGCTGCTGTTAACATTCTTGTAAATGTCTTTCGGTAAACATGTATACGATTTCTGTTGGGTATTCACCTACGAGTAGAATTCCTGGTTTATAGGGTATGTATATTTTCAGTTTTCATAGGTAGAAGCAAACAGTGGTTGTGCTAATTTATATTCTCACCAATTGTGTATTGGAGCTGTGAGTTTTAAAGTATTATTTTTTTAGCAGAAAAAATTTGTTTTCCTAAAAGATGTGGTAAGGTATTAATAGCACCTCCTTGTCAAGTAGTCTGATTAATGAAGAAGGTGTAGATGTTGTTGCTGGACTTGCCTAGAAGAGGCAATGTAATATTTATATATTGATATGGGAACCTAAAGTAAAGCAAGCATTCAGTTCATACCTTCATTGAATGGATATTTATTAAGTGCCAAGGGTTTTCTAGGTGACGGAGATACAGCAGTATACAAAACAAAAAATACCCTGTCCTTGTGGAGCTAATATTCTAGAGCTGCACTGTCCAGTATGGTAGCCACTGGTCACATGTGGCTGTTGAGCACTTGAAATGGAGCTGGTCTGAATTGAGATGAGCTGTAAGTGCAAAATACACACCAGATTTCAGAAACTTAGTTCCCAAAAAAACAAGTAAAATATCTCCGTAATTTTTTATATTGATAATGTGTTGAAATGATATTTTTGATACATTTGGTTAAATAAAATGTTATTATAGTCAATTTTACCTTTTTTTTTTTTTTTTTACATTTTTAATCTGGTTAGTGGAAAATTTTAAATGACATACATGGCTCACATTATATTGGACAGTGCTGTTCTTAGCAGATTGGATGGAGGACAAATGTGGGGAGCAAAACTCTGGTTCTCAAGGTTTGGTGTCATCATTATCTGTTTAGAATAATAGCTTTTCTGTTATCTTGGAAGTTTGTTAACATTGTTTCCATATATCTTCTATATGATTAATTGAAATATTCATGAATTGTTTAGCCTAGTGATTATACTCCTAGCTGGTGATGCTAAGAATTTTTAAAGTTAGTGCAGATCATACAAAACTTAAAATTTTTATTACCAGGTTGTCTTAGTCATCTAGTGCTGCTATAACAGAAATACCACAAGTGGATGGCTTTAATAAAGAGAAGTTTTTTTCCTCACAGTCCAGTAGGCTACAAGTCCAAATTCAGGGCATCAGCTCCAGGAGAAGGCTTTCTTTCTCTGTCAGCTCTAGAGGAAGGTCCTTGTGATATATCAGTCTTCCCTTGGTCTGGGAGCATCTCAGCACGGGAACCTCAGGCCCGAAAGGACACGCTCTGCTCCTGGCACTGCTTTTTTGGTGGTGTGAGGTTCCCATGTGTCTCTCCACGCTTCTCTTATATCTCAAAAGAGACTGGCTTAAGACACTATTCAGTCTTGAAGACCTCATCAGTATAACTGCTGCTAATCCATCTTATTACATCATAGTGATAGAGTTTACAACACATAAGGAAATCACATCAGATTATATAAAATGGTACACAATCATACAGTACTGGGAAATCATGACCCAGCCAAGTTGACAGATATTTTTGGGGACACAATTTAATCTGTGACACAGGTTGTCCTTTTATTTAGAGCCAAGCAATATCTAGCCCCTCTTAATGTGGAAGCACAGAGCTCTAATTTGTGTGTCAGGAAGCTGATGTTTCAGGAGCTTGAATACTATTAGAGATTGTGGATGCCCCTACTTATAAATACCTAACTGGAATCAGAGATATTGGAGCTTTATGCACTCTCTGTCCTCCTGCCACCTCTTGTGAGTAGAAGTGCAGCCATAGTGGCACCATCTCCTTGAAGAGGAAGAAGAGAGGAGACTATAAGGAATACCAGATGTCAGGGACATTTACCATATTGATACATTAATCCTACTGTTTTTTTAAGTTATATCTTGAGACCACAATCACATTTAATTCAAGAATAAAAATTGATGTCTAGTCTGCTCATTGTCATACTTAAAACTGTGGATTTTTTCTTAGGAAGAGCTGATTTTTATCAGAGATCATTTCATGGTGTTAGACATCTTCCAAAAAAAACAATAGAAACGTAATTCATAAGCTAAAAAGATGACAAATTGCAATTTTTTAAAGTAAAGGGAATTTCCAATTCTGGCAGTACAGAGGATGTTGGATAAAATAATACAAAAATTCTTTCAAAGGCATAACTGAAATTTTGAGAAAGAAAAGAAAATCCCTGGATGCCAGTAACAAAATGGGGAACTGCAAACCTGGGTGGTAAGTGCATGAGATGATGCTATGATTGCCCTACAAAGTGTAATAAGTCTTAGAAACCTAATTATATGGAGACCAGAGAGGCCTTGGGCCACCATTAAGTCAAGACCCTTGAAATGCTATATCTCAGTAAAATGGTAGAATAGAAAAGCTCTACCCACCAGGGAACATAGATGACAAAGTAGGTTGTCTCTGCTCTAGTTCTGCTTTGCAAAAAAGTCTGAGAATCAGATGGGCTCCATCATGAAAGTTTAAGGTTAGAATTTTCCCCACCTGTGTGATCTAGGAAATTAACTGAGAGCATAAAAATTCTGTTGTTATTCTTTGGCCTCTTGGCAAAACAAGTCTTCTAAAAATGACCTCACAAGCCAGAATTACAGAAGATACATAAACTTGGTAAGAGCTGGGAGACATAACAAATAATAGGATTTGAGCCCCAGGGCCTTGAGATATGGTAGGCTGAAAGAAAATACAAAAAGGTAAAGGTAAGCTGGAGATGAAGACAGATTTTCCAGAATGACTGAAAGACATGAAGCTTCACATTAAAGAGAGGATAAATCCAACCTAGTGTACCATAGTAAAACTGCAGAACGCCAAAGACTGTATTAAGAGAAAATGTTAAGAGTAGCCAGAGATAGAAGAGATCATCTGCAAAACAACAGTAATTAGCCTAGCAGAGTTACAGGTGGCCTGGCCAAGCCCTGAAAGAGTGCCCCAACTCAGAGTCAACTTGCAAAGACCTAGAGAGTGTTTTTGTTTCTCTTTCTGTGTCAGGCACTTAATGAAATCTCTGTTGGGCCACTCACTGGCAGACCGCTGAGAGAGTGGAGTAGATTTCAGTTCTGCATACAACAAGGAATACAGTCTTTGCACCCAAAACAAACAGTTTGAAAAATTCACAAAACAAGCAGATGACTGCAGCTTTCAACAAGTAACTGATCTCTAGAGTTACCCCATTATAATATTCAAAAAATGTTCAGTTTTCAACAAAAAATTACAAAGCATACAAAGAAGTAGAGAAGTATGGCCCATTCACGGGGAGGGGAATCACAGGAACTGTCCCTGAGGAAGCCCAGACATTAGACTGAATAGACTTTGGACTTACCAGACAAAATCTTCAAATCAGTTTTCTTAAATACCCTCTAAGAGCAAAACATAACCAGGGATAAAGAACTAAAGAAAAGCAAGAGACCTATATATGAAGAAATTAGGACTGTCAATAGATAGAAATTATAAAAAGCCAAGTAAAATTATGGAGCTCAAAAGTACAATAGCTGAAATAATAAAATGTACTGGATGATTTCAACAACATATTTAAGCAAGCAGGAGAAAGAATTAGCAAACTTGAAGTTAAGACAATTGACATTTTCCAGTCAGGGGATCAGAAAGAAAAATGAACAGAGCCTGTGTGGGACACAATCAAGTGTATCAACATAATGTTGCAGGAGTCCCAAAGGGACAAAATAGAAACAGGCAGAAAGAATATTTGAAGAAATGGTGGCCAAAAACTCAAGTTTTTTAGTAATAAAAATACCAGTCTACACATTCAAGAGTCTCAACAAATGACAGATAGGATAAACTTAAAAAAGATCCACACCAAGACATTGTAGTTAAACTATCGAAAGATGAAGACTAAAAAAAAATCTTGAAAGCAGCAAGAGAGAAGCCACTTGTCACGTACAAGGGATTTTCAACAAGATTACCCAGCAGCTCTGCAGGAGAAAAGACCTGGGATTCTGCTTCCATAAAGATTACAGTCTAGGAAACCCTATGGGGCAGTTCTGCTCTGTCACATGGGATCGCTGTGAGTCAGAATCAACTCAAAGCACCTAACAGCAAAAACAGCAGCTGATCTGTCATCAGAAACCCAGGAGTCTAGACCTATTAGCCCTCAGTAGGGAGATGAGGAAATAAACTGGAACTAACTTATTAAGTAGTCTTCTAAAAAGCAGTTTAATTGAGCATACTAACAAGTGTACACCAAGATTTAAGAAACAATTTTGAGTTTTTTTAAAAAGCATTGCCTAAAAGAATTTGCTTGCTCAGTGTGTGCCTTAAATATTTAACCTTGCTGATGTTTGTAATATTCTTTAGTTTGAGATGTTTTATAATTTCTTTTAAAAAGAAAAATAGGTAGTTAAGCTTTCTGATGACTGTAGATTGTTCATTAGTGCCATTGCTGTGGGCAGGCTGGACTGCCTCGGGCAGCAGGTTGGTCAGGTATGCAGTCGTTGCTACTTAGTCATACAAAGCCAGTAGCTGCTCAGATAAGTCATTTTGGTGGGGAACAGAGGCATATTTTGGGAATTGTGAATGTTCCTCCAGGGAACTTAAACAACTATCAGCACATTGCAGGTTCCATGCTTTTGGCATGAAGGCAAAACATCTGAAAAATGGGGCATATTACCACCCTCTCTGTGTCCTTACCTGTGAATCCACAGTGCCTCTGACATTTCATCTTATATAACTGGTAGGCAGAAAGCTAGGGGAGCCAAGGCATTATCTCAGGTTTAAGATATTTTGCTTTCTGGCTTTGGGCTGTGATACTGTCCTGATGCCTCAGGATTTGAGTCTCATGTGTTCATTACTTTTAGGTGTTACATACTATACTCATTAGCTTCATTTTCTGAGGAAACATTCAAATGTTTATGCCTTCTTGCTATCCCCTGCTGGAAGGAATGTTGACAGTGAGATCTGTCTATATGTTAGTATGGTACTAGAGTTTGGTTCACTGAATTATAAGGTGAAAACCCACTCTGTCCTTTCTCAACAGACTGCAGAACGTTCACATAGCACCGTTCTTTTTTTTCAGAACCCACAATACTTTATATGCACCAGAAATGCTAGCCAAAATGGCAGAGCCTTTCGCTAAGGCTCTGGATATGTTTGAAGCAGAAAAATCTGCTATATTAGGTAAGAAATCTAGCCTTTCTTTTCCTAAGTTCACCTTCTCTCTCACGGGCTTCTTGAGCAGCTTCAGTATAGCTGCTGTCTGTCTTGGCCTAGATGGTTCTGGGCCTTTTCCTCTGGCTCTACTACACTTAAGGTCTACATTGCAAATACTAGTAAAAATAGAAATTCCAAGAAGTGTCTTGTTGTTAATATAAAGAGTAGATGTTGCTTCACCGTGGGCAGGTTCTCCCCTTCCCCCTCCCAATTCTGTTACTCAAGTTAAGCTAGAAACTCCTGCTATAAAAATGTGTTGCAACCAGAACATATTAGAATGGGCAAGCAGTTCTCTCTGGCACCTTCCAGTTATGAGCAAGACTTGAAATGTAAAACTGCCTCTGATCAGAAATATAGATTTTTTAAGGCAGTTGTTTTCATATTGTGCTAAGGAGGTTTCATTTTGATCTGTTATACATCTTGGGCTTTTGCGTAAGATTTTGTTTGCGAAAGGGGTTCCACAACTTCAAAGGGTTGGGGAGTGGGCGGGGAGCGGATCATCCAGTGCTTTATGGAAGGATCCTTTTGAATTGTCACTGTGTATTTTGGTACAAGTCCCATCCGTAGAAGCTCTGGCAAAAGTGGGAGTACCCAGGTCTGCTTTAAAGTCCTGGGTATTTAAATAGCTTTCACCTTTCCCTATGAAGAGGATGTAATGAATCACCTTTAAGGAATAAGGAATCTCTTAGAGCCTTCATCTGGTAGAAGAGTTGACCAGCTGCTTTGCATTTTTAGTACTCCCCCAAAACCACATCTGGCTGCTGTAGTTTGTTGGTAGCCAAACAGCATGTTCGTGACACATCTTTCTCTGTAGGATTACCTCAGCCTCTCTTGGAACTCAATGACTCTGTGGTCTACAAAACAGTCTTGGAAAGAATGCAACGTTTCTTTTGTACCCTGTATGAAAACTGGTAAGGAGCCAGTGCTGCCTCTCCACGTTCTAGACGTGCATTGTAAAGGATTGGCCACGGTTGGACTTTTAATCTAGACCTCTAGTGCGTAGGTAAGGTGAGGCAAAGATTTGACAGGAAACTATTAATAGTGTCAAATTGAAATAAACAGGCTACTTTCCTGCGTTTGCTTTTTTATAATTATCATGTGAGCCTTACAGTCCCAGTCATTACTTGGTGTTTCATGTAACATCAGCTTGTCTTTGTTGCCTGTGCATAAAATGATGAGACCTGAGTAGAAGATTTAATGGTAAGGATGCATTTGCTCAGGCTTCTCACTGCCTGTAGCCTACTTCTCGTGGAAACTGGGAGGCAGTCAGCTGGGGTTTTGTGTTCAGGGCCTGATGGGATGGGGAGGTAACTGACCTGTGTGCACACCACACCCAGGGCATTGGCCTCACTAACCCAGTGGTCTGATCAGCCACGCTAATGAGAGATTCTCTGTTGTTAATGCACATCACATAGTAATGAAGGCTACTGTCGATCTTGGGTACAAACGTCTGTCTTTAAAAAGATGCCATGTCTGCTTTCAAGGAGTTTCTTAAAAGGGGGGAGGTAGATTTTACTTTCCATTTATGATAAAAGATTAAGTCCATGTCTTTGAAGTACGCTGTAATAAAGTTAAAGATCTCCTAAGAGTAAAATACAATTGTCTGTCTAGCTGAGAAGTCTTATTTCTTAGAGATTAGAAATGAAATTCCCTGGGCATTCAGGACTGGTAATAACAGATGTTGGATTTGTCATTCCCAATGCTCTTTCCTTACAGTTTCCATATCCTAGGGAAGGCAGGCCCTTCCATGCAGCAAGACTTCTACACCGTGGAGGACCTCGCTACCCAGCTCCTCAGCTCAGCCTTTGTCAACTTGAACAATATTCCTGATTACCGACTCAGACCCATGCTTCATATCCTTTTAAAAGTCACAAGAGAAGCTGGAAGTCTGGAAAATTAGAGTTAGAAACAGTTCACAGGAACCAGAGGGAGGCAGAGCTGCGTGGAAGGGATGGGGTCATTTATTTAAGTGCATATTAACCTCATTAAGAGGCAGGAAGATAGAAGTAAATAGCCCGAAAAACATGAAGGCAATCCAGGGGGTCTTGAAAGCTCTTCCTGCTGCTGTTACAAACATTTCCTTAGGGGTAAATCTTTACCATCTCACTTCTTTAAAGGTAAAGCTTTTATCCTTTTATTTTCTCAGGTACTTCCTCTTTGAAGAAGCACCTTCATGCTTCATTCTCATTCAGATGCTTTTTATTTTTTAAATGTATTTGTGAGAATGGTGAAGACAAGTTTATTAACAAGGGTGACTCTCCTGTTTTTTTCCTCTCTACTTTTGGGCAACCCAGTGCTCATATCTATGCAGTCTGGTAGAAAGGACAGTTAAACTAAAAATATGATGGAATTGAGTATCCATGCAGCTTAGGATTTTAGGAAAAGAGCTTGAAGATTTTAATACTAGATGTTCTTGGCATCTTGCAAGTCCTCTGGAGGTTGACTTTGCCCAAGGGTGCAGCCTGCCACCTGATGGTTCCCCAGCCTGTCAGGTGAGAGGTGCTTTTAGAATGAGGGGGCTGTGTGCTCCTGTGCTAAAACTTCCTTAACCTGCTGCGGCATGGGTCTTTGTGAAGCCTCTGGTGCTCTTCTGTCCCCCAGAGCACTATGAAGCCCTCGTGTCTCCCATACTTGGACCTCTTTTCACCTACCTCCACATGGTAAGAGATTGGTCAGGAAAGGATAGCAAAGAGTACTCTTTGGGTGCTCGCTTTGGCAGCACATATACTAAAATTGGAACGATACAGAGATTAGCATGACCCCTGTGCAAGATGACATGGAAATTCATGACACGTTCCATATTTTTAAAAATATTTATTTATTTTTTTTAAAGTACTCTTGGGGCAGGTGGTCACTCCTGAGCTTTGTGGTCAGGAGTTCCTCGAAGTGTTGTCTTTAGCCCTGTCCAGGATGGTGGCACAGAGTCTTTGCTGCAGTGGATTGAGCAGCCTCCAAAGAACTAAACAAGTTCAATTACCCGTGAAGCTCTTTCAGACTCAGATTCTGCTCCTAACCGGTATTAACTGAGAGAGGTGGTGACCAGGGGAGTGCTTCCCCTGGCTCTGTTTCCCTGAGTCTGGAATTAGGCAGGAGGACCAACTGGGTGGAGAACACAGGTGTCCGGAGAGACCCAGGAATTCTAAAATGTTAATCTTCCCCCAGTGAAGAGGTGTTTGATATGCTGCCCTCATTCGGGGTGTGGGAGAGGTTACAGAAACCATATCTGGCTGTTTAACCTTGGGGGTCTGTCTAGACTCTGTCATTGATACCTGGCATCATCCTCAGCTAATTTTAATTATGAAGCAGCCCTAAGATATTATCTTTTCCAACTTTCTCCCCAATTCTAGCACTTATTTCCTTTTTTTCCTCTCAGAGGCTTTCCCAAAAATGGCAAGTCATCAACCAGAGGAGCTTGCTGTGGTAAGAAAGAAACATCCGTTCTCTTTGATTGACAAGCTGGGCAGGGTGGGTGGGGGGTTGGTGGGAAGATGGGGAAACGGAGGGACTTCTCCTGTTTCAGAGCTAGAACAGCAGTGGTTATAGTCATTCTCGGCCTAGATGGTAGTCTTGACAGACTGTGACAGTAGGCAGACCCTGAGATTAAGCCTTCATAGAGGGTGCAGATGCCTCAGGAGGATGCCGAGATGTCTTTACCTACTCAGGATTTTGATTCAATGCCCTCTCTCCAACTGGACATAGTCACAAGGTAATAATGTCCCTCGATGGGTCATTGCTGTCCATTCCCAACATTTGTATAGAAAACAGACCAGAAGGAAGTAGGTGTAGAGGGTCTGGTTAGTGTCACTGCTTTCCTTGCCCATCCCTTTCTGTACTCGATGGAACTTGGCCCCCTGGTTTTCTTCAGTGGAGAAGATGAGGCTGCAGATGAAAACCCAGAGTCTCAAGAGATGCTGGAAGAGCAGCTGGTGAGGATGTTAACCCGAGAGGTCATGGATCTAATCAGTAAGTGGCGCGTGGCGTGGTAGAGAATTTTCCTGGAAAAAGAGCTGCTCACTCAGCCAACCCCATGAAACATGCAAAAATTCATGTTGGCAGCTGTAATCACAGATTAATAAGAAACAGTCAACTAGGTAGTTCTCAAGTCAGCCTAGGGACATTCTGTGAATTGTGAATTGAATTGTATTTGTTTATATTGAGGCCTGAGTGAGAGGAACTGATCTAAAATAGCAGGAGGAATTTGGAGTAATGTTAGGAATAACTTCCTGGCTTTGTCAAAATAGGGAAAATTTAAAATTGTTAGACATGGAGGTTGGTAATTTTCTTTTCGTCTCTCTGGAAATGTAGAAAGAAATGGCACTTGGCCATTTTATTTGTTTGAAATCCAAAGTAGATAAGGGATGTATCAGGCATCCTCTCCTGCTCACTCTCAGGGGATTTTGTAATTTCTCCTCAGTTAATTGAACTTGAGGAAGGACCAGAACAAAATCTGTTCAAGACCATCAAAATGCCTCTCTCTATTACTGAAGCTTATTTTGTGCCCAGATAGAACCCCGTCTTCCCTCTTCACCTGCCCAGAGACAGTTGGGGATCAGTAGACCTGGAGTGAAGCCAGGCTGCTAACCAAAAGTCAGCAGTTTGAATCCACTAGCCACTCCTTGGAAACCCTACGGGGTAGTTCTACTCTGTCCTATAGGGTCACTATGAGTCGGAATCAACTCGACAGCAATGGTTTTGGTTTTTTTTTTTTTAGGCCTGGAGTGGCTGTTGTCTGGTGGTAGTATATAACCTTCCCTTCACACGGTAACCCTGTTTTCTTGCTTTAGCGGTTTGCTGTGTTTCCAAGAAAGGTGCAGACCACAGTACTGCTCCCCCTGCAGATGGAGATGGTAAGTTAGCCTGCCGCCTACCCTGTAGATCTGCTTTTAGGCCCCTAAACATTGTTCTTTCTGTAACCAGGTCAGTTCCTATAGAAACTCTCTTGCTAGTAGTCTGGTGAGCATGAGATGCTGTACGTGTAGCTATCACCTATACTAGCCCTCTTGGTATATTCCTCCACCATACTCCCACTTCAGAGCCTTTGCACTTGCTGTTTCCTCTGCTTAATGATTTTCTCCCCACTGTATTCATAGCTTATTTCCTTGCTTCATTCAGGTCTCTGCTCAAATGTCACCTCCTCTGAGAAGTCTGCCATGACCAACTTTTCAGTAATAGCAGCCCCATCCACTCTATATTCTTTCTCTGCTTTATTTTTCTTCATAGTACTTGTTAACTACCTGACATTATATTGTCTTTATTTTTGTATTCATTATCTGTCTCCTGACTAGAATGTAAATTCCCATTGGGGAAAAAAAGGACTTTGTCCTATTCCTGTTATATCCCCAGTACTCAAATATTTGTTCAAGGAATAGGAACCTCAGTATTTACAGCTTTTTTTTTTTTATTATTATATTTTAGATGAAGATTTACAAAGCAAACTAGCTTCTCATTAAACAATACACAGATTGTTTTGTGACATTGGTTGCCAACCCCGCAACATGTCAGCACTCTCCCCATCTCAACATTAGGTTCCCTGTTACCAGCTTTCCTGTCCTTTCTTGCCTTCTTGTCCTTGCCCCTGGACTGGTGTGTGCATTTAGTCATATTGTTTTATGGGCCTGTCTGATCTTTGGCTGAATGGTGAACCTCAGGAGTGACTTCATTACTGAGCTAAAAGGGTGTCCAGGGTTTCTCGGGGTTTCCCTAGTCTCTGTCAGACCAGTAAGTCTTATCTTTTTTTCTTTTTTGAGTTAGAATTTTGCTCTCCATTTTTCTCCAGCTCTGTCCGGAACCCTCTGTTGTGATCCCTGTCAGAGCAGTCGGTGGTGGTAGCTAGGCAGTATCTAGCATTTACAGCTTTTTAAGTTATTCCTGGTATATCTCTTGTTTATCACTGCTACTTCCCAAATGTATGACTAGTTGCATTTTAGAAGATCTTCCCTGGGCAGGAACTTCCACACCCTTTCATGGGAGATCTCAGTACTACTCAGGCACCAGCCAGTCCAGGATACTCAATTGTTCTTTGCTTTTTAGGCTTCTTCCAGAACAGGAATTCTCTGTTTTCAGAGGATGGAGCTTACATTCTGTTCTCTGCTTATAGATGAAGAGATGATGGCCACAGAGGTAACCCCCTCAGCCATGGCGGAGCTTACAGACCTGGGCAAATGCCTGATGAAGCATGAGGTGGGTAGAGGGGGCAGGTGCTTCCTTTTTTTCTTGCCCAGCTGGGGAGCCAGCATCTACTTTTCCCACTCTGTAACTCCATCAGAAGAGTTTTTTGGTAGCACTCCTTTATATGAGATAAGCTCCTGCTTCCTAAAGCCCCCAGAAAACAAAGGAAAAAAATGCAAGGCCATGAGAATGTCTCCTATGCCAGTCTGGGCAAAGATTCAGAAAAAACACAAGTGTCCATCCCCATGTCCTGGTGTTTAGCCTCACCCAGGCCCTGACCTCTGTCTCCTTCCTATACATATTTTTTTTCTTACTGGTTGTTGTTTTCTTCTTTTTGACTGCCTGATATACAGAAATAGAGGAAGTAAACTTACTTCTCTTCAGAAGTTGCTTTTACTATTTTTCTGCTTACCTGTTTAAAACTCCAGCTCCTGATGTATAGGAGTAGAGAAGATTGTGCTTATTTTCCCATTGTAATTCTTCATTCTTTCCTGTTCAGGATGTTTGTACAGCGCTATTAATTACAGCCTTCAACTCCCTGGCCTGGAAGGATACTCTGTCCTGCCAGAGGACGACCACACAGCTTTGCTGGCCTCTGCTCAAACAAGTATGGTTATTCACTCCTCCTCCCTATCCCTTCTGAAAGGTTTGGTCATGAGGACTGACTGGATCAGTTAGAAGAGTTGGGGTGCATTGTGTTCCTGGGGTCTTCAGAGAGTCCCCCTTGGCCCTGAGCACAGCTGTCTCCCCAGGTGCTGTCAGGGACCCTGCTCGCAGATGCTGTTACGTGGCTTTTCACCAGTGTGCTGAAGGGCTTGCAGACGCACGGGCAGCACGACGGGTGCATGGCTTCCCTGGTCCACCTGGCCTTCCAGATATATGAGGCACTGGTGAGTGGAGGAGAGATGAGCAGGAGGAGAAAGCATGGGGGCAGGATGCTGTGGCTTTGTCCCTCACGGCCTACTCTTGATCATTTGGGCCTTATCCTGAATTTAGGCATCTGCCAGGTTGCTAGCTCTGCCCCTGAGAGGTGGGTGTGGCAGGGAATGGAGAAGGTGGCAGGGCCCACACCTACGTTATTGAGTGGGTTTATCCCCACTTGTCAGCGCCCCAGGTACCTGGAGATAAGAGCTGTTATGGAACAGATCCCTGAAATACAGAAGGACTCTCTGGACCAGTTTGACTGCAAGCTTTTGAACCCGTCCCTGCAGAAAGTTGCTGACAAGCGCCGGAAGGACCAATTCAAACGCCTGATTGCTGGCTGCATCGGGGTAGGTCTTCAATACACCTCCATTGGTTTTGCTCCCAACCACCCTATGGTCTTATTAGCCCATGTGTATGGGGCAGACCAGAAACCAGCTGTAGTCATTGACCATTACGGTGGGATGATCTTTAAAAACAACCGACTACTGAGGGCCCAACATTAGTTTTTTCTCGTTTGTTTTCCACAGAAGCCCTTGGGAGAGCAGTTCCGAAAAGAAGTTCACATTAAGAATCTCCCCTCACTTTTCAAAAAAACAAAGCCAATGTTGGAGTCAGACGTGCTGGAAAACGAGGAGGGTGTCCTGGCCACCATCTTTGAACCGTGAATCAAGCTTTTGGGCATCCTTCCTTGGCGTTTATTGTCATCTCTTCTTCCCCTTCTTAGCTAATCTCTAGGCCCTTCTCCACTGCCACCTCACTTCCCCCATTGTCAGCCTGGAGAGAGATCCAGGTCTGGAGTTGGAGAGAGTGGGCCCTCCTGTGCTGGGCCAGTAGTAGTTATACTGAAGTATCAAGAAAGGGAGTTAGGGCTTCTACCATTCTGTCTAGATCTCCTAGGTGTCTCCCATTCTGCTTGGAGTTTTGGCTTTTCCAAGAGAGAAAAGCTAGAGCAGAGCAGCCCTTCGCCCCAAGCCCTCCCATCTGTGCAGAATGTTAACTAGGAGTGCTGTACCCAACTTTGCGAACTAGCCAGGCTTGCAGTAAGGGTTCAGTCCACAACTATTTCTGCCAGAGTTTCTCCTGGACCACTGTAAGCCCCACTGAGCCCCCTCACACAGTGGAGCATGTTGCAGTGGCTGAGTGCTGAACTGAATTTGGCCAGTTCCCTCATTTTGTTTTGAGCAAGAATCTGGTCATCTGATAGGATCCATGGCACAAGCTACTGCTAAGCTCTGGGCACGGTACCAAGTGTAGCACCTCCAAGGACCAGGGCTGGGCCAGGGCATTAGTGCTCTCTAGCTTCCCCCTTGGAGCTTACACATTTTGCCCTTACATGAATGATCCCTCAGTGTGGTTTCTCCAGCCCCAGCATCCACTCAGGCATAAGAGCCACAGTACCCTATAGTGTCGCTGATGCCATTGGCATCCAAGGATGATCCAGACCAACCAGGTTATTGTGACAAGTAGCTAGCAAAGCCACTGGTCTCTCCGTGAGTCCAGGTGCCTTCAAAAATCTCATGGTCTTTCAGGTCCCTGGTCACTTCTCCATAGGGCATTTCCCTAAAAAATGAACATAAAATATGCCTTCCCAGCACAGCCTGTTCTGTGAGTCTCCAGTCCATTCTAGAGGTCACTGGGAGGCCTGTAAGCAGAGGGAAAGTGGATGTAAGACCCTAGCCCTGATGTCATTACTGGCACAACATAAGAGTGTGTGTTCATGTGCTTTGCATGAAGACAGGCGTGTCATCAATCCAGTCCACTGGCAGGAGGGCTTCAGAGGGAGGGCCGAGTCAACTGAGGCTATACTTTCAGCTGGTGCAGGCCCATAGGCAGGGTAAGGGTTGGGAAGAGGCAAAGCTGCGGAAGCAGGACTTAGGAGTCTCACGTCACTGTCTCTGCTCCCTCTTCCTGGGCGGTGCTTTGGGTTTCTTACTCTGTTGATTGTGAAGGCGATCTCAATGGTGTGTTTCCCTCCAAATTTGATGGCTGCCTACTCTGTGTGGTTGGGGCTGTGGAGGGCATAGTTGTATTTATTGTGTTGTAATATTTTTAACATCCTGTGACTTCATGCTAGAAGTTTTCTATTGTTTATAGAACCTTTTTGTAGAAACATTAACTCTAAAGCACATCTGCATGTCAGTAAAAATCTCAATTTTATATAGAAAGGGTCCCATCTGCCTTTTTCAAACCAGTCTTAACACCAGTGACATATTTCAGGGTCATTGCTACGCATAAGCATCCCGGCAAAGGGACTGGGCAGGAGGAACTGTGACTGATGGACTTGCTTTGTTAAGCTGTCAGCTAGAAGAATATTTCTCTTCCTGACCACCTACACCAGGCAGCCCATACCGTTCTCATAGTGTCTACAGCAGATGGCTGCTGGACCAGACCTGTAAACTACTGCCCAGGGAATTGCTGTTTCTTTCATGTAGCTGTTGATAGCAATGTGACCACCCTTTTTTCTATCAGGAACTTCCCCCTGATAATCCAGGCAATAGGTGAAGTGGTAGATTCACTTTGGCTCTTTGAGGATCTCTCTTAGAGTTTGGTTGTGCCCCCAGAAACCACTCCCAATTCCTCAGGAGGCTTGGTCCTGACCTGCACTGACATCTGAGCCCAGTGTTCTTAACTGCTAAATGAGCAAAACTGTTCTAAAGCCTCATATTTTTGGACCAAAAATCAAGAAGTGGTGTGAGAGAAGTATTTTTGTTTGACATGATTTATTTATATGAAAGAAGGGCCTTACAAAGGCGTAACAGGCACATTTAACAAAATGTATTGATTGAAAATAAAGCTAGAGTTGTCCATGAAAATTCAGGATCCTCAGTTACACTGGGCTGTGTACAGCAGTCCTGTGGGTGTAGGTCAGAACCCAAAATCTTCAGCTTGCCTGAGAGGAGCATCCAAGCCTAGCCATCCCAGTAAGTGTCCAGTGCAAACTTCAGTCCATCTGAACCGCATCTAGTTCATCCAAGAACCGCCGGCACTTTCCCATCAGGACTTTGATGGCTTCACTCACCAGCACATCTGGTGGCAATACCCCTGTGGACTCAACAGAGACTGGAGACCAAAGAGACACTTTAGCCCAGGTAGGGCTTGCCTGTGTAAGTTATTGCTAAATTCCACATCACATCTGAACTCTGAAAGGAAGCTGCAGCATCAAAGGGCGCCCCCGCTCCCTTTACTTGATCCATCCAAAATACTCACAGATGTAATGATCCCGAACCCGGGCCAGCTGAACAATCTTCTTCAACTTCTCATTCCGGAAGACTTCTCTGCTGAAGGTATCTAGCCGGGGATTGGCAACTCTGGCCACTTTTTTACCTGATGTAAACAAGCCATGTTATACTTTCTCTATTGGAGCCCAGAGCTTTTGTTTCTCTCTTAGGTCCTGACCTGAACAGCACCCCAAATACCATACCTTGGACTTCCTGCACCTCAATAACACCAGGTGAGAAGCACTGCCTTAGCTCCTCAGCTGCCTCTCCTTCCACAGGCTCAAGCAGGGTGATGTCGGGCAGGAGCCTGTAACTGGCTGTCGCTACAGGTGAAAACTTGGCGTGATCTTTGCCTGGAGGGGAGAAGGAAATACAATACCTGTGGGAAACCCTTCTTCAGTGTCCTAAGCCACTGCAGCAAAAGTACATGCTCGTTGGCTTTCTGCCTGTCAGGGACACCTCTGCTGACTTCCTTAGTCACACCTTGCCCCACTGCAATCAAACTACCCCCCGGCCCAGTGCAGCCCACGGGGTTCTCACCAGTGCCTTTGACACAGTGCATGAGCAGGTCAATCTCCTGGCCGGGCCGCAGCTGAGCAATGAGAATGTCATCGTGCACTGGTCGGATAGTGCCTTCTGGGAAGACGTCAGCCTGGTTCCCCAGGGGCACCCATGTCATGTGCCTGGTGTAAACTAGAGGAAGAAGCATGTCATAAGACTTCAGCCCCTAAAACCATACACCCGCCCCCCCAGCAGGCAGGCTGTCTTCCTCACCCTATCACTGCTTACCTTTGTGGTTCACATAGAGTTCGTTGGGGTCAGAGGAATCTTTAGAAGCGTGGGGGTTCCGAGTGCACCTGACTTGCAGCCGAAACTGCAGAGTATCTATCTCTGTGCCTTCTTCATCTTCTGCGTAAATGCAAGAGGAGGAGGAGGTGGCTCTTAGAAAACTAGTGACCACTGAATGCCAGGCACCATGCTGAGAACTTTACATACATTTCTCATTTAATCCTCTTGACAAACTTACGAAACAGGTACTGTCTTCATTTCACAGATGGAAAATACTGATGTGCTGCTAAAAGATTAACTTCCGCAAGGTCAAATGCAGGTTTTAAACCCAAGCAGTCTGATTCCAAAATCTTACTTTAGAAGAGAGCTGGCTTCCTTTTCCCAACATATTATTTTCCCAAACGCTTACCTTGGTTTCGATATTCAAAAAGACGAGGATCCGCATGAATGGGAATGAGCCCAAGCCGGTGAGCAAGGATCTCATCCTGGACAATGGATGTGTTGTTGTACACCAGAACCTTTTCCACGGCCATGGTTGGCACCTGCCCAAGGAAACTGAATCACCCATCTGCAAAGATCAGTAGGCCCTTCACTCCCACCCCTTGACAGAGCTCTTCCTAGAAAAATGCTTGCTAAAAAGATTACAAAGAATGGCCAGAAGGAATGCTCAATAAATATGCAGGAAAAACAAGGTGGGGTCACCTTGAGATAATTAGCATGGTTCCCCACACAACCCCAACCTTGTCACCACATCCATCAATACCTCAGCTAATAGAATGCGTCGAAAAGCATTGGCAATGGCTGCATCAATTCCCACCATGTCGAACTCCAGTGAGTTTTCATCCATGTGTA
This sequence comes from Trichechus manatus latirostris, assembly GCF_000243295.1. Classification (NCBI taxonomy): domain Eukaryota; kingdom Metazoa; phylum Chordata; class Mammalia; order Sirenia; family Trichechidae; genus Trichechus; species Trichechus manatus. The sequence goes on along the minus strand of NW_004444001.1, from coordinate 9,073,308 downwards.
CCACATCCACATGGAAATCCTAGAGGGACAGGAAAAACACTAAGGCCTGGTCTCTGCATAGTCAAACTCTGTGCTCCCCCTTCCCTGGGTATTTCCCTTAATGTATTAACATCATCTCATATCCTAAAACCTCCCTTATGCCCAGATGTCCCTCATCGGATATTCCTTTCTCCTCCAATCCTTTCTTAGTCTCTTGAAAAGTTTCCTATTTTTATCTTCCATTCATTCAAAACCTCTGTAATCTGCTTCCAGCCAAACATCTCAGGAAGGCCATTCTATTAAAGAACAGGAATTTCCATACTGCTTAGGTCAAGTGATACTACTCAGTTCTTATCTTACTGGAATCCTCTACTACATTTGGAATTTTTTAATAAAATCCCTCCTTTTTAAAACTTACTTCCTTGGTTTCTGAGCACCAATCTTCCAGTTCTCTTCTTTCTCTTATGATTTCTTCTAAATTCACTCTTCTTCCACCCATCCCCTAAATGTTAACTATTTCCTAAGTTCTTGTCTCACTAGGGTGACCTCAACCACACGATTTTAGCAATTTATCTGTATACTGACAACTACGAAAATTGTCTCATCCCTGATCTCATTTCAAATATTCTACTAGCCTGCTAGACTTCGACAGGTGCAGAAAATTGAATGCATCATCATTCCTCTTCCCCACATCCATTCCTCCTTATCAGTAAATGACATCACCATCCATCAAAGTTCCCTAAGCCAGGTTATTTTATACTTCCCCCTCACAGCCCATATCAAATGAATCACCAATTTTACTTTCCATCCCCTTTGCACAATTTCTGCAATCATAGTTCACTGATTCTCTCCCAACCATCAGGGTTACAAATCTTATCAAGTCTGCTTAAAAACTCTTCAAAAGTTCCCTATCACCTACAGTGCCTAAAACGAACTCCAGTCTTGCCTACCACTCATGCTGGTCCATTTTACATTCTAGCAATACTGAATTGCTTAAACATTCCAGGAGCACATCTCACGCCTTTATAATTTATTCATCTTAGTTCCTTCACACTTAGCTGTTCACAACTTCCATTCATCGTTCAAGGCCCAATTTAGTTGTCATCTTCAGGAAATTTTCTAAACCTCCCCCCTAGCCCGCCCGCCCCACGCACACCCTGGGCCTACTGCTATCAACCGCCTTACCACGTTAGATTGGAATCATTTGTTTACGCGCGCTGACTCCCCAACAAGAATCACAGAACAGGGCAGAAACTGTGTGAATTTCGGTCTAGTACACGCGGCGCCTAGGACATTGCTAGGATGGGAACAGGAACTCAATAAACGTCTGATGAATGAAGCTAACCTTAAGGGCTGCTTCTGAGGCATAGGCTGCTCAGATCACACGGTCCGGCCCCACACACCCTCTCCAGACACCTCCGTCCGCACCCACCTTATCCTACCCTAATCGCTCACCCTCCCAGTACTTCCAATCCTCCCTCCAACTCCTCCTCCACCTTCTCGAAGCGTTCCTGGTCCCAGGCATCATCATAACCGGCGTAGTTACCGGGGAAGTCAGTGGTATGAACCTAGAACAAGAGATAGGAGTCTGTCCGCAAAGGAGCAGCGAGGCCGAGCCCGTCCTCACTCTGAACCCAACTCATCCCTATTCCGTTCTCCTCTATCCCGAATTCAAGACCACAAGACTTACATTGCGAACCCCGAACTCCCCTAGAACCACGCGGCCTCGCATTTCTTCTACTGCCTTGGCCGTCGCCATCTTTAACCGTACCACGTGGCTAGACCCTCAAAGTGGCTCTTGTGGTCTAGTCACCCCGTCTCCTTGGCAACGAACGCGCTCCTGGAAGCTTACATATCGCGAGAGTTTGCCCCGCCTCCGTCCACGTCCCAAGCTTCCGGAAGTCAGTTTGAGCCAAACATCCGGGTTTCTCCTTTTTGCATTCCGGCTGGTCCCATCTCTCCTTGTTGCCCGTGGACGTCTCCGTCTCTCAGGCTCACGTCTCGCCCAATTCACCGCGCGCGGGATAGCGCGGGCTTCAGCGACGGGAGCCCTCGAGGGACATGGCAGCTACGGCGGCGCCGGCGGGCGGCGCCCGAAACGGGGCTGGCCCGGAATGGGGAGGATTCGAAGAAAACATCCAGGTAATGGCCCCAAGGCTCCGGCTGCCAGCAGCCTAGGGCTGGCAGCCGTCCTAAAGTGTCTTGGGAACTCTCTCTTGGGGCCTAAAAGTCCGCTCCTAACGTCCGAACCGCTTGCTCCAGTCGCAACACTTCACCGCTTTGGGTCTTGCACCCGAAGTCGGTGGGGTTAGTGCTGACCTGAAAGGCCCAGAGTGATACTCCAGCTCGAGGGCCACAGGTCTCTGGGCCTTCCCGAGGTATTAGAAAGAGCGTGCTCTTGCTTTAGGGACAAGTTGGGAGGTTGGCCTGGGTCAGGCATGATGGGGGAAGGGAGAATAACTGGCACTGGCCAAAAACACTATGCACAGACTTGCCTTGGGCTTGTGAAAGACAAAGGAAATGGGTGCTTTTGCAGCCCTTTGAGAGTTTGATAGGGAAGATAGGAGAGACATGAGTGAAAGAAGTTTTCCCAAGCTCAGTAAGAGAGCCAAAGCTAGGACCCAAGTGTTCTGACAGCGTATGAGGGGGAAGAGAGTGGCAGGATCTGTGGTGATGCCAAGCCATACCCCAGCAGTGGAAGAACAAAACCCAAACCCTGGGGTAAGCGATGGAGTGGAAAGGTCTAGCACTCTAGGAGCCTTTGTTTTCGCAGGGTGGGGGCTCAGCTGTGATTGACATGGAGAACATGGATGATACCTCTGGCTCCAGCTTTGAGGATATGGGTGAGCTACATCAGCGCCTTCGTGAGGAAGAAGTAGACGCTGATGCAGCTGCTGCTGAAGAAGAGGATGGAGAGTTCCTGGGCATGAAGGGCTTTAAGGGACAGCTGAGCCGGCAGGTGGCTGATCAGGTAAGCAGGACTGGATTCCTGCTAAGTGGAAAAGTATATCTAGGCAGGCCGCAGGTTCTGGAGTTGGTGTTGGTGAAGCCCGCCCCAAGTTACCCAGTTGGAACCAAGTAGAAATCCAACAGAAGACTAGGCAACAGGTCCCAGAGCCAAGAGTCTCACAATACCCATCCTCCCACCCCCATCTTCCTTGCTTCAGATGTGGCAGGCAGGGAAGAGACAAGCCTCCAGGGCCTTCAGCTTGTACGCCAACATTGACATCCTGAGACCCTACTTTGATGTGGAGCCCGCCCAGGTGCGAAGCAGGTGAGGATCCTTCTCCTGACAGAAGAACTGCCCTCCTAACACCTAGTCCTTTATCCAGCCAACAACCAGATACGAATCCCTCAGGACCCCTGCTCTTTATGACCTCACTACCCCTCATCATTGCACCTTGTACCTCAGACACACCATACCTCTCACCAGCTACTGAACACAACATGGCACTAACACATTGGCTTTTTCCTTTTCGCCATGAGCAGACTCATCTTCCCTCAAAACCTAACTCAAATGTTACTTTCTTTGTTCCCCATTCCTCACCTCCCTCCCCCATTTGTCTTTTCCTGGTACTGCTATAGAATTCTGTGTTTTTCTCTAATAGATAGCATGTCAGCACTGCTGTATTTTCTTATTCTTGGGTCTATCTCCAGAGACCAACAGCTCCTTGACAGCAAGCTGTTTCATATTTATATTTTTATTCCCGGCACCAGAACAGTCGGTGAACCAGAATATCAGTACATAGTTGCTGAATGACTATTCAAGAACTGGATTTAATCTTAGCTTGGTTCCTTGTTTGTCCCTTAATTTAACTAATGTTTATCAAATAATATCCAGTACCACTTAGTAGATACTCATTGATCATATTTATTTATTAAGCACAGCACTGTACTTGGCTGTGTCTGATTCAGTGGTGAAGACAGATGGGAGCCTTTCCCTGGTGTGCAGTTACCAGACAGCACTCATACACTGTGATGGAGACACAGGAGGGACACTTGACCCAGGGTGGGCTAGGGAATGGGACAGGGCAGGTATCCCAGAAGTATAATTTAGCTAAAATCCAAGGTATTATTAGGAGCCGGTCACTTAAGAAGAGAACAGGGATGTGACTTGTACTTTTATTCCTTCTGCCTGGAATTTTCATACCACTTCAAATAGATTTTTCAAGAAAATACCCAGTGGTGCCTAGAGGAATGGTAAGCAGGAAGAGGTAGGATGCACAGTTTCCGTTAGTGACACCTTCTAAACCTTTTCGCAGGGCCTCACCATAACAGCCCTGAATGCTGGGCATTATTCTCTGCTGAGGTTTGCCTTTCTTTTAAAGATGAGCCGGTCAAATAGGTCAATCGTCAGGCCTTCCCCCAAAGCCCAGCCGGATTCTCTGAATTCTCTATATTGCTGCTGCTTCAGTCAGCGCAGCATCAGAGGAGTGTCCTCCCCGGAATGTCCTAGGGGCTAGGAAGTGATTTCCCCATCCTGTCTGTCTTTACTACCCCCTTCTCCCCGAATCATCCAGCATGTCCTCTGGGCCAGTCGCCATGCCCTGGGATTAGAGAGATGAGTAGTAAGACTCATGCCTTGACCTCCAAAACCTCACAGCCTAGTGCTGCCTCTGCTCTCATCTCTTCTCTCCTCTCTCAGGCTCCTGGAGTCCATGATCCCTATCAAGATGGTCAACTTCCCACAGGTGAATAGGGGGTGGCATGTCTGGAGAGCCAGGGGAGGCACCAGGGCAGAGGGTGGGTCCACCAGGCAAAGCCTGGGAAGGCATAAACAGAAGAGCCATGGTAGTCTCCAGCCTGAATGAGTTGGTATATTGACAGAAAATTGCAGGTGAACTCTACGGACCTCTCATGTTGGTCTTCACGCTGGTAGCCATCCTCCTCCACGGGATGAAGACATCTGACACCATTATTGTAAGCAGAACAGAGGACGTTGGGGGGTGGCTGAACTAGGTTGGAAGTTTGCCCGAGGAGAGGACGATGAAGTGAGGCAGGAGCAGTCCTTGAGGAAGGCCCTGAGTGAGGCTGGGATCAGAGGCCTCTCAGGGCTAAGCAGAGCCTTCACCCCACAGCGGGAGGGCACCCTGATGGGCACAGCCATTGGCACCTGCTTTGGCTACTGGCTGGGCGTCTCGTCCTTCATTTACTTCCTCGCCTACCTGTGCAACGCCCAGATCACCATGCTCCAGATGCTGGCACTGCTGGTAAGGAGCCAGGCATGGTGGTGGGCAAGGGTGATCCTAAGAGAGTACCCAGGCCTTGGTTTCTGTGTGTCCTGGTTCCACAGGACCCAAGGGCCTGGAATGGGAGGAAGTGGCCCGTGGGCCCTTTATTACCCAGGGTCCCCGTGAAGGGCCAGAGGTCAGTCCAGCCTGAGTGATTTTCCTCTCCACCATTCTCCTTCCTAGGGCTATGGCCTCTTTGGGCACTGTATTGTCCTATTCATCACCTATAACATCCACCTCCATGCCCTCTTCTACCTCTTCTGGCTGCTGGTGGGTGGGCTGTCCACCCTGCGCATGGTAAGCTGGGAGAGGGGTTTTCAGGAGTGGACTGTCCTCCCAGGGATTTGGGAAAAACAGCCCAGAGCTGAGGCAGAGCCCCGTGAAGGGTTCTGAATGGGTGGGAAAAGTCCAAGATGGCTTTGCCTTGGGTGGGGTGTCTTCTCCCCACTCCTCACTGGAGCCAGGCCTCTGAGCTATCTTCCTGTGGGACTAGGTGGCAGTGTTGGTGTCACGGACCGTGGGCCCCACACAGCGGCTGCTCCTTTGTGGCACCCTGGCTGCCCTGCACATGCTCTTCCTGCTCTATCTGCATTTTGCCTACCACAAGGTGGTGGAGGGTAAGTGACAGGAGGGCTGAGGCAAGGAGTGGATGTGGGTGCGGACAGCTGCCAGGGGCAAGGGGGCTGGATGAGATAGCCTGTGGGCTGGGCCTAGCCAACTCTTGCTCATCTTCCATCACCCTTTTTACAGGGATCCTGGACACGCTGGAGGGCCCCAACATCCCGCCCATGCAGAGAGTCCCCAGAGACATCCCTGCTGTGCTCCCTGCTGCTAGGCTTCCTGCTGCCATGCTCAACGCCACAGCCAAGGCTGTCATGGTGACCCTGCAGTCACACTGACCCCACCTGAAATCCTTGGCCGGTCCCTTCTCCCTCAGCTGTGGAGCGGAGGAAGATTAAAGGACAGTACTGATGACGTGTCTCTTTGATGGGGTCTCCAGCTGCCACAGAGCTGTAGCTGCTTAAGCACCTCCTTGCCGCCTGCCAGGGCCTGTGAAGGGCATGAGGCTGGGAACTCCTGGCCAGGACTGCAGGCTCTGCAGCCAGTGCAGAAAGTGGGTCAGCTCCTCTGAGGCCCCTCACCACCTACCCCTTCTTCCTCTTTCTCTCTCCCACATTGTCTTGCTAAATATAGACTTGGTAATTAAAATATTGATTGAAGTCTGGAACTGTAGCTACTGTTCCAGTGGTCCTGCCTGCCACTCTACTTCCTGTACGCACAGTTTTGCTGTCAGCAGTGGTAATGTCACCTGTTCCCTTCCTTATACCCACATCCCAGGCAGGATAAAGGTGGGACGGGCTGGAGTACATAGGAGGCAGTGTTGAATATGGAACCGGCTGCTGAGGGCAGAGAACACTGACCCATGGAGCAGCAGGAGGCCTCAAGCACAAGATCCACAAGCCTGATGGAAGAGTGTACCCCACAGTCTTGGAAGCCAGTGGAGCAATGACAGTTGGACAAAAACTTCCAGACCAAACCCCATGTCATTATGAGGCCTTTATGTACCTGGGTCATTATGTAGGGATAATTTTCCTGTGAGAGCTTGTATTTGAAGCCAAACTTGGCTTTGTCCTGGTTATGCTGAGGTCAAAGAAACAGCTCCATTTGAGTGTTTTCTCTGTCCTTTCTTTTCCTTCAAGAGTGCTGCTAACTCTTAAAAAATTAAAAAAACAAAACAAAACCTACCACAGCACCATCCACCCTTAGCATGGGCTTTAATCTGCTCCGTTTAAGGAGTTAATTCCCATGGTTAATAGAGGGAATAGGGCCTTTGACCTCGCTTCGCTACACTCAAGAATTTTTTTTTTTTGTTTTAATATCCTGTCAATTTCGTGGTAAATCTGGGTCAGCAGCATCTTTCCCTGCTTATAAAGGGGCTAACAGAAAGAGCTGTCCTTGATTTGCCCTGTTATGCAAATGAGGCCACCATCATCACCAGTGGACAAAGTTCTAACGGCACTGCCTGCAAGGTGGTGCAGCAGGCCCCTCCCGAAAGCCCCAGCCCCAGCCCGCAGCATTACACTCCATCCCCCCTCTCTAGATCGGATCCCGGCGCCTCCTTTCATTTTGTCTACCGCATCTCACCAGGACTAAGACGACCTCAGGGCATCAACAGGGCCTTAAGCACCTGGAGGAAGGGCGACACCACGACCCTCCATCTATCTGCGGCTAACCGCCTAGGGGACCCTTTGACGTTCCCTAGTCGCTGGCAGCTCGGGTCAGCTCTGCCAGGCAGTCCTGCCGTGTCCTTCTCTCCAGGCTGCCGTTTTGGCGACTGGCAGGCTGGGAGTCCTCGCGGGCCGGAATCCCCACACACGCAGCGCCACGCGTCTCGGGAACGAGGAAGCAGGAGGGGTGAGCGGAGAGGGGCTTTGCAAACAGAAGGAGAGGGAGTATCCCGCATCCCGGTGAACACACCGAGAGTCTGTAGCTTAGCAATGAGAAACGACGGGAGAATGAGGAAAAGAAGCTAGTAATGGTCTCAAACCCCATCTCCACGTGAGGACTTTTCATTCCTCCCTATCACCGCTCCTCATCTCCTGCCGGTCCTAGGCCTCAGCCCTGCTGCCCTTCTTCTACCTGTCTGACTCCACACGCAGGGGAAGTATCCCCGCGGCTCCGAGCTCCTTGCCTGGAACCGCCTGCTGTCTGCGAACCTCGTGCGCCCTCTTGGCCTGGGCCGGGCAGTGGGCGGAGCGAGCGGCCTTGACGCGGCCGTTGCTATGGGAACGAGCCAGCCGCCCCGGCGCAGGAGGCGAAGCTAGAGCTGGAGCTGCCGCCAGCGGCCCGCCTGCCTGCCCGCGCTAGGCTGTCGCTACGGGTCCTGCGGCCGGGTTCCCGGAGCGGTAGGGGGAGCCGGGCTGGGGAGAGGGCGGGAGCGGGTGCGGCCTCCGATCGGGGACCGGTCCCGCGCATCCTCACTTGAGGCCCGTGAGCCGCGACAGCCGTCGCCACCGCAACCGCGGGGGACTTGGACAAGCGCGGAGCAGCTCCCGCCCGGCCCCGGGACCGCGCGCTCCAACCTGCCGCCCAGACACGGACGGAACGGTCAGCCCCAGCCCCAGCGCCGCTAGATCTCAGCCCAGCCCGCGACCTCGGCGCCCCGGCTGCCCGCTCCCGCTCCGGCGCCCTTCTCCGCCTCAGCCTCAGCCTCTCCAGCCGCCTCTGCCTCCGCCGCCGCCCCCGATCTGTCCACGGTCCCGGCCGCGGCCCCAGCCCCGCCCGCGGCCCTGCAAACCTCGGCCCCGGCCCTGGAGGCCGAACCGCAGGCACAATGCTGCCCAGCTCCATCCAGATATCGGGGGAACCGCTGTCAGGCGCCGAGGTGCGGGACATCTGCCGCGGCCTGCGCGACAACGCCGTGCGCCTGCTCTCACTGCGCGGCTGCCGCCTCTGCGACCGCGACTTCGGCCGCATCTGCCGGGCCCTGGCCGGGGCCACGTCCCTGGCGCAGCTCAACCTTAACCTGGGCGTCGTGTCCAGCCCCAGCCGCATCAAGCAGCTGGCGGAGGCGCTGCGAACCAACCGCTCTATCCAGTCCCTCTTGTGAGTGCGCCTTCTCGCAAGGGGGCCCCAGGCACTGCGCCCCTCCACGCAGACTCCCTGACATCTTCTGTTCCTCCACACGATTTCCCGTACCTGTCTGCACCCCAGACTACCTTCTCACCCCTTCTACACACATCTCATCTCTCTGCCCATGCCTCCACGACACCCGGACTTTCCACTTGTGCGCCCCACCTCAAATGAGATGGGATACTCACCCCTTCCAGGCAGTGCACGTCGTTAACTCCCCACCTAACTACTGCATTTACTTCATGCGGGCAGCTCCTCGTTCCTGAAAAAGAACAGACCCTTGGGACTAGACCCGTTACCTTACTTTCTGCCCACCAGAGGATCCCAGTCCACCACCCCCATACCCTTTCTGTGCCCCTCCCTGTGCTGTCCTGGATCCCAGTACCTGCTGGAGAAAAGAAATTGAATTCCCCTTCTACCTGTATTCATTCCCTTAGAACCTAGAATTTTCTTTTTTCCTCACCAGGACTCTTCCAAATGCTGTGACTGAGTGCCCTCCCCACCCCTAGGGCTCACAGAAGGGAGGGGGATCCATAGGGGAGGTGCCCTTTCCCCTTACAGATACAGCTGACCACTGTGATGACCTTTTTCCTCTCACCTCACCCCTCCCCCCAGCCTGCATGGGAGCCCCCTGACAGATGCTGGGCTGGCCTTGCTGAACCCAGCCCTGGCCCTCCACCCGGCCCTTGTGGCTCTGGACCTGGGGGACTGCATGCTGGGTGACGAAGGCATCAACCTCATCTGTGGCCTACTCCCCCCGGATGGGGCCAAGTCTGGTGAGCAGGGCCCTGCTGAGGGCAGGGCTTGTTTGGCCTTGATGAAGAGCTAAGTGCAGAGGGAAGGGGGTATGGCCCAGAGCTGAGGGCTCTGGCAGTGTGGTGAGAATGTCATTTAAATTCTCTCAGGAAGGGAAAGGATTGGGGGCTAAGCACAGTGGAGACTCTGGAATCCAGGCTGGTGAGGGACAGGGGAGTCTTGGGTCCTTAATGGCCCTGGAGTTCTGTGGTGGGAGTAAGACAGTCCAGAGACATGGGGTGTGGGCGGGGCTTGAGGAGGGTCTGACCCTCCCCGTCCTGGCTTCTCACTGCCAAGGCTTGAAGGAGTTGACGCTGAGTGCCAACCCTGGCATCACCCCTAAAGGCTGGAGCCGCCTTGCCATTGCTGTGGCCCACAGCTCCCAGGTTCGCGTCCTCAACCTGGACTACAACCCCCTGGGTGAGGCTCAAGAACCCCTTCTATCCCAGCCATCCCACACCCTACCCAAGAACCTGGGACCATTAATTGTCATGGTAACCCCCATGCTGTAAGAGGGAGGGATGGGGGAGGGCCTGGGAGGTGGTAGAGGAGCCAGATGACTAACAGGTAGATCCAAGTACCAATCGCCACCCTCCCTTCCTGACCACCCACCAATTGTCAGCTCTTCCTGGCCTAGGAGTGGGATCTAAGGTTGCTAGGGCAATGGGGAAGCTAGCCAGGAGGAAGGGTTAGCTGACTAGCGCAAAATCGTAGGTGAGTGTGTGCTGTCTCCCCAGGTGACCATGTGGCAGGGATGCTGGCTGTAGCTGTGGCCTCCAGCCGCACCCTGGAGGTCCTGGACTTGGAGGGCACAGGGCTTACCAACCAGTCAGCTCAGGTGAGACGTCACTGTGTTTGGAGACAGGCTAGGCGGTAGGGTGGAGGTTGGCTGGTGTGTCTGCGGACATACCTAAGGGGTGGCAAGTTGGGGTCTTAGATCTGCCTTAACTGTCCATCTCTTTCCGTACTCTTCTCTGCTCCAGACTCTGCTGGACATGGTAGAAAACTACCCCACGGCTTTGCGGAGTCTGGTGTTGGCTGAGAACAGCATTAGCCCGGAGCTGCAGCAGCAGATCTGTGACCTCCTCTCTGAGGGGGAGGAAGAGGAGGAGGTGGCAGCAGGGGGTGGCGACACCCACACCCAGGAACGGGAGAGAGGGACGGAGCCTGCTGCCCACCAGAGGGGCAGCAGCTCCTGGATGTGCCCCAGTGGTAAGAGCCCAGAGGGTTGATCAGAGCCAGGCCTGGAAAAGGCTTGGTACCAGGGAGAGTGGATGTAGGAAACATAGGCCACTCCTCACCTACTGGTCATCCCCAGTGGGGGAACAAATAATAGCCTGAACATCCCTCTGCCCCTCCACAGATCCCAGCTCTCAGATGGTGTTAATGACGTCAGGACTAGGGGACAGTCTGTTGGCAGAGACGGAGATGTGACCTTCCACTTGGGCTTCTGCACATCATTACATTTGTCTGTGTCCCCTGCACCTTGCCCCAGATACCAAGGGTCTGGTCCTGGGGCTTGGGAGGGAGCACAGGGGGTGGTGCCTGGGGCTCTGGCAGCTCCAGCCCTGTTGTGGGCGGCTCTGCAAGCTGTGACTGGGCAACAGCTTTGGGGGGCACTTGAACCCAAGGCAATGCCTCTGGACTTGTTAGCAGCTCTGGCTGCAGCCCGCTGGCTCGGAAGAGATTTTATGAACTCCACAACCTGGTGTGTGGCTGTGGTCACTGGGGCCTGGCAGGCGGGGAGTAACTGGAATTACCACAAAGCACCATGAGGTGGCAGTGCCATCCAATCTCTGGGCAGTGTCCACAGGTCCCAAATCTTTCAAACAGGCCTGGTCCAGGCCTCAGAGCTCTAGGATCTCGGGTTCTGGGGGTGACACCTTACACAGACTCTATGGAGATCGTAACTAAGGTAAACAACACACCTCCAGAGCTGAGCTAGACCCTCCCTCCGAGGGGGCTGAGCCCCGCCAAGGTTACTAGAGGTACACCCTCTCCTGCCTGATGCTCTGTGCCCAAGGAAGCCCCAGGCAGGTGGAAGAAAGGGGAGCCACTAACAAAAACTAGGATGAGGGTCCCCTGTAAACACTCAAGCATGAGAAGAGTGGGAGACCATTAATATATAAATTAGGCAATACCAGTAAAATAGTTTATTTTGATTTTAAAATAGTCAGCAATGTGAAATTTTCCCAAAATTGGGAGTAACAGTCTAGAGCCAAGGTTGGGAGGGAGGCCAAGCCTCACCCACAGCCCAGCTTGAGGCCCCTGAACCCCACCCTCCGCTCCCTTCCAGAGGGAGGAAGGAAACAGCTGAGGAGAGCCCTGAGTCAGCCTCTCTCCCTCACCCCCCTAGAACCAGCTGTGCCAGGCCCCTTGAAGGCAACAGCTCCTGTAGCGAGTCTGCGGGCAGAGGGAAGCAGGCAGAATACAGAAAAACTAGAGGTTAATAACTGCAACCACAACCCCCACACCAACAAAAAATAAAATTCATGGATATGAAAGGACGATGAACACTGGCGTAATAAACCCTCAGCTCTCCAGAGCAGCCCTATCTGGGCTGGCTGGAGGGAAGGTCTTGAGACCCAGCTGCATGTTACCTTTGGAGAATAAATAATTCAAGAAAAGGGAAAAACCACAAGACGGGCTAGCGCCAGTCAGTCGATGTAGATGAAAGGCTTAGTGTGGCCCAGGCCTGATCCCACCCTCACAGGCCTGGAGGCGTAAGAGTGCAGGCCTGGGCTGAGGACCCTGAGCTGCAGGGGTGCTGGGTCTGCTTGTGGTCCCCATGCAGCAGTAGCAGGAAGGCAAGCAGTGGGCCTAACTGAGCAGGTTACCCTGCTCCTGGGCCTGGGTCAGGCTGTCCTTGCGGTGTAGGTGGTGAACCCCCATCCTCTTGGGGCTGCGCTGGGGGCGGCTGGAGCTGGGGAGGGGCCAGGCCCTGCCTTCAGTGTGGAAAGTGCCAGGACTTTCCTCTGTGCCACTATCATTGGGCAGCAGGCTCTGGCGCTCCTCCTCAGGGCTGATGGGCAGGTTCAGCTCTTCCTCTTCCTCCTCCCTGGGAAAGCCAGAATCAGGTTCTGTTGGCAGCAAAAGCCTTTCACCAGATGGGGAAGAAGGTGCCTGAACCTCATCATCTCTGTTAGTGTGGCTAAGGGCAAAATGGCGCTGTAGCTCAGGGAGCACATCACGTCCAAAACCAGCGTGCTGGGTCACAGCGGCAGGCGGCGGGGTGTGGTCCACAAATGCCCGCTGCCAGCTGGCCAACAGGTCCTCCTCAGAGCTAGCTGAGCTGGCCGGGGCACTGAGTACTGGGGGGGCTGGGCTAGCCTGATGGTGGGGTGAGGCCTGGGCTGAGGCAGGGCTGCTGGGGACTGGGCTGGGGCGGGCCCGCTCACTCCCCTCCTCCACCAGGCTCAGGGAAATGGCCTGGCGGGTGGCATAAGTGCAGTTGGGCAGGGGGCTGTTGCGGGGGATCTGCACCTTATCCTCAGAGAACTCTATTACCTTGCGGCCGGGATACAGCGGGTGTGGTGGGGACGGGGTGGGGTAGGGACTCAACTTTTCAAAGGCTGGCAGGGGCAGCTCCTCCTCTGGGGAGCCCCCAGCAGTGCCCAGAGAGCCACACTCCCCATTGGGCTGGGGGGCGGGGCTGCCAGGGGCCAGGGGACTGGCTGGGTCACCCGGGACATCCCCACTCATGTCCACGTGCACAAAGACGTCCTCAGCCAAGGGATGCCCGGCACTGCCTGACTGGGCTGAGTTCAGCAGTAGAGATTCTGGCTTCTCCAACACTCGGGCAATGATGGAGGTAGGCACCACGGCCCCTGGGGCCAGGCTGGGAGCAGGGTTCGGGCTGGCAGCCTCTTGACCACTGTGCAGATGCTTCCGAACCATGTCCTGTAGCTCACAGGGCAGCTGGGGTAAAGGAGCGTGAGAAGGGAAGAGCGGCATGAATGATCCCAGCCTAAGAAAGCTGGCTTGTGGCAAAAATACTGGCTACCACGTCTAAGTGCCAGCTTGTGCTTGGCACTACGCTGTCTCCTGTTCGCACAGCATGCCACGGTATATCCTCATTTCACAAATAAATGGAGGCTTAGTACGGGTAAAACAACTTGAAGCTTTTGATTAGCACAGCCAGGATTTGAACCCAGATCTGCCCGAGGCCCATGTGCTCTCAAACCTCTCCCACCTCAGAGGTGGCTTCTGCCCAAACCAGACATAAGTTTGAAGTATATGTACTAACCAGCAGCCTTGGAAACACCTCCCCTCCTTTTGCATGCCCCATCAACCCTGGGCCTGGGTCTCTGGGGTCTAGAGTTTGCCCCTTGGGGTAAGGGGGTCAGATGGGCCTAATCTTCTCTCAATACCCTATGGCTGACAACTCTGGCCAGCCCTTCCTTCCTGCATGGGATCCTGAAATTGAGTCCCTCTCTCCCTGCCTTTGTTCTAAAAATACCAACAGAGTTGGCCTCCCAGCCCCTAGTGATGGACCCTTGATAGCACAGGACACCAACCAGTGGCAGAACTGTCTTGAGAGGACATAGAGGTGAGGGGAAGGCAAAGCGGAAAAGGGGAAGTTAAAGATAGGGGGAGACAGAGAGACAGGCGCAGAAACCGGAGCTAGAGGAGTCCGAAAAAGGCTGGAACGGGGCGGGGAGGGGCTGTATACTCACATCAGCGAACTTGTGGTTTCGGAAGTGGGACTTGTTGCACTTGAGGAGCTGCACAGCCAGGTTGCAGTCCAGCCGGTACCGCTCCTGCAGACACAGACCTGGCTCAGAGGCTGGCCCTGCCCAAGGCAGCCAGCCACGGGTGAGGAAGGACCTGGCTGGTGGGCCCCAGAGCAGGTGCAGGGCACATACATTAAGTTCCTCCAGCTTGTTGATGGTATTCTTGGCATCCAGCAGCTTGTTGGTCAGCTCCACGATCTCCCAGTCCAGTGTCTTCTTATCCATCTCAGCCTTCTTGATCTGAGGCACAAAACTCGTGGTAAACCCAGCTCACACCCAACCAGTCCCTCCTCCCCCTTCCACCTCCTCCCTGCCCAGAGACACAGGAAGCCACAGGTGCTAGGGCAGCCAAAGGCAGACAGAGCAGAGACAGATGACGAACAGACAGAAGAGACCAGGGCACCTTTCCCGCTCTCTAGGCTGGCTGTAGGGCAGGGGCAGAGGAGGGGTGAGGGCATCCTCAGCATGACCTACTGTGGCCTGGGCCAGTGTAAGGGCTGCCCAACACTTGTGGGAGTTCCAGGGGCTCTAGGCACCAGGAAAGACAGCTGGTACCTCAGAGACAATAGCTGTGCAAACCCTGGGGCTGAAGCCTATGTGTGTAGTTGTTTCCAGGATCAAGTGAAGAAATGGGAAAAGGGAATAGGACTGGGAGGCAGCTGGGGGCGCCTGTGAGATTATCGAGTTGAGCAGGGAGGGAGCTACAGACTCAGAAAGAGGTAGCCTTCTGATCTTCAGCTCGACTGGATCCCTCTCCCTGGCAAAAAACTGGCTTGGGCCTGCTCCCACTGCAGCTGAGGAGCTGAGTGTTCAGTGGTGACATCCGTCAGTGCCTCTGCTAGAGCCAAGAGCAGGCTCCCCAGCTGTCCCCCGGGAGGGAGGCCATGACTCTACTGCATGGGCCTCAAACAGACAAGAAGAAAGGGGTGGTGCCCAAGGGGCAGGAGAAGCAGCCAGGGCCCCAGCAATCCCAGGTTTCAGCTGAAGAGGAGGCCAGGGCCAGGGAGAAAACACACAAACTCAGACGCAACTGCAAAAATCCAGCTGTGGCTAAGAGAGGCCTGAGAGGAGAGTGTGGCAGCAACGGTGGCAGCATGAGGGGAGACGAGGAGAGAAGAGAAACAGTGTGAGCGTTAAGACAGTCCTGACTTGCACAGCATGCTGTAGTCCCCTCCCCACCACGGCCCCAGCCCCCAACTCCTCCCTAAGCCCCAAGACAGACTGGCATTCCCCAGCAAGTCCTAGGCTCCCTGCTCTGCCGTGAGCACAGTGCCAGCCACCCCGCCCTGCTGGGCAGGTTACCAGTGTGTGCAGCTTGTCCTCCAACTCTTGGTTGGTCCTCTGGGAGGCCGTGTAGCTGTTCTGCAGCCTGTAGAGAGTACAGGGCAGACCCCTGGGTCAAGATCTGGTTCTTTAGGCCCAGTTCTGCCACCCCTCGCTATGGGGTCTTGGACAAGTCATTCTCCCAGAAATTCTGTTTTCTCATCAGAATCAGATGATCGCTGAGCCCCTTCTAGCTAACCTTCTATGAATGGGGAGATGTGTGTATGTGTGTCCTGGCCCCTCATTCCCACACCTGCGGAACTTGTCCTTAAACTTGTCCAGCTCCTCGCGGCTCTGGCCCAGCTCCAGCTCCAGACAATCCTGCCCAATTTCCAGCTCACGCTCCAGGGCCTCGGTGCGCCTGGTGGCTGAGGCCAGGCGCCGGCGAAGCTCCTCATTCTCCTGCTGCAAGAGCCTGGCAGGGTAGGGGGGTCAAGGGCAGAATGGGCATCAGAGACAGACAGGCCAGCTCCAGGCTAGGCTCAGGAAGGAAGGAGAAGGGAGGATAGGAAATTGGGGGCAAGGAGGACTTCTTGAAATTTGGTCTGAGTTTGGGGCAGCGCATTCCATAGGCCTGCTGGCCCTGAGAACACAGCTTGGGCAGAGGGGATGGTAGAAGACAGCCTGTCCCCCACCCTCCGCTGCCCACTGGATACAAATGAGGAGAAGACAGAATCGAGGAGGGTGCAGCTCCCATCTCAGTCTCTGATTACAGCCCAAGCCAGCCGGTCACCAGGCTCCCAGCTCCAGTTTCCCCACTGCACAATCAGGCTTCTCCATTATTAATCTCTTGGAAATCCAGCCCAGCACTGCCCTGCTCTCCAGAGGCCTCACGTGGCTGACAGAAAGGGCCTCAGGGAGGCAGCTGGCACAGGAGGGCTGCTGTGTTCTCTCTAGGGCCAAGAGCTGGGGAAAAGCTCCTTAGCAGGAGCAGGCCCCTCAGAGCGAGCCACCTCCTGGCTCCAGGTTGCCTCTACGAATATAAGGAAAAACCCAACTGCACCAACAGTCTGGCCTGGAGTGAGGAGGGACAGAGTTGAGTGAGCGGGCCACCTCGGGGGCAGCAGATACTTACTTCATCCTATCTGCATCAGTCAGGGGTTCCTGGACAAAAAAGAACAGAAGCTGAGTCTCAGCTCTGGACCACCATCCTCCTGGCTGGCCCACCCTCCAAACAGTCCCAGAAAGGACCCTGTCTGAAGCCCAGACTCTCATAGCAGGGGTAGGCTGCAGGGCCGTCTATAGATGGAGGTGGCAATCCAGTAATGCCCAGACAAGACTAGACTACCCTCTCCCATGCCAGTGAGAAGATTCAAGAACCCCTTCCAACCCCAGCCTGACTCACATGAGCTCCAAGCCCTCTCTTAATCCTAAAGCCAGTTTCAAATGGGCCCCAGTAAACATGCTACCTCTCTCCAGCCCTGGGAATAAAGAGACTTTCAGCTGTTCACTGGGCTCCTCCACATATGCATGGCAGAGACCTTCCAGAGGAGTGAAGAAGTCCAGCCAAGCTATAGGATTCTGAGCTCTGACAAAGCCCTCCCAACCCCGAGGGGAAGACGGGGCAGAATCAGGACCATACAGAGGCTCAGGAGGGGCAGTGCGTGAGTGAAGGGGAGCCTCTAGGCTAATCATGACTGAGACAAAGAAAGTAACTTGTTTTGCTCTTAACCTCCCACTCCATCCTCCCCAAACTCCTATGTTGGTCATGGCCCAGAAGTTAGAGCTTAGCCAACTATAAAGCTGAGCTAGCATGTGCAATGACAAGAGAGAAATATCAAGGGAGCCACTCCAAATGGAGCCGACTGCTTCAGAACTCAAGTCATGGGCAGGAAAATGACAGTGGGTGGCCCAGACCAGGCAGCGTCTAAGATCATGGACTCTGGAGCCACTGACACCTGGATTTGATCCTGTTCCACCACTTACTGTTTATATGACCCTATGCAAAGTCCTTAACCTCACTGAGCCTTAGTTTCCTCATCTACAAAACCCAGAGAATGCCCGCTAGGTGGCGCCTAGCCCAGTTCCTGGCATTTATAATGTTCCCTGAATTGAAACAGGCAAACCATGGCATTTCTGCCCTGAACCTGACCAAAGTGGGCCACAGTACACCAATGCTCAGTGTCTGCTGACCATCTCTCAAGTTCTTTAAATGTTCTCCAGATATTGCAACAGGGTGGAAGTGTGGCCACAAAGGGAATACTCTGCTGCAACACTCGTTTCCTCCCTTTGGTAAATTTAGTGAGGGAGGATAACCAATTTCGAGGGTGTTTTACAGTTGACTGTAGGCCTCTTAAGAGCAGATCCTGGCTCTAACACAGTTCCTGACAGCGAGTACATATTTAATAAATGTTTGCCAAACAAAGCAAAGCTGGAGGAAGGGCCAGATTTCCTGGAGACAGTGAAGAGAGCAGCTGGTCCTGTGAGGAGTAGCTGGAGCACTGCCTCCTCACAGGCTCCAGAGGGGCCACAGGCTGAATGGCTCTCCTCCATCAGGGCAGGACTAGAGTCCCAGCCTCCAGCAGGTTAGGACCCCTCAGTATGCGTTCCTGCTGGGCTGCCTCTCGCAGGGAGAGTAAGACTGTATGGCATTATTTCTGCTGAGCTACGAAGACTCTGGGGTTCACCAACATGTGGACATATACTGAAACATGTCCCCTATAAACCCACATTGCCCTGACCAGCACTGCTGCAGCTTAGAGACCACAGGCCTGTATCAGCAATGCAATACTCTCACTCAGGTGGGAGAAGTCAGCCAGGCACCCAGCCTCAGGGGCCTGCCTCTGCTAGCCAGGGCTGAGCTACCAGTCTTGCTGACCTCCTGCTCGAGCCGGGATCCAGGGGCTTCCAGCCGCAGCTCCCGATGTTCAGGTGGTGCCTTACGGTAGGGTTTCTTAGCTGGGGCTGCACTGGTCATTCTGGGAAGTAAAGTCTCCTCAACCTGCTGAGGGGACGCAAGGAAGGAGGAAGCTCAGAGATGTGGTCAAGAGGCCTTTAAACTGAGATAACAAGACAGATGATAAAAGGGAACATATGTAGAAGCCACCACATCAGCAAACAGGCCTGGACCACTGTGGAGTCCTTAGAAGGACTGGACTTTGCTGTGTCCATCTCCAGGGCTCAAGGGAGTGCTGGAGGGTGGGGCACGGGCCCAGTGAGAAACAGACAGGAATGCAGAAGCTGACTGTGAGGCCCAAGGCAGGATCCAGGGTCTGAGCACCACCACAAGTGGGTTATACCCTAAGAGCTTGGGCAGGGAGTCTAAAGAGCAGCCCACTACTCTCTTTTGAAGACCTCAGAGGGAAAACCTTTGTCTTCTATGCCTCAGTCTCCTCAACTCTAAATTGGAGATATGAATAGCACCAACTGCTATTAAATGAGGTAATTAACGTAAAGCACTAAGAATAGTACCTGTTACTTAGAAAATATTCAATATATATTAGCTGAAAAAAAAAATAATAAAAGTTTGACAATGTTCCCTCAACACAGGCTCCTCAGTGGGGATCTCCAAGCTTAACAGAGCTCTCTGGCCAGGGCCACTGATGGCTGAGCCCCTCTGGCCTCTACCACTCTCTTTTAACCAGCCCCCACCAAGAAGGGCCACTTGCCAGCCTCCACAGAGCAGAACTAAGAGGGGGGCACAGGCCTCACGAGGGACATACCGTCTGTCAGCAGCTCCCTCTGTTCCGCTGTCCAGGAGTTAGCCCTCGGCTCTCCGCATCCCACGGCCCCTCCACTTCCTCTAGCCAACAGCTCCTGAAACCAGAGAAGGGAAGAAAGTGGAAACCAGGTGTCAGCCGCCTGTCTGTCAGTGCCACAGGCCTGCCTGCCCAGTCTGGGACCTGGAAGGCCCCTAGGGAGAGCCAGGCAGGAAAGCTGTAGAGCAGGGGTTGTGAGGGGAAAAGGGTAGAGGCAGGGAGAGGACTGGAAACACTGGGGTCCTGCCATTCTCCAGGAAGGCACTGTCCCAGGCCCACATGACAGACACACGTGTGTCTGTGTACGTGTTCCTGGTCTCAGCTTATCACATGCCCAACTCTGGAATAGGTCCAGTCCTGTCCTGTCCCTATCCCCACCCCACATCTGCCCTATTGATTTCACAGGCCTCTCAGGGTCTGAAAATAAGAGATTTAGGGAACAGGGGTTGCAGAAGAGAACACCAGGGGAAAAAAGCCTAGTAGAGACCCAGGGAGATGGGCAGAGAAGATGCTAGAAAGGAAGCTCCTCTGCCCTAGCAATGTTTCCACAAGAAGCCTAAAGACTCCTGTACACAATGATGGTCAACAGACTTTGCAATGAGGAGGTGTTATGGAGTGAACTGTGTCCCCCAAAAATATGTGTGGTAAATCCTAACCTCTATGCCAGTGGTTATAATCCCATTTGCAAATGGGGTCTTTGTTATGTTAATGAGATAGGATTAGTGTAGGGTGAGTCCTGGGTTAATCTCTTTTGAGATATAAAAGAGATTAAACAAGCAATTAGAGAAGCAGAGATGGAGTAAGATAGATGCCATGCCATAGGAAGATCGCCAAGGAGCCAAGGAAGAAGGACCTTCCCCTAGAGTTGACAGAGAGAGAAAGCCTTCCCCTAGAGCCAGCACCCTGAATTCAAGACTTTTAGCCTCCTAAACTGTGAGGAAATAAATTTCTGATAAAACCATCCACTTGTGGTATTTCTGTTATAGCAGCACTAGATAACTAAGACAGGAGGTTATGTCCAGAACAAAAAATGTAAAAAGACAGCAATTTAGAACAGTGGTTCTCAACCAGAACAATTTTGCCCACCAGGGGACATTTGGCAAAGTCTGGAGACATTTTTGGTTGTCATAAGGGGGTAGGTGGCGGAGGGGGGGGCAGCAGCATGCTACCGGCATGCTAGTGGGTAGAGGCTGTTAAACATCCTACAATGCATAGGAATGCCCCCACAACAAAGAATTATCGGCATAAAATGTTAACAGTGCTGAGGCTGTAAAACCCTGGTGTAGAGAAAACCAAAGTCTGGTGAGTCAAGACACCTGGGTTACGGGTTCAGTGCCACTTCTGACACACTCTGTGGCCCTGGTAAGTCTCTTCTCCAGTGGATAAGCCTGTATATCTACACAGTGGTGGCTGGACTGAGTGACCTGTGCGGTCCCCTCCAGGCCCCCACCTGTAATAAGCTGGGCTGCAGCATGGGGGCAGCAGCCACCCACAGGGATCAGTGGCGACAGTAACCTTAGGTGGCTTCTGGGCATAAAAAACAATCTGTTCCTCACCCCCATCCACCTAAACAGAGCTGGGGGCTGAGGGAAGCCTTTCGGGCTGAAGCATGTGTTCCCGCTGTCGGGACATGCCCTGGCCATGACTTCTGTCACATTCCAACAGGGCCTGGGGCAGGAAGAATGGTGAGGGGGTAGGGAGGGTGGAGATGCAGGAGTGGCCTCCCGTCTCTGTCTGGGCAGCCCAGTGCTTGGCTTGGGGTTCTGGGGGAGCTGAGGCGGGGCAGCACAGGCACGAGCCACCAACCTCCGCCGCTTTGACGGTGAGGCAGAACGTGTCCCCACAGGGCACCAGCAGCATGCCGTGTAGGGCTGACTCCCTGCGCAGGAATCTGGGCGGGCCTGAAAGGACAGCACATTCCTGGAGTATGGGGGAGCAAACAAGTCACCCCCACAGGTTCCCCAGCTGTCCCTCCAGTGGCCCCAGGGTAGGGGGTCCTATGGCTGGAGGAGAGGCTGAGGAAGTCCCACACCAGCCTGGGTGCCGGGGTTCTGATGCTGGCATAGGGAGCGTATGTGAGCTGGAAAAGGGGGTAAGGCCAGAGAGACAGGAGTAAGAGATACAGGCAGTCAACAGCTTCAACAAAATCCAGGGGAGGCTCCCAACAGCTAGCCTCTGCCTTCTCCCTCCCCTAAGGAGAGACCAGTCCCTGATCCTTCCCCATGAGCCACCAGTCTGCTGAGTAACCCCTTCCTCCCTGCAGGCCCTTCTGGGGTCCCCTCCCTCTATCCTCAGCCTCTTCTCGGCTTCCCTATCCCTTCCAATGCCCACACCGTCCTTGAGGCACCAGGACTCCTGCAGGGACGGTGGGCAGGCAGTGAGAACACAGGACACACTCGGGGGTCTGGTCATTCTACCTGTTAAAGAGAGCTGCCTCACTCCACCTCCCACAGCCCTGGCTCTAGTTGCCACACATCTTACAGCTCATCCTGCCTCGTCTACTGAAAATACCCGACTCTGTGTCCCCATCCCCACCCCACAGCACATATTCCCAAAGCTTCCATGGTCAGAGATAATCTGCGTCGCTGAGGGGGAAGCCAGCATGGATGTGGCTGGCAGGGAGATCAGTAGAAAATCCAGGCATGAACACTCTGGGAATGGTTGTGGGGGTGGGGGGTATTCTCTCCCAGCTAGAGCCTATTCTTTTCAAACACTTCAGAATCCCAGGGAGGGGAACCACTCTCACCTGAGGAAGCAGAAGGCAAGGCCCACTAGGGAGTCAGTCCCCCAGGGAGCCTGCAGTGTCCCCAGCACTAGTCCACAAGGGAAAGTGTGCCACCCCCTGCCCCATGTCCATAAATATGTCAGACACTTCGGGTGATTACTTTTGTGTATGGCCTTTCTAACCATGGGCTTGTAATTCCCACCCAGGTGATTATGTGATAGGGTAATTGTGGCCTACCAACGGGATTGGTCAGTTCTTCCTTAAAGAGAGCCAATTCCAGAGCAGAAGAGAGGAGCCCACCACCACCAAGGAAGGAGAGACACAGCAGCAGGAGAAAGCTAACTGCCTTTGGGCAGAGACTGAGGGCCCATGAGAGGTGTGCCTGCGAGCACAGCTGAGAAGAGGCTATCCTGATGGAAGAACTGTATCCTGAGTGCGCCTAAGCCTGAACTATAACCTGTTACTCCCCTAATAAACCTCACAGTCTTGAGTGTGGTCTGTGAGTTCTGTGTGGCCACTGCAATGAATAATCAAACCCAGGAGAGAAGTAGAGAGTGCTGTGGGAGGGATGGTTGATGTCAGAATTGGTAAAAATGGTGGAGAGAGGAGATTTGTCTGGCCTCCATCTCACGGGAGTCAGCCTTGTACTGCTGATCTTGGTTCTCCTTCCCCCTTGTGGGGTTGGAGGAGGTCAGATACCTCCCCCAAGACGTTTTTACAGACACCCAGTCCCTAGCCCCAACTCCTGAAATCTGCTAAGTGCCCCAGATCCAACCCACGAGGGGCCCACAATTCCAGCACTAACCAGGAACCCAATGCGCCCGGCAGCCCACAGTCCTTGAATGAAAGTGCTGTAGGAAAGGGAAGCACAGATGCAGGGAGGAGAGCAGTGCAGGTGCAGCAGAGAACAGAACAAGAAGCAGTTGGACAAGATCCACCCGCCAGGTGGAGAACACAGGGTGAGCAGAAGGCAGCAGAACAGTCCCTCCAGGAAGACCCCACCACCATGTGCTGCCCCTACTGGCCCCATTTCCTCCACCCAAAGGTTTCCCAGGCTACCTTGGAGAGTTTCATCCCAAGGAGGACTCCCAGCCCTGTGTTTAGAAGAGGAGGGCCCAGGGAAAGTAGGTGGACAACTCAGAATGGGACATGGGCATGATGAGCAAGCAGAAGTCAGGGACAGCTTCGGGGGCCTCTAGATGCTGAGCTGGCTCCAGGGCACCTCCAAGAAGATGGTCTTCTGGAGGAAGGTCTGGAAATTGACAGGGAAGAATCTACTCCCACCCTACCAGAAATACCTGAGTCTCAAGAAGACTACCAGGATGTGGGCTACCACATCATGTGCTGGCTACAAGAATAGCTATACCCTGGAGAAAGGCTGAGGTCTATGGTTAAATCTCTGGCTGACGCAGATCAGCCCGGGGCTCCTCAGGCTGTCCTGCAGGCACTGTGGAAGGAGCTGCCAGAAGAGCAGTGACCCCTCCCCACCTCATGAACGTGAGGTGAGAAGGGAAAGCAGCTCTCCTCACCCCTCCCTGCCCGTCTCCTTCCTCTTCTGCATAGCAGTCATTCTTCGCTTTCTCAAAATCAGTTCAGAGAAGACTCTACCCCGTATATCTGCTGGGGCAGAGATGGGGGGGTGATAGCTTCCTAATTGCCATGTTGCAATCTGCTAGTCGGTACAGGCCGCCTGTTGCCGCCTGCCCTGTATTAAATACCTTCTCTCCAATTACAGCCCCATAGGGCACTATTAGCTGCCTCCAGAAAACAAAGTCTACTTTCATTAGAAATAGGACTAGGCATGCACAGCGAACCTGCACTGTGAACCCACTGAACAGCTGAACAGAGTGTAGACAGAGACAGATGTAAGAAGAAAGCTGCACCAGAAACTGGCTGAGCAGGGTCTTTTAATCCAAGGACAGTTTGCCAAGCATCACTCTTTAACCAGGAGATGGGGCTCATACCTGCTCCCTTCTGTGGGTAGGGAAAAGGTATGTGTCTGCGTCCAGGGGCTCCCGCTGCGGTCAGAAATCATTGCTGCTGGAGATGGAGTGCATAAGAGAGAAACCTCTTCTGAGTTCTGATTCTTTCCAAACCACTATCCTAACTACTCCTCCCAGCAAACACTCATAGGAGGCAACAGCAGAAGGTTCAAGTCTAAGGGCCAAGGACGCCCTGTCACCTCATCCTGCCATCCTTTCCATGGGTCTGCCCAACACCCAGGGCAAAGTCAAAGGTGCAGGACAGGAAGGGAGGGCCAAGAATTCAGCTTTCTCCTTGCTTAGGGTTCAGAGGGCTGTGTAGAGCGGGCAGAAAAGAAGCTGTAGGAGTGTGTGAGGTGTGGAGGGCACCACATGTTCACTCACCAGAACCCAGATTCCTACAAGACATGAATGGGCTTCAGAGCTCACAGTGCAGCTGTGGCAGAAAGACCCAGGCTCTGCCCACCCCCTCAACACTGGCCCGGGGGAGAGAAAGAAGATTGAATTGAAAATGAATGTGACTCCTTGGCTTTCCAGATTTCAGTCTTCCCCCACTGGGCATCAACTCCAGCTTTCCAAGTTCTGCACTACCACCCCACTCCACAACTCTCCTGGCCCGGGTCCAGCTGCCCAGCCCTGGAGAGAGACAGCCTCCTCCACTCCTCACATACCCAACACTCCCTTTAGGTGATTATGGCCCCCACGGCTGATCTGGGCTTGAACCACTTCTGAACCTATTAACGTGCCTTTCTGCTCACAGGTGTCACTGAATCAAGTAAGCGGAAGACTGTGGGGGTCAATTAACTCAATCTTCCGAATCGAGAAGGACCCACACTTCACAAAAATTACTAAAGCTCTTCTTCGTAATTCATTCAAGAAAAGCCAAACAAAAGTTAGTAATCAGTGTTACTTTTAAAATGAAAGGAAAACTGGCACTGTTGCAGAATACTCCAGCTACATTGTATGCTGCCTTAAATCCCTGAGAACACAGCAGGATACAAATAAATAATAAACAGAAGCCCTCCCGAAAGCCCCTAATCAGCCGCCAGAACACGGACATCTGATCACGCAGGGGCGAGGCCTCCTCTGAGGAAATCATCCCTGGATGTGTCTTTGAACTCTGCCACTCTGCCAGCCTGGGGGAAAGCTGTGCCCCTTTGGCGGCAGGCTACACTCCTGCCATACTACAACATTCTGGCTGCTTCTCGAGCCTCCAAACTTCAGGCTCTGCCTTCAACTGAGGCCCAGGAAACACAACCAACTACCCTGCAAGGGTCAGCCCTGTGACCAGGTGACCCAGCAGTGGCCCTGGGGATTGTCTGCAAGGACCGCCCCCCACCGCCATTAATATGTCCCCCCACCCATCTTGCCTGCCACTGAACAGAACAACCCCCAGCAGTGAGCCGATACTACCAAAGTCTTCCCTTCACTGTCCCCCAGGTGCCCCTCCTGCTTGCCACCAGCCCCCAGTTTCCGGCATGCAGCTGTTCCCAAGATACATGAGCAAAGCCCTCAGCAATCCTGGGCGCGTGGCAGGCAGGCAGCCAGCAGCTCAAGGGGTGGGGCCTGGGCAGAGACTGCTCTGGGCTGATGACTAGGCTGGAAGATGCCAGTTTGTGCCCAGATCAGCCCTCCTGCCCTGCACACTGAGAGGCCTATCAGCCTCACCAACAGGTAGCTATACCCACCACCCCTCTGGGCAAGTACAATCTCACACTCTTCTGAAAAGCTGCCTTTGGCCCTTTCCTGCCCCCCTCACCCCCCGCCCCCAACCCTGCTCTAAAAGTGGAACAGACTGACAGGTTTTTGTAAGTCAAAACGGTGGGCGTCATTCTGCCCAGAATAATCCTGAGGACTCAGAACTAGTGCTGCTAACCTGTGGGAGCTCAGCTGGCTCCACACCTGAGCAAACACCTCAAATCCACCCACTGGCCTATCATCCAAGAAAACACTTAACAAGGACAAGGCAGCTGAAGATGGTTGATGATGACCGCACAAATCAAACCCGTCCCAATAAGGGAGGTCCAAAAGAATGCCCCAAATCACAACTGGCACTTGACATTAGACCCATGCTCTCTCCTAAGGAAGAGCAAAGGGAAGGGATGGTCCTGAACAAGGCTCGGCTCCAGGCCCTTTTGTTTTCCTGGTCAGAGCCAAGCCACACAAACCCTCTAGGCTACTGACCCCCTATTTAGAGCCCCTGCAGCACCTCCGCCCTCTCACACATTTACACACACCTCATGCTAGTAGTCCCTGCCAGCCCAAGGGGAACAGAACCACTCAGAGGGCCTTCAGGTTTCAAGTCTTCACAGTGCAGCCTACCCAATACTGCACTGCCTCCAGAGAGTCTGTCTAGAGAGTTCCCTGTGTGGAGCACCACGGAGCACTGAGAGATTGGCTTTCCTGTGATCTCTAGACACCCTTCTCCTTTCTGAGCCGGGAGGGAGAAGGGAGTTCAGCAGGAGCTCCCCAGTGCAGGCTGCACTCACCGGTCTCCTAATCTGAGGTCAGGGCCTCTCTGGGCCGATGGTGGAGTCCAAAGCCAGGTGCTGCCCCCTCTCTGGCTAAGGCACCCTTCTCAGCTCTTCTTGGCTAAAGTCCACCTGAAGCTCCAGACGTGGAAGTGGGTGGAGGACCAAACTCCACCCACTCCACCTCCCAGAGCAATGGTCACCAATAGGAGCTATATCTTAGATAGGTACCTGGTTCTGGGCTATAGGTTTCAACGTAAGTGGCTTCACTCTTTTGCCCAGACAATTCCCCACAGCCAAGCCAAGGTTTTCCTCAACCTCTCCAATCCCAAAGGAGAACCTTGCAATGGATCCTAAATTATTATCCTGGGATGAGAATAATGGGGACACTACAACCTTCCCCTCTGGAAAAAGGGAGGAAACTATCTGGTCTAGAAGGAAATTCCCTCCCCATTCCAGTTCTAGCTGTCCCTGAGGCGTGAGAAGCAGAAGCAGCACAGTGATGGAGGGATATTTTCAAACTTCATGGTGCTGACAAGCACATACATTAAGCAGAAACTTTAAGCAATTTTGGTTTAAGGGAGAACTGAGGGGAGAGTGACTGAGATGGGGACTCCAGCAGCAGGCTGGCAGCTGGACAGGTGGCCAAGCATAGGAAATCTCCCTCTCCTGGCTGTGAAGGGGGCACATACCCACCCTGTGCAAGGAGACTGGGAAAATGGAGGGAACCTAGTAGTAAGGAAGGACAAGAGAGCAGAGGAGACGGCATGATGCCAGCTAAGGGGAGAAGGTGGCCAGGCTAGGGGGAGGAATGGAGGACAGAGGCACTGCTAGTGGTACCCCCAGGGCAGGTTAGCTGGCCCAGGTCAGACTCACAGGGTTAGTGTCTTCTCCCATAACCAGCCAGCTCTCCTGGTTAGCACGGTTATCGACAGACTCATGGCAGCCGCCCTCCAGGCACTCCATATAAACACACAGCTTGGTTTGTGAGCAGCCCAACTCCGGAGCTGCAAAGAGAGAGCAGAAGGAACGCCAAGCTGCAGGATGCCTGCGGGTACACACCGCACTCTCCTAACAAGGGAAGCACCTTTGACTTACCACTAGACCCTCAAGGACTTTCTCCCATCCAGAAATCATACAGCACTCACCCTGTCACCCAGGGAGTCCAACTCACTGACTCCAGGTAACAAGGCTCTCTGGTTTGTCAACAAAAAGAAAAACACGGCTGTTGTGGAAGAGGGTACTGCTTGGGGGGGAGGGGTAGCTCCCCTGCCTTGCCTAGTCCCTGAACACTGCTGCCAGGCTGCACCAGGGCTCCGGGGAGGCCAGTCAGAAACACTGAAAGCTGGTATGTAAGAACAAAGCCACCCACAGCTGCAGCTGCCACCCATCCCCGGGCCTGTGCCAGCAGAGTCCATCCTACCACCACCCATGGTCTCTGAGGAGAAGAGCTGGGAAGAAACAGCCCAGGAATCAGAGGCTGCAAAAAGAGCTACATCAGAAAGCACAGTACAATGGGGCAGTGTGTGACCCGGCTCAGAGCTTGGCCAGTCCACAGTTTCTGAAACGGCCAGAGAGATGGTGCTTCCCAGGGAGCCAGCCCCAGAAGAACCACAGAGCCCACAGAGCTCCCCAGACTCCAATAGGGATGATTCTATGCACTCAGAATGAGCAATGCCCAGGAAGGCTAGCCTTCCCCACACAGCAGAAACAACTCTTTCCTGAAGCCTCCAGAACTATCTCGGGGGAAGTAACACACCCTTACTTAGAGATCTCAAGGCAAACACAGCCACAGCAGTGGAGTCCAAGAGAGCCCACAAGATGTGGCAGCAGGATAGGAAAGCTACAGATGAGCAAAGAGTGTGAGATGCTAACAGAGGAAGACAAGATGCTGGCAGGGAGAAGCCAAGAGCGGGATTCTCTCTTCTGTTCTGGGGAGCCTTGCTGTCATGCCGTCGCTATGATGACAAGTGGCACAAAGGAGAGAATAACCACCACCGAGGCCTCACATAGGGGCCTGGCCTTTCTCCCAAGCCTCAGGTCAAGATGCATGTAGGCAGGACATGCCTCCAATCAGCTTCCCAAAAGCCTACTCACTGGGCTCCCCACTGGGCTCTGACAACAGCCCCAAAGGTTAAAAAGGCCAAGGCCTGACCACAGAAGAGATGAGACAACCATCCAGAAGAGAAAGAAGACAACACTTCTTGTTGGCCCTGACCTCTTCCCCAGGCTGGTAAGAAAGCACAGCCACTGACAGGCTACTTTCAGAAACCTCATCCACAGAAAATGCAAAAACACAAGCTGGGTCTGGCTTGCTTTCAAAGGTAGAACAGCAAGAGACCCAGCTAATTCAAGGTTCAGAAACCAGGGATTCTCTCTGCACTAAAACAGGAGTTCCAAGATCAGGTAATTTTTCCCTTTTCCCAAATGAAGATGAAAAGGAGTAAAGGAGAGAACCACACATGTGATGGCGGTCCTGATGCCCACATTGCTTTTATACTCATCCTGATTCCCACTCAAGGATACTCCCTGCCAGTCTGTTTCATCTCAGAATAAAAAACAACCCCTCAGAGAGAACCAGGGTGTCTGCTATGGTGCGAACTTTGAGTACAGCTCCTCCATCCCTCCCAGGGAACCAGCCCCAGAGGAACCCACCAAGCTGGGGAGGAAGGCCATAGCCAGGCTCCTTTAAGACTCCCACAGGGACTAGTCTACTCCTGGGTAACCTGTTAAGCGAACAGAGCAAGTAGAAGTACAGTATGCATTATTACTGAGTTTTGTTTTTTTAAAGATAATACATGTTGATGCAATATCTAGATGTATGCAAAAATGACTAAAAGCATACACAATAAATGGTTAAGAGTAGTTCCCTATGTTCAGGTAAGGGGTTAGACAGGAGCAGCAGGGGAAGAGAGAGGACATCTTTTTACTTTTTATATATTTCTGTAGGGTTGGTATTTTACAAAAGAAACATCTATTATGTTTATGATGAAAACCAACAATTCCTAGACAGACAAAAGGCCTCCATCTGCACTATGCTTTACCACTCCAAAGCACTTTCCCTGCCATTATATTTTCTTTGGTCCTTACAATCTAGTGAGGCCCACAGAACAGGTGACAGTACTCTTATCTGGTGGATAATACAACCGAGGTTCAGAGAAGACAAGTGACTTGCCCAAGGCCACAGGCAAAAGTGGGACAGAAGCCAGTTCTCCTGTCTCCAATTACAGTGCAAAGCACAGAAAGCTGTCTTCTCTGGGGAGCCACAGGAAAGCCAGGATAATTCTGCCCTGAGATAAAGACCTTTAAAGGCTTCTGAGACTGAAGTCCCCACTTGGCTTACCTGTGAAGGTGCAGAGAGGCCACTGCTCAGCACTCAAAACCTCCGAGCACAGAGTTCTATCCTACTGGCTAGCTGAGAGGAAGCACAGGGTTTTCGGGCCTAGGCTGACTTCCCGTGAGGCAGTCCCTCCCCTCAGGGAGTGGTGACAGTCCCCAACCACATTTTACTGTGAGAGCACATACCTCCACCCACATAGGGGCTCATGCTCTTTACAGATTCCAAATGTCACCTAGCAGACAGCTAGCACTTACAAGATAGTAGCTAACAAAGAAGAGGCCCTACCCTCCACTCATGGAGTCAAGGAGCCCCGCTCCCTTTGAAGCCTAAGGTAACAACACAATCCAGCCCAGCTGGCCTGCCCAACCTCCTCCCAAATCTGCTTAACGTACAATGCAGCTTATCACTCCTGCCAAGGTGCCACGAGCAAAGATATGCCAATGCCCACTCCCACACCATGGTAAGAGAGGTAGAACCCAGGGGAGACTCCCTCACCCCACTTAATAGCTATAGGTTTCCCCTTTTGATTCATCTGAGCATTAGCAAGGTTGTAGTAAGCCCTGGCTGTGAGCACAGAACACCCCTAGATGGGACTAGGGATACTAGAAAGCAAAACAACCAGAAAAGCAAGCAGGTTATAGTCAGCACTGAAAGGTGCTTATTGAATAACAAAGAGGATGCTGGCAGCCAAAGACTTTTTAGGAGATGCAGGAAAAACTTCACCTCTTCTTTTAACCTCTTCCTGCCGGCTTAGGGATGTGCCATTGGAACATAAGAAGGCTAAAAAGGGAGAGAGCTGAAGCCAAAAAAAAAAAAAAAACCCAAATCTGTTGCCGTCAAGTCGATTCTGACCCATAGCAACCCTATCGAACAGAGCAGAATTGCCCCATAGGGTTTCCAAGCAGCGGCTGGTGGATTTGAACTGCGAACCTTTTGGTTATCAGCCAAGCTCTTAACGACTACGCCATCAGGGCTCCAAGTACCTGGGAAAATTATTTAACCACATTAATTTAGCCCTGGAAAATAATTACTAATGCTATTGTTAATAATACGGTCACCTTTTGTTTATGCAAGACCTTCCTTCCTAAATGCGCAAAAGGTTTTCCCAGAGAGATGCCATCTGCTCTAGTCTCACTGTGGAAGGACTGGGTTGTGTCACACAGTAACTAGAATTGCTCAGCACCTGCTACATATGATCTAAATGTGCGGCGTTCCCAGGGTGGAAAGGGGGAGGAGTGCTGACATATTGCAGGGATTCCAACCAGTATCACAAAACAATTTGTGTATAAATTTTTGAATGAGATAACTAATTTGTACTGTAAACTTTAACCTAAAGCACAATTTTAAAGAAAAAAGTTAATATAAGCTAATTGTGGCCAGAAAAAAAAAAAAGCACAGCCTTCAGAGATTAAAAACAGAGATCTTGCCCCTACTAGGAGAGAGCTGGTTAACAGCCACTGACACTACAGGGTGGGATGTGCTTTGAGGGCACACAGAGAGACACCTGGCTGGGGCAGGGGTTTGGGGAGCAGACAAAAAGGCTGCCCTCCAGGGAATTCAGTCATAACATCTCACGTGATTGGGAACTCACACTGTAGTACCATATGGCATTATACAATTAAGAAGTCTAGACTTCAGGGAAACAAATTCCTTTGGTGTTTGTTGGGATCAGGTGCCTGAAGGACCACCGAATAAACTATACTAAAAACAAAAAAGCAAAGAATGGACTGCGAATCTCAGCTACCAGCCCTGATTCTGGGGAGCATTTAGGTTAAGCCTGTCCTGTGGCACAAGAAGACCATCAAAGCCCTAGGACTGAGGATAAGAAGTCTGGCTTCCTCAACGCCTGGATGCGTGCCATCAGTTTCATCCAACACTTCAGTTCATAAAACACTGGGGAACATGGATACTGAATCTACCCCATCCAGTCATCCACTGCTTGTAGCCTTCTATTCATCCACTGCCTTAACTACACTACGAACCCACCATCGACCCGCCCCCATCCATATCCACCAAGATCATCCAACCTAGCCAGCAACTGGAGAAAGCCCAGTGTGTCCTGATCCATCAAAGGAATCATAACACAAGAGATGGAAAGAGGCACTAACAATCTTATTTTGCACAGGATGCTCATTGATGGTGCCCCCAATCTTGTTTCTTTTACTCCTTCATTCCAAGAAAGGAGACACTCTCAATTTCACTCCTTCCTCAAAAATGCTCCTGGCTGGCACGGGCAGAGCCAACATGGTGCTATAGACAGAAGCACCATGTTGTCCCTCTGCTGCAAAGACCCGAAAAACTAAAACAGATACAAAAGTCAATTCTGGAACCTTAAGTACCAAATGAAGGAACAAAGAACTCAATCAAGCACTGAATGGAATAAGAAACTGACAGAGAACAGAGAACAAGGAGAGCTATGCAGTGGAGGTCCAATACCAGCTAATGTGGCCAGATTTGCCATCTTGGGCTACAGCCACCAAAGAACTCAGACAGGGAGTACAGGAAGGCAGCTTCACGGAGCTCCCGACAGGAGACAGAACGCCCAGTAATGAGGAATACACGCTTTCCCACCCCACACCCTTCTTCCTTGTACGAGGACTTCACTGCTTGCCAATGAGCCACAGTTGCTGGGCCAGAAACACACTAGCTCACTGCCGTTGGGTTCCACCCCACCCCCACCAGCCGGCCCCTTCAGCACCATTTTTTGGTATGTTTGTTTTTTCTGGTTTGTATTTTTGTTTTTTGATATTGTTTTTCTGGCTTTTTGTTGTTGTTGTTGCTTCTCTCTCTCTCTCCCTTCCTTTCCTTTCTCCCACCCAGCCAGCCCCATGTGCCATCCCCTCCCCTTCTTGACGGGCTGTGATTTTTTGGTTTGTTTACTTTGGGTTTTTTTCTTCTTTTTTCTGTTTCTTCTCTCTCTCTCCTCTCCTTCCTTTCCTTTCTCCTGCCCACTCAGCCCTGTGCACTGCCCCCACCCTTTCTGGAGGGGCCATGCTGCACAGCTTGGTTGGAGAGTCACTGCATGCAGCCTCCCTGGGTCTGTGCCGCTGTCACTGACTGGCTCCCTCAGCACCATTTTTTTATTGTTTGTTTGGTTTTTTTTGTTCTTATTGTTTCTTCTCTCTCTCTCCCTTCCTTCCTTTCCTTTCTCCCATCCACGCAGCCCCTTGTGCTGCCTCCAATTTCTTGGTGGGCTGTACTATACCGTTCAGCTGGACAGCCTCA
This sequence comes from Trichechus manatus latirostris, assembly GCF_000243295.1. Classification (NCBI taxonomy): domain Eukaryota; kingdom Metazoa; phylum Chordata; class Mammalia; order Sirenia; family Trichechidae; genus Trichechus; species Trichechus manatus. The sequence continues at coordinate 9,040,173 of NW_004444001.1, read as the reverse complement.
CATGGCCTCCCTGGGTCTGCGCTGCCCCTACAGGCCAGCTCCCTCAGTGTCATATTTTTTTATTGTTCTTTCTCTCTCCCCATTGCCTTTTCCTTCTCTCTCCCACCTAGGCCCCACACTGCCTCTGCCCCTTCCTGACAGGCCATGCTGTGCCACCCAGCTGAGAGAGACATCAACTCGCTGCCACTCCAATTCCGCCCCCAACTGCCGGCGCCTCCATCACTGTATTTTGTTGTTGTTGTTGTTTTTATTATTATTTATGTATTTATTTTGTTTGTTTGATTGTTGGTTTCTTCTCTCCTTCCCCTCTTTCCTTTTTTTTCTCCTGCCCTCCTAGCCCCGTGTGCCACCAAGGCTGCTTCTCAACAGGACAAGCCACACCACTCAGCTAGACAGCTACCAGCACACAGCCTCGCCAGGTCTGTCCAACCCCCACCCCGCCGAATCCTACTGTACCGCCACTTTATTTATTCTTTTTCCTTTTTTTTTACTTCATTAGTTTTTTTTTTTTTTAACTGTTTGCCTTTGTTTCTCTCTTTCCTTTCTCTTCTTTCACCCATCCACTTAGCTCTGCACTTCACATCTTCTCCTTTCCCTCCTGCCTATCTACACCATGTGCCGAGTGCCATGACCCCGAGCATTACTGATGCAGTGGCCTGGACCTTGCCCTGCACTGCCTCCCACCATCCCTGCCCCTCCACCCCCACTGGACCCACCCTGCTGCACCACAGCTGAGTGACCAGCCCTGCCCACCTGGACAAGATGGTGAGAAGTATTGTGCCCACAGGCAAGCAAGCCACAAAACACACCAGCCCGCCTGCCCAGACATAACCAAATAAAACAAAAAAGCAAGATGAAACAATCAAATCTACAATCAATAAACAAAGACAATAATTCCTGAATGTCCCAGAGACAAGAGACAATATCAAAACATATTTAAAAAAAGGATCCAGAAAGCAACCAAAACAAAACACCAGATAACCTTCTGACAGAAGAAAAGGCACTGGAACTACCTGGTAGGGAATTCAGAACTCTAATATTCAGGGTTCTCCAACAGATGAAGGAAAATGCAGATAAAAACAAGGAAAAAATAGACAAAATCATGGAAAAGACAGACAAAACAATGGAAGAAATCAGAAAAATAATACAGGAACAAAATATCAAAATAAATAAACAACTAGATACCATACAAAAAAATCAATTAGAAATCCAAAAGACAAACAACAAGATTTCAGAAATGGACAGTGCAATAGAAGGTTTTAGAAGGAGCAAATTTGAAACAATGGAAGGCAGGATCAGCGAAATTGAAGATAAATCTTTAGATACCACTTTGATGAAAAATCAGAGAAAAGAACAAAGAAAAATGAAGAAACTCAGAATGATGTGGGATACAATCAAAAGCAAAAATCTGTGTGATAGGAGTTCCAGAAAAAGGGGAGAAAACACAGAGAGGACCACTTAAGATATACTGACAGAAAACTTGCCTAATATCGTGGAAGACGAAAAGCTGACTATCCAAAAAGTTCAACCAACTCCATATAGGATAGACCCCAAAAGAAAAACAAGACATATCATAATCACACTCGCTAAAACCAAAGACAAAAAAAGAACCCTGAGAGCAGCTCGAGAAAAACGAAGAGTCACATACAAAGAGGAAACAGTAAGACTAAGCTCTGATTACTTGGCAGAAACCATGCAAGCAAGAAGGTAATGGGATGATATATATAAAATCTTAAAAGAAAAAAAAAACTGCCAACCAAGAATAATATATCCTGCAAAACTCTCGCTCAAATATAATGGCGAAATAAGGACGTTTGCAGATAAATGGAAATTAAGGCAATATGTAAAAACCAAACCAAACTTGTAACAATTATTAAAGGGAGTCCTTCAGTTAGAGAACTAAGAACATCAGACAACAACCTGAATCTAGCACATAAGACAGCATTAGCCAGATAACAACCTAGATAACAAACTCTCAAGGATAAAACAAAACTGAAGAATTTACAACAGGGAACGAGAGATGCCAATCTGTAAAGGACAACAACGTTAGAACAATAAAAAAGGGAATAAATGGTGAAGGTATAGTACTTTCAAGTGGAGAGGAAGTCAAGGTGTTATCAAGTAATAAAAGACTGATGTAAACTTAGGAAGACAGCACTAAATTTCAAGGTAACCACAAAGAAAGTTAACAAACATACTCATTAAAGAAGAAAAACATTAAATCTCAGTAAACACAAAATCTACAAAAATGAAAAAAATGAACACACACACACACA